>NW_026606556.1:3162500-3762500 GCF_029890125.1 Rhinichthys klamathensis goyatoka
ATGTTGAATTACAGCTAAAGTTTTCCCTTGTGGTACCAGTGTACATACATGGTCACTCCTCAGGCAACATCTTGATACAATGTGTTAAACTGTCATAACTTACTGTGTATTATGCAAAACCCAAACCTCTGTGCAACTGTACTAACAGTGTACTAACATGGTAACTCCTCAAGAACTGTCCACTTAATATAAAGTGTAAAATGGTCATAACTTACTGTGTATTATGCAAAACCCAAACCTCTGTGCAACTGTACTAACAGTGTACTTACATGGTAACTCCTCAGGAACTGTCCACTTAATATAAAGTGTAAAATGGTCATAACTTACTGTGTATTATGCAAAACCCAAACCTCTGTGCAACTGTACTAACAGTGTACTAACATGGTAACTCCTCAGGAACTGTCCACTTAATATAAAGTGTAAAATGGTCATTACTTACTGTGTATTATGCAAAACCCAAACCTCTGTGCAACTGTACTAACAGTGTACTAACATGGTAACTCCTCAGGAACTGTCCACTTAATATAAAGTGTAAAATGGTCATAACTTACTGTGTATTATGCAAAACCCAAACCTCTGTGCAACTGTACTAACAGTGTACTTACATGGTAACTCCTCAGGAACTGTCCACTTAATATAAAGTGTAAAACGGTCATAACTTACTGTGTTTTATGCAAAACCCAAACCTCTGTGCAACACTGTATTAACAGTGTATTTACATGGTAACTCCTCAGGAACTGTCCACTTAATTTAAAGTGTAAAACTGTCATAACAGAGACCATCTCAGCAAACCCAAACCTCTCATAGTTTTAATAGCATTAAACTATATTTTGAGCCACTAATCCTACTCATACCCCTAAACCTACCCATAACCATTCCTTAAAACTACGTAGGCTAACGTTACACTTATGAAGAAAATAAAAACATAACAGACAGACAAGTAACGTTATAAATTTCACAATAATTTGTTTATTGCGAAAATGTAAACAAACCGGTACCAAAAGTCGTTCACATGATGATGCGTTGCAGCCGCAGTCCTCTCTGGCAGTATTATAATAGTTGTGTATGAGGTACAGATCAGAGTATAAATTATTAATCCATGAAAATGTTAATCCGGTTTTGGTTCGCTCTGTGAAGGCAATGGTGAAGGCGCGCGCGCTTCTCCATTTCAAATGTACTACTACACCGACTGAAACACGGCATGTCGCAATCTGTGACGAAGCAGGCGAGAGCCAATGAGCGTTTGACATCACAGCCGTAAAACATGTCGTAACGCTTCTTGAAGGCGCATTTTTTTTATTTGAATTCATCACCAGCGCGCCTGAGCGCGGGATTTGACGTTTGCGGTCGCTGCTGAGAAATGGAGATGATTCAAGATCATAAAGGGCTGAATTTGGATCGGTTTCTTGCAAACAACGTATGGATTCTAAAGATTTGGATTACATCAGGCTAATACAATTTATGTTTTTTGTGAATTTATGTTGTGTTTTATTGGAGAAAACGCTTTTTGTGTCTCACGGTAAATGAACTAAATACTACAAAATGGTTAAACGATTAAACAAGGTATTTTTAAGGTTTTAAAGTGTAGGCTATTCTTGTTTATTGTTTACAGAACACTGTAATTTACTGTAAAGGCAAATAGGTCACCACAATGTCAAATAAAAAAAATCTAAAATAAAGAGTAATTCTTTAAAAGTGCTATGCCGTAATATCCCAGAATCTATCAAAGCATAACTATCACATTTATATTTCAGAGTTTAATATCCACTATGTAACCTTGTGTTTTGCATTTACTGTGGTACACAACAATGACCCTAACAATTACACTTTATATTAAGTGGACAGTTCCTGAGGAGTTACCATGTAAGTACACTGTTAGTACAGTTGCACAGGGTTGGGTTTTGCATAATACACAGTAAGTTATGACCATTTTACACTTTATATTAAGTGGACAGTTCCTGAGGAGTTACCATGTAAGTACACTGTTAGTACAGTTACACAGGGTTGGGTTTTGCATAATACACAGTAAGTAATGACCATTTTACACTTTATATTAAGTGGACAGTTCCTGAGGAGTTACCATGTAAGTACACTGTTAGTACAGTTGCACAGAGGTTTGGGTTTTGCATAATACACAGTAAGTAATGACCATTTTACACTTTATATTAAGTGGACAGTTCCTGAGGAGTTACCATGTAAGTACACTGTTAGTACAGTTGCACAGAGGTTTGGGTTTTGCATAATACACAGTAAGTTATGACCATTTTACACTTTATATTAAGTGGACAGTTCCTGAGGAGTTACCATGTAAGTACACTGTTAGTACAGTTGCACAGAGGTTTGGGTTTTGCATAATACACAGAAAGTTATGACCATTTTACACTTTATATTAAGTGGACAGTTCCTGAGGAGTTACCATGTAAGTACACTAGTACAGTTGCACAGAGGTTTGGGTTTTGCATAATACACAGTAAGTTATGACCATTTTACACTTTATATTAAGTGGACAGTTCCTGAGGAGTTATCATGGATGTACACTGGTACCACAAGGGAAAACTTTAGCTGCAATTCAACATAAGTCCTGCCGGTCATATAGTAAATACATGGTATACACATAGGAATCATCATGGTTTCAGTGTGTTCTTAACTGGTAACTACAGTATGGAAGACTGCGTGTGGAAGTGGAACAACTTGTGTGAATACATATTGTTGTTACAAAATGTAGTTACATAATGCCTGTTACACATGTGTACTTACTGTAGTGGAAAAAGTGTTGTTACCAATGTCCTGTTACACATTTGTACTTACACATACCTTTCCGTGGGTTGTTACATATGTGTAGTTACACAAATATTACAGTTGTAAATACTATGTACCAATGTGTATTTACACTGTAGTTACATACTAAGTACATATCTAGGTACCATGTAAGTTCGCAGGTATTAGGGCCACTTAATATAAAGTGGGACCGAACAGGGTCATCCTCAATCTTGTCTCCCCTGCAAAATTAAAAAGTGTAGCATTTACCTTGTTGAACTCTCATATCCTCTGATATTTACTTAAATGTATCATAATTCTTAATTGTATTCACTTATTTTTTAATAAGTGTCACTGTTTAATTGATTTCTTCTAAGGCAGTATGGTCTGGGTTAGTAGGGGAGACATTTAAATAAAAAAAATAAAAAAGCATGGTTTCTGTACAAAATAATATATTTGTTCTTGAAAATAAACATAATTATCAATAAAAGTCGGTGTAGCGGTAGGGATGGGCAGTTTGACCAAAATCTTATACAGTAGCAGACTAAATGGTTTATATTTTAATAATCAGTTTTAATGTCTTTTCATGGATAATTCAGTGAATCCAATATTTAATTTAATACTAAAGCATATTTCGAATATTCTGCATTATAATTCTTTCTTTATGTTATTGAATATAATTCCTTATTATAAATATTTATTACTATATTAATATGGCAAGTTGTGGCATTTCTGTGCATACATAAACAACTAAGTCTTTCTGAGATGTTATTGATATATAGAGGTTTGTACTTTTATAAATAACTAGTAAATGTCCTCTCTTTCTAATTTTAATTCTGTAGCTGCTCTCTATACAGTTATATAGAAATGAAATGTAATCGACTGTTGCTTCACCTTCCCAGCATTCTCCTTGATGAAGAAGGCCACATAAAGGTCACAGGTGAGCAAAATTTTGTTTATTTGCTTTCGCCACGATCCAACATTTGCCATCGACTAAAGGGGCCGTATGTTGATGGTTTAATATATTCTCTGCTCTCTCAGATTTTGGCCTGAGCAAAGAGGCAATTGACCATGACAAACGAGCGTACTCGTTCTGTGGGACGATCGAGTACATGGCCCCAGAGGTTGTCAATAGACGAGGTCACACTCAAAGTGCTGACTGGTGGTCCTTTGGAGTCTTAATGGTAAGTGTCCTTGCAGATTGTGAAGGATCATAGACGGCTATGTGAGCACTGCAGTGTTTAAGTGTTGAACACCTGAAGCCTAGGATGAAGGATAATGTGGTCGTAGATCTGTGGGGTTCTCACAGCAAAATTAAGCACATTTCATTAGTGTTAGACGATGGTTTTATGTTATTCTAATGCATTAACTAGCTTTGCTATGCTGCTTTCCATTCAACTCAGAAAGTCAATTTTTTACTTGAAAGTTTTTTTGTCACTTAAAGTGGCAATTAAATAATACAATTGAAGTATGCCCTGAAAAAATATATACTTTGGACCAACTTAAAAAAAAAACTTTAATTTGATTAAAGTGATTAAAGATTTATTAGTTTTTCTCTAATTATATTTATGGTTTGGATCAAACTTTAAATTTCGATTTAATATTGATCACAAATATTTCTTTTCCCAAAGACAATACATTATAACAATACATTGTTTATTTATTATAAAGAACATACCATACTTAATCAATATATTTTCTCAGATACAAGCCAAAATTGTATTAATATAGGTAAATGTTTTTTATTTGCGTTTTTTGGTTGCTTTTTTGCAACTTAATTTTACCATAAATAACAGCTACATTAGCTATAATATGAGTTCAACAAAAAAAAAATTTTATTGGTCAATGTTTAAGTTAGTTTACTTACTATAAGTAAAGACAACTTCAAAAACCATTTGATTATTGTGATGTATTTTTAAAATATACATAAATCTGTTATGCACAAAAAAAAAAAAAAAATCAATAACACCCACAATCATTTTTGAAGTCATTAAAGCTAGCCAATATGCGTTCTGCTCATCAACACTCTGGTGTCAAGCAAAAATACAATTTAAACAAAAAAAAAATTTCCTATCCACCTTATTCCCATGCCCCATGACGCTTTGCGTGAATTATGGATGTAACTTCCGCTAAGCTGTAAACAATCAGTGAAAGGCTCGCTTTATGAACGCAATTTTTTTTATATGTTTTTTTCTGTACGTTGGGTACAATGAGATGATATTATTCTACTCACCCTTCAACCATCGAACATTTAAAGGACATTTAAAAGTGTAAAATCAACAAGGTACTTTCAAAAAGAGACTATAAATAACCCCAATAACCGAGATTCTTTCCACGGCAATAACAGACGGGTATATAATTATACATATCTCTATTATGTAACATGCTGTGCCTTAATCACAAATGTTCATTAACTTCAGCATTGTGTGATACTATTTCAAAGTGATTTTCAGATTCCATTCCAGTGAATTATTAATGGGATAGGCCTATGTCGTAAACCAAATCGGGAGAACAGACCACAAATGTGCAGTATATGTTGTCATTCTTTCATACTATAACAGCGAAATGCAAAGGGAAAAAAGAAAATTATCACGAGGAAACGAATTCTTGTTATAACATGTCACGTTAAAATACCAAGTGTAACGTTATTCTCATGATGTCTGAAAATAAATCATGAAGGGAAATTGACAGCTCATCCAGTCAAACTGACGGATCAGCTTTATTTGTAGGGCAACCTTATGATTTGGAATTATTCGTTTCAGTCTTTTTGAATGGAAGTTCCCCAAACCGGAAGTGTGACCCATAATTCAAACCGCAGTAAACTCGTCAGGAATAAGGTGGATATTGAGTGTTATTTGCTGGACATGAATGTAACTGAACAAAACATGTGAAAACTAGAAACAATGATTTTCTTTTAAGACAGTATATTTTGCCAAATTTTGACCGGATATTAGTCTTAATATTTTTGCATTTGTTCTTGAAACATTTTTAAAAAGTGTATGTTTGTTTTTTTAAGACCTGGTCTTCCAAAAATTATCTGGATAGAACAGCTATTGTTACAAGGTACATAAACAAATTATTTACTTATATAATTATTAAAATCAACTACAATTAAATTATAATAATCTAGACCAGGGTTCTTCAAATTCAGCCCTGGAGGGCCACTGCCCTGCAGAATATAGCTCAAACACTGATGAAACTCACCTACCTGTAATTTTCTAGTAACTCTGAAGACCTTGATTAGCTTGCCCTGGTGTCTTTGATTTGGGTTGGTGCTAAACTCTGCAGGGATGTGGTCTTCCAGGGTTGAATTTGAGGAACCCTGATCTATACATGGTGACCATTTACTGCTTTCTTACTAAATTAACACAAAAGGAACATTTAAAATCATATTTACTATATGTGTCAGGGAACAGGAAATGGGGCCCAACCGCAAAGTATGCGGCTGAATAATGTTTATTGATTAGAAAAAAAGGAAAGAGGAACAACCAAACACAACCAAAGTTCCAACATCCCTCTTACAGAGTGTGTCCCTCCCAGTCCACCAAGTACTGGAATCCTCGCCTGCGCCATGTGGAATTCAAAATCCTCTAATGGTGAAGGCCAGGGGTATAGACGCAGGGGGCGAATGGGGTGAACGTAAGGCAGGTTTTACATGGGAGATATAAAAGACTGGGTGGACACAACAAAGACTGTAGGGTAGCCAAAGCTGTTGGACTGATGACCTTAGAGATTGGGTATGGCCCGATGAACCGTGGGGCCAGCTTGTGAGCAGGAAAAGCAGTGAGCAAGAAACCCCAAAGCAGGTATAGCAGAGTGCCACGGTCTGGCAACAAAGTGACGGCAGCTTCAGCTCCCTAGAGAGAAAACGGGAGGTTGAAAACCAAGGCAGCACAAGAAAGGGTAATGCCGATCTGCTGACAGAAGTCCCTCCAAAAGTGAGAGATTAATTGGGGCCCTCTTTCACGGAAGACTGTGAATCCGGATGGTGTGGTTCATGACCACCTGTGCAGTCTCTCTGGCAATGGGGAGTTTGAGGAGAGGAATGAAATGAAACACCTTAGAAAAGCGGTCCACCACGTTGTAGGATCACAGTATTGTTGCTGGATGGAGTGATGACTGGTGACAAATCCAGGGCATTATGTGACCAGGGTCGAGAGGGGATGGGGACGGGACTGAGCAGTCCAACAGGAGGGGAATTAAGAAGTCTTATTTTGAGCACAAACCGACACACAGTGACCTTCTCACTCCTGGATGCCAAGTAAGTTTGGAGGAATGGCCCCACTGGAAAACTGCGGGGCGGACTGATTTACGAACATACAGCAGACACACTGGACACGCCCTGGGCACCTCGCCTCTGTTCAAGGCCTGCCTGATACGATCCTTAACACCCCAAATAGTAATTAGCACAGGGATGTACTATCATCATGAGGGGATTTTTGGGAAAGCCACCAAAATGATAGATCCCTAGAACAGAACCAACCAGGCATGAAAGCAACCCTTCTCTGCCTTAATAAATTATTGGTTCTCCAACAGCCTCTTCAGCATCTGCCTAACGCACTGAATGTGCACCTAAAGAAAGGAAGCTTGGGACCAACTGAAGACCACAAGCAAATCTAGATAAACTGCAGGGACCTGGGAGATATCAACATCCTTCTTCTCCTGTAACACAAAAACAAGAGAATGCGGCAGAGGGGGCAATTTGTATGACAAGATGATTGATTACCAAGCAAGAATGGTGCCCTCTGCCCAGTTAACGTGAGGGTTGACAGAGCCAAGGATGCCCCAACACTATGGGCGACACCGGTGAGTCAAACAGGTAGAAAACCAGTTCTTCCCTGTGGTTGCCAGATGTAATAAGACTCACCAGCGCTGTGATGTGAGTGATAGTGAGTGACAGATGAGGATCAAAGCCAAATCAGTGAGCTGGACAGAAGACAGGGGAGAAAACAAGACATATAAGAGACCAAAACACGTACAAGGTGAGTTCACAAACGGTCTGGCATCGAGGAGATGCAGAACACTGGTATTTATTGTCCCCAATTTTAATTAATTGGTAATAACAAGTACGATTTTATTGATATTTAGACCACCAAATTAAGAAATGTCCCTGGTTTCCATGTTAGAAATCTGGTCACCTTATGTTAAGTAGGAATATCCCAAATCTTTGAATGGAACACAGCATTAGCAAGAGTTGATCAACTTTGGGGTTGCTAACAACACAATTAGCAATGAGTCTAAAAAAGTATATATTGATTGGACACTTCCTCACTAGATAAAAGACTTAAGTGGATATCTTCTTGCTGCTGCACTGGGCCACAGAATTTTCTATTAATGCTAATATTATTGCCTTGAGCTGTTGCCGGTAATTGCTTCTATATGAGGGTATGTCCTTTGAGAATTTCCATTTCCTCAGCAGCAAATGACTCACAGCCATTGTTGGAACAAATAACTTTTGAAGAGGTGCACACTTATAAGAGCTCAGATGGATATGACACCTGACTTTAAAAAGCAGTTTAAAGGAATTTGAAATGTTTAAAGGTGAAGGATGTAATTTCTGCTTAGCAGCCCGCACCAAACCTACCAATGGGGGGCTATTTGAGCCATGCTAAGCAGCCAAACCTTTGACCCATTGGGCTGACAAATCACAAATGGCTCTGCCAAAGGAGTGAGTTTAGAACAGGACAACCTGATGTGGGTGGCCTTTTGTGGTACAGAAATTACTCACCTAACCTAAAAAAGTTTATGAATGAATGCAGGACATACTGACTGTTGACTGGAACCAATTGATAAATTATTCTTGGATTAAAAGTTCTACTTTATTAACTATTCATAAACTGCAAAATGTGTATTGTGAAAAGCGCTATATAAATTTGACTTGATAAGCATGATTTGGACTAGTCTCAGTCGATGTTTTGTGGAATCTCACTTAAAAACTGCAGCCCATTTAACTAGCTGACTTACAAATATCATTGCCCTAAAATTAATTCACTCACATAAGCAATGTTACATAAGAGTAAGCATGCTGACTGGAGACAGATTTGGATTTAGTATGCGCTGATATTGTGAAGCAGTGCTGAACACACAATTATTGTACCATCCATAAATAAATTTGCTAGAGCAAAGCCTGATGCTTCTATTACTGTGCCTAGTTTGAAATGCTGACTGGATCCCTGCCATTTCAAGGCAAAGACCGCAAAGAGACCATGGCACTTATTCTCAAGTAAGAATTGTTGTTGTATTTGTGCATTTTTTTTTTGTAATAAATTGTCCTCATAAATGGATCTGTCAAGATGATTTATTATGTTTGTGGCTGTGCATCACAGTCTTATTTATTTTCAGAAATTAATAGCAGATTAAGTTTTTTTTTTTTTTTTTTTTCAGGGCAAAACTGGGCATGCCGCAGTTCCTTAGCCCTGAAGTCCAGAGTTTATTGCGGGCTCTCTTCAAAAGAAACCCTTCCAATAGATTAGGTAAGCAACCGTTCATAACTAAGAATACCAATATATTATTCACCTGCCCTCCATCCTTCCTCCAGAAGACCATCTTAGTCCAGCCATTGTAGTTTAGTAGTCTTAGTTTATCTATATTGGTTTAGTTGGTCTCTCAATCTGTTGTTCTGCTGAATGGTCATTCTTAAACCATTAAACTAGGCCAGCTAGCTGCCTAGGGGCCAGCTAAGACCAGCAAATCTCTGGTTTAAGCTATTTTTCCAGCAGGGATAGTGTAAATAATATGAAACGCTTAGCTCAATAAATGTATCAGATGTTGGTCACAGTGATACCTCTTTTAGTTGAACATAGTATTGTACATTGTTCTTATGACAGCAGCAGTGGGCATAAATCTCATTTTAGTCAGAGATGATTTCCTGTGTGAATGACTGCAGTCAGACTTCCAGACGCTGCTGCTGAATGTTTGTCAAGCTGAGATTGAATTTAGCTGGGTGAATCGTATCCATAATTTATAAGGCAGAGATAAATGCCATAGAGACGCGATGTTGACCGTGGCTTTGTATTCTTCTGATCCCCGTTAAGGTGTATACATCCAAATCAAGTCCTGACTCACTCGTGTATGACTATGACTACTAACATAGTTTGAATGCTAAAATGAAAGGTAACAATTTATATGCATGTTATCATGGAATAGTTAATGAGGTGGAAATGTGTTGCACGGTGGAGCGCAACAGTAGCCTATAGGTTTCCAGAACCAAAAATCCTATTCACTTATTTTTAGCGATAGCATATATTAACTTCTCAGGACACAAGGGGTAAATTACCACTGGCCAGATATGCTTTTAAAAAATTTGGCTGTCTATGCAGTAGAAACATGTGAGGAACAGAGAAAAATGCTTCTGTAGCCTTATTTCAGCTTAATTTTCAAAATGTGTTAATTGTTAAATTCCTGCTGAAAACTACCCACAACCCCCTCCCCCCCCCCCCCCCTGAGCTCACGTTTGGCTGTGATTCCCATTCTCATTGTAAGAGTGACTTCTCTGATTGGTGGATCTCTTTTTTTTGTGTGTGTGGGGGGGGGGGGGGGGGGGGGGGGGTTGTGGGTAGTTTTCAGCAGGAATTTAACAATTAACACATTTTGAAAATTAGACGCTGCTGCTGAATGTTTGTCAAGCTGAGATTGAATTTAGCTGGGTGAATCGTATCCATAATTTATAAGGCAGAGATAAATGCCATAGAGACGCAATGTTGACCGTGGCTTTGTATTCTTCTGATCCCCGTTAAGGTGTATACATCCAAATCAAGTCCTGACTCACTCGTGTATGACTATGACTACTAACATAGTTTGAATGCTAAAATGAAAGGTAACAATTTATATGCATGTTATCATGGAATAGTTAATGAGGTGGAAATGTGTTGCACGGTGGAGCGCAACAGTAGCCTATAGGTTTCCAGAACCAAAAATCCTATTCACTTATTTTTAGCGATAGCATATATTAACTTCTCAGGACACAAGGGGTAAATTACCACTGGCCAGATATGCTTTTAAAAAATTTGGCTGTCTATGCAGTAGAAACATGTGAGGAACAGAGAAAAATGCTTCTGTAGCCTTATTTCAGCTTAATTTTCAAAATGTGTTAATTGTTAAATTCCTGCTGAAAACTACCCACAACCCCCTCCCCCCCCCCCCCACAAAAAAAAGAGATCCACCAATCAGAGAAGTCACTCTTACAATGAGAATGGGAATCACAGCCAAACGTGAGCTCAGCCATGACCACCGTCAACAGTGGAAGATGCTTTTGCAGCCAGATGTTAGGCTAACTGGGAAATGCTAACCAGCAAGACATTGATCCCTTTGCTGTGCACTATAGCACAGCATTTTTAGATTCCTATTTGTTGGAGGTTAGCAACGTCAAACAGGATGGGAAACTGAGCTGCAGAGGATTTTCAAAGAGGATTTTTCAACACTTGTCTGACTTACAGATAGACTGATGTTTCATGGGAATCCCATCTGTTACCTGACTGGATGTTTGTCCTCTGGTTGTTCTGCAGGCGCAGGACCTGATGGAGTGGAAGAAATCAAAAGGCATATATTTTTTGCAACAATAGACTGGAATGTAAGTATATATATATATAACCCTTAGCATTAGCGTATGTATTCTAAATGGTGTAAATCGTGACCAGACCATGGGCTTTCTGTCTTCTTGGTTAACAGAAGTTGTACAGACGAGAAATCAAGCCTCCGTTCAAACCAGCAGTGGGCCGACCAGAGGACACCTTTCATTTTGATCCTGAGTTTACATCCCGCACACCAACAGGTGATGCAAATTGCAGTTGATTTTCAGATCAATACTCATTAATACAAAATATGCCGCTTTATTTAAAGAATGTCTGGAAGAATAATTTTAAGTGTTTGCTTTTGTTGTGTTAAGTGTTGTGATAGACAGCGAGCTGGAAACTATTCTTACATAACAGTCTGTGCCCAGCAAGCACAGGGAGAGTGCAAAAACAAATTAGAGTGAACTGAAACAGCAGAACCTGTTTACAAGAGCCCTCGGGTCCTGCCATTAGTACATACTATTCATACTGCTCAGATGGGATCAATTGTGTGATTCCATTCATAGATAGACTATGTCCTTGTTACCTTTCTAAATATATTTTTCTCTGTATGTGCCCACAGACTCACCCGGTGTTCCAGCCAGCGCTAACGCACACCAGCTCTTCCGCGGCTTCAGCTTTGTGGCCTCTAACCTGGGTCAAGAACAACCTTTGGTCGAGATCAAGCAAATCTCTGTAAACCCCATTGTACAGGTGAGCAGGACTCTGATAAAAGCTTTCTGGCAAGTTATGGCAACCATCCACAACCCCATAACAAAATACTAAAAACTGCTCCAAAAACCTTAACAATTGCATAATGTTATTCTAAAAATCCTTCTAACTACCTTAGCAAAGGGTAGCAACAAAATGGCATTCAAATTACTTTAGCAATCTCATAGTGGCATGCAAAAAAGAAAAAACACTCAAAGTTCCCCTGTAGTCAATAATTATATCCCTTAAAGCAACACTATGTAACTTTTCAACCTTCATAATATATTTCCAAGACCCTGGTACATGGTACATCGACTTAAAATAGGTTAAATGACACGTCTGCCATAGCCTGACGTGGTCTGTATCGCTTTTACTCGCACTATGTAACTTCGGGTTTCGGGTAGTAACCCGAGCACAAAAAGAACTACAAAACTCGACTGCTTTACGGCATACCTCACTTCCCCCATCACTTCCTCAAATGGTCTATGGCCATTGCAGACATCCCAAGTCTATAGCGTCTCCCTGATGCCCGCAAATTAGTTCAAATCTGCCGGAATCTAGAGCGCGCATGCGAGACAGAACATACTGCGTGCATTACATACATAGCGCGAGCACGGCAGAGAGGGAGAGAGCGAGAGACCTTGCGAGTGTGCCTCACGAAAGCTAGTCAACCCGCCACCCCCCCGTCAACAATCCAGTCACCAAGATATACCTCCCTGAAATGACTTCTTGCAGGTTGGGATGTCTGCCATTGTTGATTCCAAAGCCGGTGCTGGATAAACAGCGACAATTCTGCTTCCAACTTGTAGGGCGACCGCTGACGAAAAGTTCCTTGGTGTTGCTTTAAAACTATTCTTTGATCACCAAAGTGATTTTTTTTTAAACAAAATTTTCTTCATGCCTTAAAATAGCTTGAATGTAACTCTACACCCTTGCCTCATTTAGTATACGCAGTTCTATGAATATGCAAATTAGCCCCACCTCCACTCACTCACACCAGCTCAGAGATCCACTCGTTGACAATCACACGTTGATCTGATTGGTTACAAGGTAGTTTGTGACGTCAGAAACACCAGCGATTTCAAACCGTGTTTTTGAGACTGCCTTTAGTTCACTGCAGTTTTAAAGAGAAAATACTCAGCATTGGTTTGGACTCTTGAATTTGCTCATGGTTTGTCTTAAAGCATATTTAAAACACCACATAGACATATAAACAGCATTAAAAACTTGGATTTCACCACAGGGGGACTCAAACCCTACAGGGCATGAATTTCGGCGCGGGATTGCGGGTATTGCGCATAATTCTAATCATTCCCGCAGGTCTCCCATTTTTAATGCGGGAAATTCCCGCAATCGTAATCCACACAGATTGTAAAATCAAATCATTCTTTTAACAACTATCTGTCAGACGCAATTTCACAAACAGCGTGAGTGTTCAGCGGTGCCGCGTCTTCTATCTCTTCTCTCAAAATGTGTTGTGCAAGGCAAGCATTAAGCGCTGCGGCGATAAAACACACTCGCGTTTAGGAGTCGGGACATGACGGAATATTCACTCGCACAATCGGGCCAGCAGTGCATCGTGACTGAAGTTTACCATTTGCACGTCTTTTTAAGTCTTACCAGTTTAAACATTCAAGCGATTTTAAACTAATCAGTGCTCGCACGCTCTCTGAGATGATTTTCTATGCGCACATTCATAGAAAATCCGCCTAAAAAACAGCTGGCCAGTAACAAAAGTTATTTTTCACGGATTATATTGCCTGTATACCTTCGTGAGTATACTCTAAACATAGTCGCTTTTGTCTTTAATAAGCATAAAACGCATGCCAGTATAATGAACACAGGATCCGTGCACTAGCTCTTAAAGTGACGGCAGCCATATGTGTGTGTCATTAATTTTGTTGTCAAAACAACAAAAGATAGCTTTAAGTTAAAGGAATCAGGATGAATACCCTATGTATTTAATTTATTCAGGACTAAAATACTACCCAGTGTTATTTTCCATTTGATTACTTTATTCAGTTTCTTTATATGAATAGTGTTAGACCTATTCAAAAACGTTTGTCTTTATTTGTATCTTTATTCTATTGTATTTATTTGTGCTACTTTTTTTAATTTAATTAAACAATTTAAATCAAGCAAGTGTTGTGTAAATGTACAAACCCATTGTAAAAATGCAATGAGCGCAAACATTTAGGCAAGATAAATGTAATCATTTTGTTTGGAAAAAATGCCCCACCCTCCCTTCTCCCCCTCAAACAAAAAAAAAATCCCCCCATGAGAATCATCTAAGGGGGGATTTCCACCCCATTTTACAAAACGAAATTCAGGCCCTGCCCTAGTAAGAAAACCTATACCAAAATGTTTTTAAAAAACATTATTTTCATACTGTGGCGAGCAGCACGAGGTCGAGGGACGTGAGAGGATGGTGCGAGGCCGGTGGCGTGATTAATGATGAAAGACACCTGTGAGACGCACCGGTCTCGTATCTCTCAATGAGGAGCGGAAGCATAAAGGAGGAGCGAGGACTGTGAAGATACGAGACCGTATCTTGTATCACATACTAAGTATACTACAAATCCATTAACATATTTACTGAGATATCGCTTGATACATACTGATATAAATAATGTAATAAAATTTTTTATTTGGAGTACTTCCTTATTGCACAATGTACATTTCTTAATATTAAGCCTAAAATGTGTTTTAATATCCTTAAGGATAGTATGATCTTTGCATAATATCAGTCTTTAAATGCAAGATATTTAAAGTGCACCTAAAGTATACTTGCAATAGTTCCTCTTTAGCACAATCAAATATACTTAAGTATATCTTTAGTTGGACCTCAGAACTAAGTTCAAAATTAGTTGTTCCAATATAGCAGACTTTAAGTATACCAATTTAGTATACCAAAAGTACAATTGCAGAGTATTTATAATATGCAAATAAACATGTAAATGCATTTGTAGTATACTTAGCATAAAATAAATGTATTAATACATTTTAGTATATTTATTTTTTAACTGTAGCAACATGTTAAAACCGACTCAAAAACTGCAGCAACTGCACTGCGACTTGCAAAAAAACAGAATACCTTAGCAACTGAGCGACTCAAAATACCTCAGCAACTGCATAGCAGTGCCTTAGTAACCACCCACAACACTGGCAACAGTTTTGCACTGGCAAAAATCACTTCCATTCCTTCAGAAAATGCACAAATTATGTTTCTTTGGTCATGATGATTCATGTAAGTGATGAGAAGAACCAATCAATATTTCACTCAAGCATGCTGTGCTATATTGCCGGCTAGTCACTAACATACAGGAAATATTGCAGTCAGCCTAGCCAAAGTTGTTTTCTGTATTCGTTTAACATTGGTCTTCCTGTGCGCATTCAGTTGAATCAGACCTTTTCCTCAGGGAAGTACTGTTGTGTAGCACAGCACAAAAATGAGAAGAAATAGAAAGAAAAAAGGAGACCCATGTTACATAACCTGAACTAATTCTGCCAGATGGTTCATACCTGAAGAGCTGCTTTATTGAAGTGTCTGAGCTGACGTGGCAGTGACCGGAATGAGATGCATTGATTGGCGCGGGCACAATGGCACATGAGCAGATGTCTGTTCTGCGGTGCCGTCTTTCTGATCTGATCTGGCATCTGCCGAGCATACGATATTAACTTACTCTGATAGGGCTCATGAAGATGCATGAGTGCAGCTATTTGTGGAAGATTTCTAAACCTGTGCTGTGAATTGCTTTTGTTTTGGGGAGGCGTTTCGCACACCTGAACATGCCGTCGATTATTTGCATATTTGACGTATATATGTCAGTTTCACTTTTCACTTCTATCTCCATGCACTGTTACAAAGCATTGAAGACTAGATGTGTATTTCCCGAAGGAAAAAGCAGTGCTTGCAAGGCAGCAAAATAATGGTGTTAAAGTTTAGGTTCTGTGCATGTTCATCCACATGATTTTCGAAACATAGAGGTACAAAACTGAGCGTGCTCAGAATAATTTTGATTCCCCTGAGAAATATGTCCATTTTAAGATGTCTAGAGAGCAAATTTTGGATAACAATAGCTTTTAAAAAAAAAACATGTACCAATAGAGTTTTTTGTTGTTGTTGTTGTTGTCAGTGGGGGAAAAAAAAGTTCACAAAAAAGTTTTTAAAAATTCCTCAAAAGTTAAAGGGAGATTTCACTTTTGTTTTCTTTTTTTTTTTTTTTTGCTGAACTATCCATTTAAATTTTAAGCACAGACCAGCCATTGACATATTAATATGCAGACACATGTGGATTTCTTGTCAAAAAGAGAAAATTAAAGGAAGAAAGGAAAAATAGTTAGCAAATATACAGTACTGTTTTTTAATAGGCTAAATAACTGTCCTAAAAAAAACATTTAAGCCACTTTTTACCTGGTTCTATGCAGGTCTGAGGATGGTAAGTGAATTTACTGAAAGGCTATTTACTGAAAGGCTATCAAGAAACTGTATTATGCTGAAAACAGTTCCAAATGAGTTGTTTACATCCCTGGATATTACTGTTGGTCAAGATGTATTTGGCGTTTCAGTCATTGATGAGTGCTGTTAGACTGCTGATCAGCTCAGATGAGAAAGTCTTGGCATTTTATCTTTGCAGCACTCTAGTACAGTTATTAGTAGGCAATTATTTCACAACTTTTATTATACACTGGATCCGGATCTCTGGGAACTCAGTGGTGGGAAAGGCCATAGTTTTGATCATTCATTAAAAAAAGAAGAGGCCAAACTCAGTTTAGTATGTAAATGTTACAGTGATGTAATTGAACATTGTAACAAAGTCAATGGTACATTTTCAAATTATACATGAATGTCTGTACATTTGCATTTTTCTAAAAAATACAAATGCAAAGTCTTTTGAAAAATAAGAGGTGTTATGTGTTGCAGAAAACCAGATGGTGAAATGTTCAGTCAGTTTCAGATATATGGGGTGCTGTTAAAGATGTAGGCTGGTAAGTGAAAAGTTGTATGGTCAAACCCCCTCAAAGGAGATATGAATTGTCATCATTGTGCCCTTGAGCAAGACATTTAACCTCAGGTTACTCCTGGAGGACAGCTATTGTGTGCTGTAAAGTTGCTTGGGGTTAAATCGTCATCCACAGTGGACACTGGAGCCACACTTTAAAATGTATGAATGCCACTGGATTAGATTGCAATAAATCATCAATGAATAGACACGCTGTTCAAAATGAAGACACATTCTGGTTGTCAAAAGTTAATGGAACATTAATGTAATGTTGTCATTTCACTGTTAATATCAATTAAATAATCATTATTTTCATGTGTGTTGTTGTTTTATAATGCAGCAACTTCATGGCAACAACATTCATTTCACTGACGGCTATGAGTTGAAGGAGGATATTGGCATCGGAGCGTATTCGGTCTGCAAACGCTGTGTTCACAGAATCACCAGTGTGGAGTATGCTGTTAAAGTGAGTATAAAATCTACTCTTTAAAAGCACTGGGTTTCATTAAATGCTCTTTGATTGACAAAACACACAATGCAGAGTATTATTTAGTGAACCGCAGAGGCTGTTTCATAAGAGCCTCTTGATGAATTATCATATAGGACAGCATCATTCAGTGTCAGTCGAAGCTTTATCAGACACCGCTTTGACAAGCCCACTTCATTTCAGATTATTGACAGAGCCAAGAAGGACCCGTCTGAAGAGATTGAGATTCTTCTGCGATACGGCCAGCACCCAAACATCATTACTCTGAAAGATGTGAGTCACAATTTGAAAAAAGAAAGAAATGCTACTTTAGTTTTATGGAGACTAGTAGGCGACTGTTTTTGATCATTTATTCTCTGCCCACAGTTTTGTAATTTAAATTTAGTGTTTCTAAACTGTACTCATGGATTTTAACACTTTTTAACTTTTCTGTCTTTGGTTTATGTTGGATTGTATATCTAAAGAAGATATATAATTTTATAATGAAGAAGTTAATAGAGGATTACAGTTTCATAAAATGTAGTTTTCAATAATATTTTGCCCATTTTTATGTTTATTAAATTAACTTTTAAATAAAAAAATGGACCAAATAGAAGAATGCTTAATTTCCCAGAAAACTCTAATTGACTATATATTTTATATAGTCAATCGAAAGGGTATGCATTGATGTCACGTCCCCTCAGCCAGAATAAGTTGCAAAACATCCTGCAACATGACTGGCTTTAATAGGGGAAACTGCAAAAACGTGTATCTGCTCAAATTAAAGGCATTTGGACTTGACAGTGATCCTTGCAACAACTAACCAAAGAACCAGTGGTCCATGGACATCGACATGTGGCCAGGAATCGGGTTTCCTGACATTTATATGTACCTAATTTTGACACCAGGGGAAATACATAAACTGTGAACGCTTTATCTGTTAGACAACACTATAAATACGATAGGTAGATCTAAATCAGAATGATTACTTTTTTCATTGTTATATACACTGCCTGGCCAAAAATAAAATAGGCAAATGCTTAAGAGTCTATGATTGGATCATTATTGCAGTTATTATTATGTTTCTAGTAGTTATATGTTTGGCAACAGTTCTTCTAACCCTAATTGATGGAGTGTGTAGCTTTTCATTTCTTAACCAACCATGTACGAAGACTCATCATGGCCATATTCCAGTATGACATTGTCAAGATTCATCAGGCTCAAATTGTGAAAGAATGGTTGGGAGGGAGCATGAAGAATCATTTTCACACATTTTTTTTTTTTGGCAGTGTATCATATCGTTCATCTTGCTATGACTTTCTGTAAAGCTTCTTGGAAACGATGTGTATTGTGAAACGATATACAATTAAGTTTGACTTGACTTGACTTCAAGACAGGATTTGTTGGTGAAATTAAAGTGACGAGAACATCAATGAATTCTCTGGTTTTAAAGTTATCTGGATAACCGTCCGCTGTTATTGTCAGGCAGACGATACAGAGTTCTGCTGTGTAAACTGAATCCATTTTAGAAGTTCTTTGTGCTCCTATCTTTTTATCTATCCATCTAAACTTGTTTTGTAAGGGAAACTGGAGTTGTCAACATTATCTAACCATCCCTGTTTGTAGAACACAATGCTAATCATAATGTCTGTTTTTTAATACATGCTGACCAAAACTTTACAGTTATGCAGAATGTAAGATGGTAAATATTGAATTGATGAGTTGTCAATACATTATATAACCTTGGGTATGATTTTACCACAAAATTCAACATATCTGACACAAAACGGTAACTGCAAATTCACGTTTCACTGCCTGGAGGTCAGATGTTTCTGCAAATTGCATTTGCTGATCCATTTGCTTCTCTTTTCTGTTGCATTCGGCAGTCTGTAAAAATATAGCTCCGATCACTTGTTGAATCTATTTGTACAGTCAATTGTACAGCTCTTTCCCATTGTAGATGTGTTTTTGTGTGCTTTCACTGCATTCAAGCTGAACACCAAAGCTTCTACTCCGTCTTTTTGCCACTCAGTGGGTGTAACCGCAGTGACTCCGCCTACTGTGACATCATGTGCATACCCTCCATAGATTCCAATTTTGATATCAATATTCTGTCACTCTTTAGATCAGGGTCCAATTCTCACTATTAACTATGACTTTTCCCTCAATAAACACCGAATTACTGCTTATTAATAGTTAGTTAGGTAGTTGTTAAGTTAAGGTATTGGACAGGATTAAGGGATGTCGAATATGGCCATGCAGAATAAGCCATTAATATGTGATTTATAAGTACTAATAAACAGCCAATATCCTAGTAATATCCATGCTAATAACCAACTATAGTGAGAATTGGACCCTAAACTAAAGTGTTACCCGATATTCATTTTCATAAAGTTAGGTCTAAAAATGGTGCGATTAGCTTGGAGAGACTCTTTAGTTTAGAGAAATGTCTAATCAGTTGGGTAAAAATAAATGTTATTCTTCATATCAGGAAATAAGTAGACATAATTAGTCCAAATTAGCTAATGGACTAATGCAACTCTTCTGTTGTGTGTTGAAATTCTTCGAATTCCGTTTCAGATTCCTTTCTGTAATTCCAATTCAACATCCTGTGCAAAGTTGCCAAATCAATCTTAAATTCTTGGACGGAAAGGAATTCAGAATGTTTCCAAAACACTGCACCCCAATAACATAATTTGATTTTTTTTTTTTTACCAAGTTAACCTGCATTACCATTGATGAGCAAATGTCACCAGATCTTTTGTGGTTAGATAAGCTCATGTCTGTGAGTGAGAGCTGCATGAGTGCACTGTGATGCAGAGAGTGAGTGTGTTGTGCTGTGTGCTGCAGGTCTATGATGATGGCAAGTTTGTGTATCTGGTGATGGAGCTGATGAGAGGAGGAGAGCTGCTGGACCGGATCCTGCAGCAGAAGTGCTTCTCAGAGCGGGAGACCTCAGCCGTGCTCTGCACCATCACCAAGACTGTGGAGTATCTGCATTCACAGGGGGTCAGTTTGCGTGTGGTCACAGAGGGGACACTATTGTAAGGATCTAAAGCACAAGTGCACTTAAGTCGTGTCCGAAACTTTTGCTTGTTTAACGACGGGAAAAATGGTCTAAAAGGGTTGTCCCTATTCTCTTAATGAGTAATGGGTGTGTTTTGGGCGTAACGTGCAAAAAAACAATCAGAGTCTCATCTCCCATTCCCTTTAAAAGCCAGTTGCGCTCGTGCCATGGCGGATTAGCTATTTATATGACGGAATTTGCCAGTGGAAAAACTGAACGCTTCTCCAGAGAGGAAACGGATCTGCTTGTGCGTGAGGAAAGTGCGAGCAGACCATCTACGGGACAAGCCGGATTCCACCATATCTTTCTGTACACAATATTAATCTCTTACATTGTAATGCTTTTATTTTTAATATTTAATATATTTAATATTTGTAATAAGCAGAGTGTAAGCGCGTTGTGGACCCGCCTACAGGCTCATATTACTAATGTGCCCTATAACAAAATAAATATTGCGCCATTGACTTTAGACCAGGTTTCAGTCGGTCAATGGCGCAGTCTATTTCAGTTGCCTCAAAATAATGTGCCTGAACACACCTCGGTTTCAGACCAGCAGCCCATGGGCGCACAAATGGGCACAAATGCAATTGATATTTAAACAACGTGGCGCAGGACGTGAAAATGATAACTGCGTTTATGGCTGAAACTAGCAAAAAACACTTGCCTGTCGCTGCATTGCGCCGGGTGTATGATAGGGCCCTAAATAGTTAGTTGTTCAGTTGCTATGGTAAATGTACCATAAAAGTTGTAATCCAACAAATTACACAAATTTTGTTCACTTTTAAGTCACATTGTAGCATGTACTGCATCATTGTTTCTACTTCTGTGTTCAGGTTGTGCATCGAGACTTGAAGCCCAGTAACATCCTGTACGTGGATGAAACAGGCGACCCAGAGTCCATCAGAATCTGTGATTTTGGCTTTGCCAAACAGTTGAGGGCTGAAAATGGTCTGCTCATGACACCGTGCTACACTGCAAACTTTGTGGCTCCAGAGGTACTTTTGAATCCATTTATCTTTTTCTGTGGAGTTATGATGTATTAATCTAAAAAAAACCTGCATTTTTCAATGTTTGTAAATGTCATACACATTTAACCCTTCAATTATTTAATTATAAATTATTTAACCCTCTGGTGCTCTTTGGTCATTTTTGACCGAATTTTTTTTTTTATTATTCTAAATAGTATGAAACTTGTTAAAGTTTTGGCACTTGCAATGCGAACACACACACACACTCACACAAAAAATGTTTTTAAAAAGATTTTGCATTTATTGAAACAAGATGACAGAAGTAAATTCAGACATGAGAGAACAGAAAGTGGCAGCAACTGCACCCAATACTACCATAAATTAGCAACACTATTCAAAGAATATGGGAAACACTATGAGTATTTATACACAAGATTTAACAAGTATTTATACACAAGAGGGATGACTAGGGACAGGTGCCGGTGATTGGTTGTTATGGGTACTAATGAGGGTAACTGACACAAACAAGGGTAGCTATGGCAATAAACAAGGCAGGAAAGACCATAAGGGAAACAGGAACTGAACATAGATTCCTATGAACATAGAAACAATGGGAATGGAGAAAACAGTTCAAATTAAAAGTCCTAAAACAAAACAAAAGGCACACAAACAAAATCTTACTGAAAGCTCATTTTTTGAGACATTAAGATCAAATTGGCAATTTTCTCACAGTTTTACAGTAAACGTGTTTTGGAAAATGTACATTTCATATAAACATTGAAGAAACAATTTTTTGTGCATTTTTCATAACAATAAATGTAAAATTCTATAACTTTTTTTAAAGTTCACTTTTTCAAACTTTCACTTTAGCAATAATCTGCCAAGTGTCTTCTTTAAAAAGAGACCAAACTTAAGTCTGTGCTCCAAATAATTTAAGATTTATGAGAGTTTAAGTTAAATTTCATTTTCAGATCTATGCTCAAAATCTATGCCTAAACTCAAAAAGATACTGTATATGGATTATAACTACTGCATTAATATAATTTAGTACCATAAATCCCCTAAAATAAAACTAAGATATCGAACTATAATATAGTACATTCATTTAATAATAAAAAAAAAAAAAAAAAAAAAAAAAAAGCTGTGATTATTAGGGGTCAGGGTTAAAATAACAATTGTGTATGTGTATTGTTTAAACATTGAAAATATGCTGAAATGTTTGAAAAAAGTGTGTTTTTTATGATCTGTTTATGAGATTATGAGACAACAACAAACCTGTGATTCATACAGGTCCTGAAGAAACAGGGATATGATGCCGCCTGCGATATCTGGAGTCTGGGAATCTTACTTTACACCATGCTGGCAGGGTAAGTTGAGTCTTAACTGGATATATCTTATATATTACATATAAACTAAAGTTTAAAAGTTTGCAGTCAGTAAGAGCTTTTTTATTATTATTTAAATATATATACTCATACATATGAATTGATCAAAAGTGACAGTAAAGACTTTTAAATTGTTACAAAAAAATATTTTTAATTTTAATAATATTTAACAATATATAAACAATATTTTTGTTCAAATAAATGCAGCTTTGGTGAGCATGAGACACTTCTTACTTGAAGGGGTGTGCATAAGACTGACATGACACCTTCATAATCATGACATGACATGTCATGAATATGAAGGAGGTTTCATGCATGTTTATGACAACTGTCATTAAGTGTCATTCGCTCTTAGCTTTATGGGTTAACATTACATTAAACTGTCATGCGGTTGGTTTTGACATTGGCTGTCATGAGGCCATTATAACCTTTTAATGACAAATTCAATTTGTACCACTGTAGTTGAGGTCAAGAAAAATATTCATGACACAGTTCTAATGGCCTTATGACTGCCAATGTCAAAACCAACCACCTGACAGTTTAATGCAATGTTAACCCATAAAGCTAAGTGGTTTCTTAAGTTTGATAATTAATCTGCTATGTCATGTTTATGACATATTTATGACAATTTATGTTGTCTTGGTAATGTCAAGTTGTCATTACCAAGACACTGACAGGTTATGATGTATTGGTTTATGTCAAGTTGTCATAACAAAGACATCTCAAACAATGTCATATTTGCATTAAAAATGTCATAATTGAGCGAATGACACTTAATGACAGTTGTCATAAACATGCATGAAACCTCCTTCATATTCATGACATGTGTCATGTCATCATTATGAAGGTGTCATGTCAGTCTTATGCACACCCCTTCAAGTAAAGTGTTACCGAAACTTCTTTCAAAAACATCTTACAAATCTTACTAGCCCCAAAGTTTTGAACAGTAGTGTATGAAGTATAAATATACTGTATAATCGCTACCAGGCAAAAGTTTGTAAACATTTGACTGCATTTTTGTTTCTTATGATATGAAAACCTTCAGGTCTAATTAGTTTTGTAGACAAATATAAATTGTATCTACATATGTTCTAAAATAAACTATACAGTAGTTTTAATAAAGACGAGATAATGAAGAAGGAGTCGTTGTTTAGCATACATGTGAATCTTCAATAGTGTTAAAAAAAAGCATCCCAAAATGCACCTCATCTGCCCCAGCAGAGATGGAATCTAGAAAAAGATTGCAGAGGCTCGATGATGAAATATTTGATTGTTTTTTGTGGTCATTACATAATTCCCATGTGACTATTTTGTGACCTTTATTGTTATTCTGATATGTGGAAAAATAGTAATAATAAAGAATAAGTAGCTGTGCCAAAACCAGATAACAATGTTACACTACAGTAATATAGGTCACTTTCAAAAGTAGTAGAAAGAAAACCACTCCTAGTAAAATGATAATAATAAAAAAAACCTTCACCACCATCCTCACATACGTCCATTATACATGATTGATCTAATCTAACGGTCGCATGCACCCATTCATCATTAATAATAATCAAAATATGAACAGATTCTATTTGTTGCTCTCAATGAACTGACAGTATTAAGGCATGCTTTATTTAAGATAACCTTTAGAACCTTTAACCATCAGAATGATTTCAATAAAAATCATCTACACACATGACCTAAGAGCACAGCCTTAATTTTCTACAAAATTATGAGTGATTTATCAACACAAACAAATCAAAACCCTATGTAGAGCATCCTTTTCCCCATTGCCCGGATGAGGGGATTACTAGGTAAGCCGGGTCGAGTCACAGAGTAATTGTAACTGAACACAATGCTAGAGCTATCAGAAGCCAAGCAGCACTCTCAATTTAATGTTCCTGACTATGGATTGAGCTTTTAAACCTCTGTGTAATCAGAACATTTGAGAAAAAAAAAAAAAATTCATCTTGCTCTTCCATATGTGTTCGCTAAAAATAACTCAGTGGAAATGGGGGTATTACATTTTTTCTTTCTCTTCTCACCCTTTCTCTGAAAGGGCACATTCACAAGTTGTTTCACACACACTCAGCAGCACTCAATCTGTCCCACAGTTTCACGCCCTTCGCTAACGGCCCTGACGACACACCAGAGGAGATCTTGGCTCGCATTGGCAGTGGGAAGTTTGCCCTCTCAGGAGGCAACTGGGACACAGTGTCTGACGCAGCCAAGGTCAGCTTGCTTATTTCTGCATGTTGTGATTAGGCCTGCATGGGCAATATACTGTATATATAGCCCATAACCCAAAATGAGCATCTCAATATTATTCTGCCTTTTGACTATATTCAATATGTTTGTTAACGACATTATTTTTGTTGTTTAATATAAGAAGTAGAATCCAGTCAAAAATAATCAAGGCATGTATTTCACACTTCTTTTCACTAAATGAACATAAGTAACACTTGTAATCATTTTTAGATGTTTTTTTATTTTATTTACACTACCTGTCAAAAGTTTGGAATAATTAAGATTTTTGTAATGTAAAAAAAAAAAAAAAATATTGTGAAAAATTTTAAATAACTGTTTTCTATTTGAATATATTTCCAAATGTAATTCATTCCTGTTTATATATCTTCAGTCACATGATCCTTCAGAAATCATTCTAATATGCTGATTTGGTGCTCAAGAAAAAAATTATTATTGTTATCAATGTCGAAATCAGTTTTTGCTGCTTAATATTTCTGTATAATCCATGATACACTACCATTTAAAAGTTTAGAGTAAGATTAAAAATAAAAACAAATGAATACTCTTATTCAACAAGGACTCATTAAAACTTATCAAAAGTGACTGGAAAATAATGTTACAAAAGATTTCAAAAGATTTGAATTTTCATATTCATCAAATAATCTTGAAAAGTATTCACAAAAATATTAAGCAGCAAAAAATGTTTTCATTATTAGAAACATTATTAAGTACCAAAAGTAATTGATAATAATTGAGCAGCAAATCAGCATATTATGATTATAATGATTTCTGAAGTATCATTTGACACTGAAGAATGGAATAATGATGCTGAACATTTAGATTTGATCACAGGAATAGATTACATTTTACGATGTATTAAAATAGAAAACGGTTATTTTAAACTGTAATAATATTTCACAATATTGCTGTTTTTACTAAACTGTATTATTATTCACAAAATTAATGCTTTTAACTGTATTTTTGATCAAATACTGTCATTATTCAAAACTTTTGACTAGTATATCAATATTACTGTTCACAATTATTTAGGCATTGAAAATTCAATAAAAACCATGCAGGACGCCCATGATAATTTGAGCGATGACACAAACAAATAATTTTGTATTGTTTTATTGAATTTGATTTTAATTGATTTACAAAAATGAACTTAACCTATCAACTCGATACAATAAGGTTTCATTAGTTAGCATTAGTTAACTACTTTAGTTTACATAACTTAAGAATGAACAATACTTCTAAAGCATTTATTAATCTAAATTAATGTTAATTTAAACATTTACTTATACATTATTCAAATCAAAAGCTGTATTTATTAACATTAGTTAATCCACTGTGAACTAACATGAACAAACAACGAACAACTGTATTTTTAACTAACATTAACAAAGATTAAAGTCTTGCTTTGAAACAATCAGTATTGTCAATCACAATCACAGTTTTGTTCATTGTTAGTTCATGTTAGCTAATACAATGTTAACTAATGAAACTTTATTGTAAAGTGTTCCCATCAGCTCTTAAACCATATTGAGATGGTAAATGTAAACTATAAGTGAGACGATTGGTAAATTAAACGCTCTTTGGGAAACTTAATGACAAAATAAAAGCATGTTAACATCATCGCAATATTGCTTAATTTTATATTTCTATAATAGTGAATACATAATTGTATTTGATATACCGCCCAGCCCAAGTAATAATGTGCAAATTCAGTCTTTACTATCAGCTGTGAAGGCACTTCATCCTTTAATTCATCTTCATTAGGATCTGAATGATTTCAGCCTCAGAAAAAATAAAAATAGTAATACTTTTTTTTTGATCATCTTTGAACAGGACATTGTCACTAAAATGCTACACGTGGACCCTCATCAGCGGCTGACGGCACCTCTTGTTCTCAGACATCCCTGGATAGTGAACCGTGATGAGTTATCTCAGAGCCAGCTGATCAGACAGGACGTGCAACTGGTGAAGGTACAGTTCCTGTGACTATCATCCCATCTCTGCTGTGTTTCATCCGCTGCCAGATCCAGTCTCCACTGTCAAAGAGCGATACTGACACCTCATGTTTTCCTGTGAAACTGCATCTGATCCACTGAAAATAAACACACTTATAATAAATAGTTATTTTGACTTGGAATGGAAATAAACATTCTGATGATCTTTATAATCCTTAATGATACTTGATATCCTGGAGTCATACCTATAAATGAAAAATAATATTGTGAAACAAACTTCTTTGGCGATGTTTTTTATTTTTTATTTTAAGAAATACAGAAATAGAAATAGAGGATATCACATAAAGTAATTTGTTTTTAAATGTAATTTATTTATGTCATGACAAAGCAGAATATTCAGCATCATTTCTTTCCTATGAAACGTATGTACACAAAAATGTATGTAGCCTAATAACATAAGAACATACAACTTGAATTATTATGTTTATACATTAACTCAAACTCTCCCACTATCTGGCTTAAAAATTAATCGTGAGGATTCGCCACTGTCACACATGACCATTGCATGTACCCTTCGTGAAGGGATTCTGTAGTTCACTTTCATTTGGAACGCCCCTACAAATGGCGTTCCCTTTCCCGAAGTGCCCTTCAAAGGTGCAAAAATCGCCCATTATGGTGAGACCAATTGCTTGATTTTTTTTGTGGAAACTGATAAAAAAATTCAGGATGCTTTGATGAAGAGAAACTTAAATTGAACAGAATTTATGTTAAATAGAAATCTACAATGTAAAAGTAGGCCTACTGTCACTTTTGATTCATATTAGGCATCCTTGCTGAATAAATGTATTAATTCCTTTTAAAAAAAATCGTACTAAAGGCCCATTCACACCAAGAACGATAACTACAGTATAAGAATAACTATATTAGCGGCCACACCAGCGGACTTCGTTCTGTTTATTATAAGCGCGCTGCAGTTTTGTCGCCTGCCGCTTTAATTGCTCAAGCTCTCTAAAGCAGGATGGATTTTGATTAGCTGTCAATGTTATCATCATTCATCAGCTGGAAAAAATTATCCTGAAAGTGATTCCAACGATATCATCATGTCTCTGTTCCGTTATCATTATAGTTGTGGTGTGGACTCTCTTTTCTTTTATATTTAGAACGATTTTTAGAGCAATATCTTTAACCGTTATCGTTAGCTATCGTCCTTTGTGTGAATGGGCCTTAAAGGGATAGTTCACCAAAAAATATTTTTTTTTTTATTATTTTCTCACCCTCAAGTTGTTCCAAACATGTATGAATGTCTCTCTTCTGCTGAACACAAAATAATATATTTTGTAATCAAACAGTTGTGGGGCACCATTGACTTCCATAGTATTTTTTCCCTCCAGACTATGGAAGTCAATGGGATCCATCAACTTTTTGGTTACAAGCATTCTTCAAAATATCTTCTTTTGTGTTCAGCAGAAGAAATTAATTCTACAGGTTTGGAACAACTTGAGGGTAAGTAGATGATGACCGAATTTTCATATTTGGGTGAACTATCCTTTAAACCCTAAACTTTTGAACAATAATGCTACTGTCAACGTCAGGCAACTAACATTAAATATTGTTGCATACAAAATTGTAAATGTCACTTTGAATTGTCACAGATACTACTTGGCACTATTTGGGTTTCATCTAATGTTTTGACTGTATAATTCATGATATATTAATTCAATCTGACATCATTTTGTAGGGGGCGATGGCTGCCACATACTCCGCTCTGAATCGATCCCCTCAAGCCCCAAAACTGGAACCAGTGCTCTCTTCCAGTTTGGCTCAGAGAAGAGGCATGAAAAGACTAACATCCACTCGTCTATAGCACTTCAGCCAGACACAGGAGCGTCTACAGCTTTAAGAAATGTCAGAGCGTCCAGGCTTTTGGACAAGGTACCAGACGTGCATCCGGAGCAGAGTGGAAAAATATTGGATTGATCACGGAGTGTCACAGTGATCTCCAAAGAGAGACAAATGATCTGCCAAGTGACTCCGCTGATGTCGAGATTGATGAGGGCCAGATGCAAACATCACAGCTGTCAGTGCTCAAAAACTGATCTTTCAGAGCGCTGCGCTGTTTTGTGTGTGTGTGCCACCCCTGTGAACACTGGAGTGTAGCATCATGGAGTGTTTCGTTTTATAGCAAAGATCACAGTTATCTTTCCCAAAGGTGCGGTCAGTCGGAAATCCAGTCGTTCATAAAAGTTGCTACTTCTTGCTGCAGACACTTAAATTAGAGCCATGTAGAAGTTAGTCGAAGATGCTTTGGTCTTTTATGGTGACAGTGCTGCACCTTTAATGTGCCAGCACTATTAGCATCTTTTGAACATGCATGCCATGTACAGTATGTATTTTTATGACAAACAAATGGTTCTAACATGCTAATGAAAGCACAAAGAACATATTTTATGTCATTTTGGTTTTTGTTTTACTAGTTGATTGGGCTTATGTAATGCTGAGACGATTTACAAAAACAGCTGTTTATATTTTTTTCATCTTGCATATTTGGACCAAATTGGTTGATTTGTTTATTTATTTGCTTATTTATTTAATCTATTTGTTGATATGCATGTGTATCTTTATTTCTGTTTATTTACTTATTTATGTTTATTGAAGATAAAATGTTTTATCTAATTATTCTTAAGTGACCTTTATGCATAAGCACGAAACCTAAACAAGTGCCACACATTTGCACTAGATTGATTGAACAATGATAAAGAAATAAAGTTTAGAATATAAACATGTGCATGTATTTGAACTTTCATAGAAATGTTAAAATAA
The DNA here is from genome assembly GCF_029890125.1 of Rhinichthys klamathensis goyatoka. Taxonomy (NCBI): domain Eukaryota; kingdom Metazoa; phylum Chordata; class Actinopteri; order Cypriniformes; family Leuciscidae; genus Rhinichthys; species Rhinichthys klamathensis. The sequence goes on from NW_026606556.1 coordinate 3,192,435, forward strand.
AAAAGTGAAAAAATATAGTTCGAACTAGACGAACAAAATGTATCCAACTTATTGTTAAGGATTTGCATCAATGATCTTGAAAAGCCGACATGCTTTATGTACTGAGGTCATCATCTATTACATAATATTACATTTATACATTATAATCTTCTGTTAGATGATGTGTGAGACGACCTTAACCATTATTCTTCCATCAGAAGTCATAACTTGCAGTTACACTTTATTTCGATGGCCCACTTTAGACATTCTACTAACTATAAGTAACTTTGCAACTTACATGTCAACTACCACCAGTAATTGGAGTATTCTACTTCATTATCTGCTAATACTTTATTTTGATGCTCTCCAACAGACATATACAGAATATTTGCAACTACATTTCAACTTAACCCGAACACTAACACCGAACAGTCTATACTCTAACGAGAGTTAGTTGATATGTAGTTGCAAAGTTACTAATAGTAGAATGTCTAATTTAGACTATCGAAATAAAGTGTAACCCAAGTTACCTATGCATTAGTTAATAACCATGTATTAGATCTGCTGTCCACACATAGCACTCTGCTTAATTAAGAATAATCTGACATTTTATTTGCATGCCATACACAATTTGTAGAAGCCTCTGAAAGTTAAATGATATCAGTACAGATGAAAAAAAAAAAAACTTAATTTTGTATGATAAAAAAAGACTCTCTAGAAGACCAGTCCTGTATTTTTTAATAAATATGATCAACGCCTTTTCCGAAATGAAGCTCTGCTAAAGGGATAGTTCACCCAAAAACGAAAATGTTGTCATCATTTACTCACCCTCAAGTTGTTCCAAAACTGTATGAGTTTATTTCTTCTGTTGAACACAAAAGACTATATTTCGAAGAATGTTGGTAACCACTGACAGTTGATGGTAGCAGTTATAAAGTACGTTACGCACATGCGCACGCTTCGAAAGCGACGCAAAATCTGACTAACTAAAAGACGTAACGTTAAATGACATTATGTAGGCCTATTCTAAATAAAAGATAGCCTACGGATTGTACTGAAGGTCAGCTTGCTTATTTGGCTCAATATGAGGATTTATTGAGCCCACATGTCATGCAAACATGAAACTAAAGCTTCTAACTAGGCTACAGGTCGAGACTTGTCCTTCCAACGACACTTTGCGATGCTCTTTGCACCGCCTCGTTAAACTATGCTGATAACGACGGAACTTGCGACCATAGTTGGCTAATGCTTTTGGGCAACGCAAACTTGGAGCAACATGTGGGTGAGTAAATGATGACAGAATTTTACATTTTGGGTGAACCGTCCCAGAGAAACACATTCTGGTCTGTGAGGTCCTTCAGCCAAACACTCGGTCTTTTGCCGGCTGATGTGGCTTATTTTTTTTACATGTGAAATATGAAGCTTTAGGTTTTTGTGGTGGACGTTTTTTGTTTTGTTTTGTTTTTTGACAAAACCCAGGAACGTTTATGTCAGTGCATCAGTGGTTCTACTAGCTAAACTAAACTAGCCTACACAGTTTATGCTGCTGATCATCAGGTGTAGAGACAGTGACTAGTGATAGCCTACCTACCAAACCGCAAAAGTATAGGATCTGTCCTTGCTAAAGAAATAATTACTTTATGCTCTGTGTTGGCTTGCATCTAGGCCTACCAAAAAAAAAATAATAATAAAGAAAGAAAATACATAAAAATGTGATCAAACTGGTGTAAATTTTATTGTGTGATATGCATGGACCGAATGTGGTCTTAGCCTACTGTAAATGAGGACCATGTCATTTCTTGAAATGTATGTGGTTATAGACTAGACTGTGTGCAACTGACCAGTCGTTCTGCATTAACATATTCATAACATGGTCGTGGAAGGGATATTTTCAAGTCTTGTGTCCATTTGAAAATGATTCCCTTACAAATGTGTCGTGAGCTTTTAATAGTGAAGGAATATAAAAAGAAAGACACCATATACCTACTTTCTCCATCCTGACGACTGGAGTCAAAAAACAAACGGTACAAAATCGAAAGCAATTAAATTGAGTAACGTTAATTGTTTGTCGATTTTAAATGTTTCAAACTCAATTCCAGGGGGGGCAGTGCAGAGTTTAGCCAAAGTCGTATAGCCAAGTTTTTGGTTCTTTGGTTTAGCTCCCTCGCTCCAACCCTAATTAAACACCTGATCCAGCTAAACAAGGTCTTCAGGATTACTAGAAACGTCCAAGCAGGCGAGTTGGTTGGGACTAAACCCTTGAGTTTGAGACCACTGCGCGAGCATGTCTTGTCCACACGGTCGAACACGTCAAAAAAGCGACAGATAAGATCATAAAATCTGCGGCTGCGCATGCACGTTCCACCTACATTTTTGCAATGCCCGCCTTCTGTATCAGGATTGGCTATCGATGTTCCAAATCTGTCTACGATTGGGTAGTTTAGAAGTCACTCATTATAGTACGCCCAACCATATCAGTCAGAAGTGCGATGAAGGGCGGAGCTCACGGAATACGGGCGGGGAAAAGTAACGTCTGATTTGTGTCAATGCTGAACTTCGAGGAAGTGTTGGATAATTTCAACTGAACGATATTTCATCTGACGAGCAACGATGGACAAGTTGCGTCGTGTATTGAGTGGTCGAGAGGAGAATGAAGAAGTGGGACTTACAGCTCAGGTATTAGGAGAGTAACGTTAAACGTGTGTTTATTTGTAGTTTTTCTGCGTCTGTAATCGAGAGGCCCCACAGAGTTTGTCTAGTACTGTAACTTGACAGCGTTGGTATTTTTAACTTCATTTTAGTTCTTACGAAAGTACTATGATGCTAGATGACCAGTAATACAATGGACGTGAATGATTAACTTACCATATCCATATAACATGATACTCTAGTGTCCTTCAAAGAATACTATGATTGATGGTATTACCATCATTAACGTTACGGAGTTAAAAAACAACAACATGATATCACCATGCTATAACAAATCATATAAATACCAGAGTACATTTTTGTTAGGCGTATTTGTCTACATAAAGTGATTGCATTGTAATGTTGCTCTTTTTTGAACATTACTGCTGCACCCATTTGTTTGCAAATGTTTATGTGATAATGATATTTGTTAACACTGCTGGTTTTACATGCTTCCTGAGGGAAAGGATCATGTGAGGTAAGGTCATGACCTCCGGATGTTGTTTTATTCTCTGAAATATCTGACACTGGGTTATAAACAGTTGCTTACCCTCTCTATAGTTGTTTTGTCCTTTTAAATGCAACTAGGTATGTTTTACATACAGTAGTAGTGTCTTAAAAAGAGTTCATATCATGACTAATCATATTTTCATTGATGAAACCATGATGAAACTTAATACTATGAAAACATCCTGTAACAGTAAAAATGCAGTGATGTGTTCTTTGTAGATATTCAGTTAAGCAAATCCTGTTAATTTAGTTTGATACATGCATGTGTCCATTTATATGGAAAAGCAAGAACAATAGCACATTTGATTCCTGTCTTGTTCTTCCTGTGGGTCAGTGGTATTTTAATGAATCAGATGCAGTCAGCATGCTAAAAGCATGATCTTATGGTCTTTGTTGGTGGGGCATTATGAACCATGTGACATCCTGTGATTCTTCTCTGTAGATCCTGGACGGCACAACACTCGGTTTCACCACACGGTTGAAGTGGTTCGTCATTTGTTTCGCATCAGGGATCTTGTGCTCAATACTTGTGAGTTAACTTTTCTCATTATTTCCCCATTAAGGTCTTTATCTGTCCAGTAATTTGTTCTTTCATCTGCCATGCTCTCATATTGGCCTAGTTGATTTCCAAGACCCACAGTCATTTCATTTGTTGTTACCTTAGTCTTTAAAGCTGACATATGATGCCTCTTTTCACAAGATGTAATATAAATCTATGGTGTCCCCAGAATGTGTCTGTGAAATCTTAGCCCAAAATACCCCCAGCCCAGATCATTTATTATAGCTTGTCAAATTTGCCCCTTTTTGGGTGTAAAACAAAACCGTGCAGTTTTGTGAGTGTCCCTTTAAATGCAAATGAGCTGCTGCTCCCCGCCCCGTTCAGAAGAGGGACAATACTTTACACGAGCTTCGGATACAATAACAAAACACGCAAATAATCTCACTCATCCACAATCTCAGAAATAACCCTTAGCTGAGTGCAGTCTTATGTAGAGACTCAGGAAGAGGTTGCAACTTTTAGACGCATCTGGACGTTTCTAAATGGTTAGTGGATACTTTTATGTAGTTGTTGTGGTTACATTGATTCATCTCATCGACTTTGCATGTACGCTCGCTCGTCATGTTTAAGTTTTACACAAGTTGATACAGTTCACTTTATAAGACAGCTGTGACATTTTTTGGTCAAATAGCGTTTAGTGCTCGTCTGTGCAGCCAACTACAGTACATGCTTTGCTCGAACTTTTGCCATTGCGTTAGAACTGGTTACACTGTTGTCGCTTGTGAAAACCAAATGGCGGCGCCATGGGTGGAAAGTGCAGATTATGTGGCGGTAATATTGTATTAATATCCTCTTCCTACGGTAGAAGGGGAGCGAAATCTGATCGGCTTATTTTTTGACATGCTTTCAGAGAAAGGCTCACCAAAACAAAGTTACTGGGTTGGCACTTTTCACGTTTTCTGGGTTGGTAGATGCACCGGGGACCCTATTATAGCTCTTAAACACGTGAAGCCATATTTTCATGATATGTCCCTTTTAAAGAATAGTTCACCCTAATGAAATTCATTTTCTCACCCTCATGGTGTTTCAACCCCAATTTATTTTCTTCTTTTTTCTTCTTTTCCAAACAACAAAATTGGATGGTTATTATTTGTACTGCCAAGCTCCAAAAAGAACAACAACAAAAAACACACACAATTTAAGTAGTCTATAAAGACATGTCCACTATATTTCTATTATATGTTTTTCTGAAGCCATACAATATTTTTGTTTGACTAAAAGCTAATCTTCCCAACAAATCTCATTCACGCTTGAGTTTAAGGCAAGTTGAGGCAAGTTTGTAAATACCTGATCATAAATAATATTTGAGAAGTTTGAATAACTGCTAAGATTTTGGTTTCTCACACACACACAAAAGATAGGCTAATTGACAGCAACACACCATTGGTTCTTGCATTTCATGCAATGCAACACATGTAAAACCATGATCACAAATGGGTGAACTGTGCGCCCTAATGACGCCACCCTGTTCCTACTTTCAGTTTGTATGTGGTCTGGCCTAGTGTTGTCACGATACTAGAATTTCTAACTTCGATACGATACCTTGAAAAATATCGATATTCGATACCATTTTCGATACCACGGAGAAAAAACTGCCACAATATTAAGGGGGTATTTTTTTAATTTAAAGCTAAATATAACAAGTCTAGAACATGACAATGAGGTATATTTTACATGAACAAAAATGTCCTGAGTTCTATTTGTTTATATTTTTTAATTGGACCAGAGCTAACATGATGTATTTTTATTACCTACTGTTATCAAAGATTAAAATATACTGTAACAAAAAAGCACTTAACAGTATCAAATTGGAGGATAGAGAGTCAGTAATGTATAATAATAAGATTAAACATTCAATTTTCAGTTAAAGGCATGTCATTATTGAATTCAGAGATGCCATTGTCTAGCTGTTTAGTTTAATTAATATCTGTGTAATCAAATTGATGATAATCGCTAATGAAGGAAAATTGCAGAATTAAATAATAATTTTTGAATAAAGTTAAATAGGCACCAGTTAATTTACATTTGACCACAGTTACAATATTTACTTGTCTAAGATTCCTCAGTCAGATTATGTTAACTTTAAGAATTAAAACGAGACAACACAGACTCTTATCAACAACAATACTAGGCCATCTTGGTTAATGTTTCAGAAAAGTTCAAATGAGAAGAGTTACAGTGTTTCCTTGAGGACTTTTTTTAGCAGTGGGGGCAGGTCTGTCCAAACAACAAACACCCCTGATGCTGAGCACATGCTGCTAAATAGTAGCCTACCCCTGGAGCCTGTTCCTTAAGTCTGTTTACACCTATACAATAATTTAAAAAAATGAGTGATGTGAGGGATTATTGATAGTCAAACAATCTGTTGGGTGCCCGCAGCCCGCTCGCGGTGTGTAGCGCGTGTCCACGCTATTCTCCGACTCCGACATGCCCGCTCGCGGTGTGTTTTTTACGCGTGTCCGCGCTATTCTCCGACATGCCCGCTCGCGGTGTTCTTTATCAATCAACCAAAGCCGGTCGCGGGGGCGCCGCCCTCGCCATCTTTCCATTCACTTCACTTTTGCTATTTAACCAGAGCGAATGAGACGAGTGCGTCACGTGTGGTGTTTGTCAACGCGCCTTTTGAGAGAAGTGAAAGTGACTGCTCGGCTAGTATCGATACTTCGGGAAATTAGTATTGGTACCGTTCAGATATTTCAGTATCGATATTTATCGAAATATCGATATTTTTGACAACACTAGTCTGGCCACAGTAGAGTAGAGTGATAACACTATTACTGATAACACCTACAGCAACGACCATAAACTACAAGTAGACTGCTGTACAATATACCAAGCTGCATGAATCATACATCCAGTAAAAATCCTTGACACCTGTTTCTAGACAAGTCAAAGCTCAAGAATCATTTAGCATGCCACTGTGTGTGATATTTTGTTGTCTGATGCAACAACATTCATTGTCAAATTTGCCCCTTTTTGGGTGTAAAACAAAACCGTGCAGTTTTGTGAGTGTCCCTTTAAATGCAAATGAGCTGCTGCTCCCCGCCCCGTTCAGAAGAGGGACAATACTTTACACGAGCTTCGGATACAATAACAAAACACGCAAATAATCTCACTCATCCACAATCTCAGAAATAACCCTTAGCTGAGTGCAGTCTTATGGAGAGACTCAGGAAGAGGTTGCAACTTTTAGACGCATCTGGACGTTTCTAAATGGTTAGTGGATACTTTTATGTAGTTGTTGTGGTTACATTGATTCATCTCATCGACTTTGCATGTACGCTCGCTCGTCATGTTTAAGTTTTACACAAGTTGATACAGTTCACTTTATAAGACAGCTGTGACATTTTTTGGTCAAATAGCGTTTAGTGCTCGTCTGTGCAGCCAACTACAGTACATGCTTTGCTCGAACTTTTGCCATTGCGTTAGAACTGGTTACACTGTTGTCGCTTGTGAAAACCAAATGGCGGCGCCATGGGTGGAAAGTGCAGATTATGTGGCGGTAATATTGTATTAATATCCTCTTCCTACGGTAGAAGGGGAGCGAAATCTGATCGGCTTATTTTTTGACATGCTTTCAGAGAAAGGCTCACCAAAACAAAGTTACTGGGTTGGCACTTTTCACGTTTTCTGGGTTGGTAGATGCACCGGGGACCCTATTATAGCTCTTAAACACGGGAAGCCAGATTTTCATGATATGTCCCTTTTAAAGAATAGTTCACCCTAATGAAATTCATTTTCTCACCCTCATGGTGTTTCAACCCCAATTTATTTTCTTCTTTTTTCTTCTTTTCCAAACAACAAAATTGTATGGTTATTATTTGTACTGCCAAGCTCCAAAAAGAACAACAACAGAAAACACACACAATTTAAGTAGTCTATAAAGACATGTCCACTATATTTCTATTAAATGTTTTCCTGAAGCCATACAATATTTTTGTTTGACTAAAAGCTAATCTTCCCAACAAATCTCATTCACGCTTGAGTTTAAGGCAAGTTGAGGCAAGTTTGTAAATACCTGATCATAAATAATATTTGAGAAGTTTGAATAACTGCTAAGATTTTGGTTTCTCACACACACACAAAAGATAGGGTAATTGACAGCAACACACCATTGGTTCTTGCATTTCATGCAATGCAACACATGTAAAACCATGATCACAAATGGGTGAACTGTGCGCCCTAATGACGCCACCCTGTTCCTACTTTCAGTTTGTATGTGGTCTGGCCGCAGTAGAGTAGAGTGATAACACTATTACTGATAACACCTACAGCAACGACCATAAACTACAAGTAGACTGCTGTACAATATACCAAGCTGCATGAATCATACATCCAGTAAAAATCCTTGACACCTGTTTCTAGACAAGTCAAAGCTCAAGAATCATTTAGCATGCCACTGTGTGTGATATTTTGTTGTCTGATGCAACAACATTCATACAGTTTTAAGTGTAATTAAGTGTCCTAACACTTTTTGGGCCCACTCTGTATTTTTATGTAGTCTAGTCAGTGCTCTATGCCAAAGCATTGTAACACCACTAGGTGGCACAACTGTTTAATGTGTTCATTTACAAACTCTGAATTTCTCTGAGTTTGTACATCAGAATGATTTTATTTTTTATAACAGACAAGACATTTTTGTTTGATTGAAATGTTTGGAAAAAGACTGACAAGCCACATTACATCTTCTGAAACAGGGAACTGCACTCCTTTTCTTGCCTAAAGCTGGCATGAACCTGTTTGCTGTATTCTACACCCTTGGAAACGTTGCAGCAATTTCAAGGTAAGTGTAATTATGGCTGCGTATAGGACATGCATACGATGACACGGTCTCTTAGATGTTGATTCAGTGTCATTATTTTGTGGGTGTGATTTACTGCATATTAAATACTACTAATGGAGCAGGTAATAGACACAAATCCCACATTTCTCTGGGAAAATGATTAGGTATGTTACATAAACTATTATCTAACATAAAATGAACAAATAGTGAAACTTTTTAATAATAAATAAATAGTAACAGTTTTGCAGACATAACATTTTAGTGTTTGCAAGCAGGCTCAACCATTCAAACTATCCAAGATTATCGTAGTAATCATATATATCTTTAATTTATGGGAATGTTAATCAATAACCACAACATTTGGTCCCAAACTGTTCAGCCGCTATTGAGTGACCGCTTAATTCTGGTTAAATCTGCAGTCCTGTTACCCTTTTCTCCGTATGCATAAAGTATACTCGTGTAAAGCGATATCTACCTTATAGCAAGTCTTAACTGCCTGACTTATTTTTTATTTCACTGCAAAATGTAACTGTTACTTATCGCACAGCTCTTTATATAAAATTGGATAGTATAGCATACATGCAGTATACTTTTGTAGGGCATACATACTATATAGCACATCTATAAATTGCTTGATTGCTTTATTGTTGCAGTGTATGCATTATCTCAATGCATTAACTAACATTAACTAATGGAACCTTGTTGTAAAGTGTTACCAAAATCATTTTGAAAGTAACAGCTCATTTGTTATTTCCTGAAGTTTCAGCACCTTCTTTCACAGACCATTTGGTGCAACAAAAAAAAAAACCTTTTTAGGCTCTATGTTCTATCCTTTTTGTGAAAATTGAATTATGCATGATCTGTTAGCGATTGCTGAATGCTTTGTCAATCCATCGGCTAAAAAGATGAGAATATAACACTTTTTTTTTCAGACACTTGTAACTTCCCTTCAAAAATGTTCTTTGGCTCCCATTGACATGCATTGTCTTTTCAGTGGGGCTCCTCTTACAATGTTGTTAAGTTGCCATGTGGCAAGATGTTCTATTCCCAAAGACTGAAACAGGTCTGTCTGGTTCTCTGAAATCACCAGCAGGCTGAACAGTGTCTGGAATTAGTGCAATATTTTAAGTGGAAAGGTTGAATTTTCTCTGCATGGTCTTTTTTTTTTTGATCAGCTGTTACGTCCCAGGTCTAGGGTCCAGGACAATAACATAAATAAAGTCTTTACAACAGGACTTCTTGTTTCTTTCTTTTTATTATTTTGAAACAAGTTGTTCAAATTAATACAATCAGCCCAAGACATCAAAAGGACGCAAATTAATTTCAGGGTTGGGTTGAAGCCAAAATAACGAAACTTGAGTCTACCTATTTTTAAAGAACTTATTATCCTAACAAAGAAAAACCTTTAAACAAAATTACAGAATCTAAACGGACTCCCTTACTAGACAAAACGAGAGGAAACATATGTTCACAACAAAGAAAAAGTGGCACCCCAACCCCTACGGCTTCCGTGCTGACGCGCAGTGACATTTACAATAATTATAATAACACTCAGCCACGTTGAGTGTTAAAAGAAAACCATTTACAGAAAACTTTACAAAATAAATGAGAAAAGAACAACAAACCAGGGGAAATAACGTAAGAGGAAAATAAATAACACAGTATTTATAAGTCACTACACGGAATTAGTTCTCTTTCCAACACAACAACAGTTTCAACGACAGCGCAATGAACAACATTCCTCTCTCTGCCAGATCCACGTCTCTTCCTTTTTTTTAAAGACGCGCAGTTCCATCTTGGCCAACCACGGGACACGTTACCGACACGTTCAATTAGGGCGTGCAGGAGTGAGAGAGAGAGAGAGAGACACACACACACCATACCCAACAGGCCTCATCATAACACAGCTGATGTTTAATTTTTCAGTGTTTAGTACAGGTGTCACCAACTTTTATTACTTACAGGAAAGATATAACACATTGAGAAAGAAACTAGGTCTTCTTGCATGAAGACGTCAAGGCCAGATGTATCCTGCTGCTCATACCATGGCCATCATGAATACAAAATCAAATATATAATAATAATATAATTGAAGGTACACTATGTAGCTTTTGGCCCTCTAGCGGTTAAAAAGAAACAACTGCATGCATTTAGCAAAAGAACATTGTTTTGGTTATGCTTCGGCTCTACTTGACTGCGGATGAATATGGCTCTTTCTCATAAAAATGAGAGAGATTATCCTACTGCTCATAAAACATTCACTACTAGGCTTAAGAAATATAACTAGTTTAGAAGGAAAGGATCTCAAGCTGACTAGCTGTAGATGTTACTGTAGCTTTACTCATTTAGCAGTATTACTGTAGCTTTAGACACGGTACTTCCTTGAAAATAAATTCCAACACAGCTCTACAACAATATGTTACCATGGCAGGTTATATCCAGGGTGGTGTGTTTACCGGGTTTTGCCGGTATTTTTTTCCTAATCAAACTGTTTTTGGAACTATAATGTTACAGAAGGAACACATGAACAGAAACGTTAAAATACTGATTCTGTTTGGAGTAATTTTTTATTTATTTATTTATTATTATTATTATTATTTTTTTTATAGCCTGCCACTCCCACACCATACACGTCAAAGTAGCCGGATCAACTTTTCTCTATTTACATATATGATAAGTCACGTACTGGCGAGTGACAAGTACGCAATTTCCCATGAAAACCATCCCGCGTGGTCTAAAATATTAGTGCTTATATTAAGCTTACCATAGTGTATCAGAGTAAAGCAGAAACGTGTGTTGGAAGAAGGATTGATGTATTGACTCATTATTTAAATTGTTAATTTTGAAGAAAAAAAAAGTTTGTGTAAATTTAATTTCTTTTTTCTTTTTCTTTTTTGCTTTTGAGTTTAGGGTGAAATACTGGAATGTTCTGGGTGTAAAATGTGTATAATGTAGTTAAAATTCCAGAAAAGCATGACATTGGTGTATCAATGTACTCTTGCGGTCAGCTATTTCCAATAATGATGTAGGAAGAAGGAAGAGACCCAGTTAGTAACCAGGGCAGTGAGATGTAAAAATGACCCAGAAGAATTCCCCTGGCGTTCTCCCATACCGCACCTCCGCATATCTGAAGATTGCTTTTTTACTTTGAAGGCCTTAACTCTGTAAGAAATGATTAAACTGAGCCATTCGGCCACTTAAGTAAAAATCCAGTCTAGTTTGATTAGTAACTAGACTCTGTCTTTATTCAGAGATTTGTCCTGACAGAGGTGAAGTCTTTAGTGTGACAGGTCATGCTGTCTGGGTTACCCGCTTTAAATACTCACAACATTGGTTCTGGTCATGGTAGCGGTTTGGAAGCCTACAGGGATGACATTAGCAGAAACTTCATTTAAAGGCTGTGACCCAGACTGAAAAGATGATTCAGATCATGATATTTATTTACAGCTCTGCATTTACATCGAAAAGACCTGTTGGTCTGAACTGAAGTTTGTCATTACTTGTGAAATATTACCTGGGCATGTTTTATCATTTATCATTTGAGTCTTCATTGTTTGCTTTTAGCTTGAAGTAACTCATACTGTAGATTAAAGGAGAAGCAAGACAGCAAGCCCTGTTTCTTCTTTGGAATGTTAGAAAATGTCAGATTATGGCTGCCCTAGATGCGTGTTCTCATAGGAGAGAGGATGACATCATGGCTGGCTCATGCATTAGTGTTTCTGTGATCTAATGAGTGTCCTGGTTAAGGTTGCTTGAGTAATGCAGGGTAGATGGGTTCAGCCCCCTGAGACCTGAGCACAGTCCATCTACGGTACTCTCAGTGAGTCTGCACCCCCTTCTGCGTCATTGCAATGCTAACTGATTTTACTGATGTCTCGCACCATAAATTAATAAAAGGGCTGTATGGATTTAGGAATTATGCTAATTTGTGCAGTTGGTGTCTTCCTGTCACTCAAATGAATATCAATAAGATTTTGCTTTTCTAAGGTCAGGAGATTAAATATTTGTAATGGTTAAAAACCAAGGTCTGGGTAATATTATATATTTGTGTTGATTTTGCTTGTGGTATAAAAATAAGCAACATTAATATCACAATGATTCTAATGTGTCTTAAATTTGCCTAGACATTAGATTATGCGTCCTTGACATGTTTTAACAGCGTCGAAAATGTCTTCGAGTTGTAAAGTAAATTTTTTGTCAATATGTGTTTTTATGCTACATTTGCTTTTATTAACACTATTGGGTATGTGTAGGGTTTAGTGTAGGTGGGACTTTATTTTCAAACGTGAAAGAGCATTAACCTTTTAGCGCCACTCACCAGACATTTCAATTCAGAACTGCCGATATACGTACAACAACCAACCAACGTATTAAAACATTTTATCGGATTCATGGTCATCTGGTTTTTTTAGCGCAGTTAAAAGTTAACTTTGAAAGTATTGTAACGTGCTGGACGCAATGTATTATCAGTTTGCAGAAATGCCGCTACAGACACGTTTATCCAGTGAGTCTGGGTTGGACTTTTCCCAGTAAACTTTTTACTACTGTTGAAATCTGTATCTAAAAAGCTCAGAGTGATACACAATAGCATAGACAGACAGAACAGTCATTATTGTGTAGTAAGCAGTCGGTATCTAGAAAAGTAGAACAAAAATTAAATTAAACATTGTCACTCTGGTTGGCTATAGAAATTGTTTGGTCAAAGTGATGTTAAAATGACACCTTTATGTCGTTTTGGAGGAAATGTATAAATATCAAGAAAGTCAACAAATGATTTTGCTTTTGTAAGTTATTAATGCACTTTTAGTGTTACTGTGAGCGATGGAAACACGTGTCCTCTTGCGAATTGAACTCATTCTGTGTCACTGTTTTTCCACAGCACCTGTTTTCTGATGGGTCCACTTAAACAGCTGAAGCGTATGTTTGAGCCCACCAGGATTATAGCCACCATTATGATGCTGGTAAGAAAGAGCCTCTGGCACACACCACACTGCGTCAGCACTGGAGAGATAATGAGAAAAGCCATTTTAGAAAGGCAAATTTAACCTCATAGCTAAAGAGTTGACTCATCCTTATTAGATATTCTCCTTATGTTCTTTTTACCTTGTCATTGTATTAGATAACAAAGTGTCAAACCAGGTGAAATGGGTTTAAATAGCACAAGCACACTTTTCAAACGAAACATTTAAAAAAAAAAGGTGATTAAATATTTGTATCTAATGAGTGTTAAACTGTATAATTGATTGTGTCAGGCATATAAATATGAGACGAGAGATATGACACCAGCATATACACACAGGAAACGGCTTGCTTGGGACATTACAGATATGCACACGCAGGTTAGCAGTGCTAAAGGAATGCTTCAGCCTTTTACAGTCACAAATCTGGATGGTCTTAAGGGGACTACGAGGCATTAAGAGATTCAAAGGACTGCTGTAGAAAATCACTTTCCGTTATAATCTGATTTGGTCTGAATCTGTTCACACTCAGTCACTCACTCAAGCACAGCACGATATAAAGCTGTTGTAACCAGACTATCAAATGATTGTTGCATTTTTCTGTGCTGAAAAGTATGATTGGCACTGTGTGGAGTCTTAGACCTTCTTAAAATGTTTTTTATCATTATTGTAATTCTCATTATAGATTTAAAATATGAAGTGCTTTACTAGCTATTTAATTACTCTGAATTACCACGACCTATGAAGAGAATAATGGATATTTGACTCATTTCACAAATATAATATTATCTGGGTTATTCCTATATTGTTTACACATCATCAGCTGTTTAAAGGGCACCTATTTATGCCCCTTTTCACAAGATGTAAAATAAGTCTCTGATGTCCCCCCAGAGTGTGTATGTGAAGTTTTAGCTCAAAATAGTTTTATTACGGTTATAACTTATTTTTCATCTTGCTTTTATCCACTATTAGTACAAGCCTGTTATAGCGGACCACGTCCGAATGATGGTCAAAAATATACTGATGAGTTTAATGAAGATTATTGTACATCACACAAAAGCTGAAGCGTTAGTTTAACTCCAGAGAGTCACAGTAAGAGCTGAATAAACAGAGTTTATGGATAAGACTTTAATGCGCACTTCTTATACTCTCTCTCCCTTTCATTATCATCAACATACACAGCGAATTACACAAAACACTTGTTACAACTAACAGTAAACAAATATATACACACCTTTTCTGTGTGTGCTTCTGTAAAAATCTGTAAAACGACTCATTGAGCTGTCACAAAATGCGCACTTTCATTTCTGCCGTGATCAGTAACGTCTGGCCTATCGCAACGGAGACTGTAAGCCGAGTCGCAACGAGAGTAAATGAAGACTGCTATGTTCATTCTTCTTACATCCAACAACAAAACACCTCAATCGCTTAGAAGACATTCTTGTCTACAGCTGCTCTGGCGTTGAAACACTGACGGACTGTGCACAAGCTCACTCAGGGCGGGTCTATGCTAAAGCTGCAGTGTCCATCAACAATCGTAGGCGTGGCTTGTGCAAAAGTACGTCACATTGCCCCGAATCTGAGAACGGCTCGTTCTGAGACAGTGCTTATGATTTATGGGGATTTAAAAAAAGCACTGGGTGGATTTTTTATCATTATAGGGTGGTTGTGTACACACACATTTGTACACACACATTTATGTTCAAACGCCATGTAAAAGTGAATTTTGCATAATAGGTGCACTTTAATAGGTCATTGTTTCCACATGTAATGCAAGTATATATCTATTAAAATGATTTTTGCTATGCCTCATGGGTATTTGATCACAGTCTCTTACCTTGTGTTTGCTCTTCCCCCAGCTATGCCTTGTGTTGACATTATGCGCAGTGTTTTGGGTAAGCTTCATACAAAAGAGGTTTATTGCTGATAATTAGTGTACTATTCACTTGAGAAAATGTACATTACTCATTTTTTTTCTCCCTGCAGTGGCACAAAAAGGGTCTGGCGATCCTTTTCTGCATTTTGCAATTCTTGGCCATGACATGGTAGGTGATAGACATTTGTCAACCATCCTTTAAAAAATGCTTGTTTCAAATAATAAAATAATTATTGTTTGAAACAAATACCATAAACTCTTTTATTTCTCTCTCTCTTTTTTATTTTTGTCAGAGATTTCAGATTAGTTTTTTTGTTCACTTTTTTTTTCTTTTTTTTCTTTTTTTGTGTGTGCTATCAGTGGAACTGATAGAAAGTTTTTCGAGACAAACTTGCAATGTTGTCTTGATAAAACCTTAAAGTCCAATTCACACTGCACCAATGTGGACAATCATCAGATTACAGTTAGGGGTGGGCAAAAAAATCGATATTGCAATATATTGTTGTGCTCTCTGTCGCAATAAATAATCGATACACTAACGCCCAATATCGATATTTTATTACAACACAAAATGATTAATTTACCCGTTGTCAGTGTCACTGTCACTACCCAATATCTACCATTCTGTTTGCGGGGGGCGCTGTTCGAGTAAATAGGGGTAAAGTGGCGCAAACAGCGGCCGGTGAAGAACACAAGTTAACTAACAACAACAGAGAGAAGCGAGAAGAATGGCGGAAAACAATATAAAACGAATCAAAGACCCACCCGCTAGTTTCCACTCTAAAGTGTGGAGACACTTCGGGTTTTACGAGCAGAGAGAGCGCAACGGCCGCGCGCGCGCACTCTCACGTCTTCAAACAACACGAGCGCTGTCTTGCTCTCTCTCCCTCGCGCATATTAATCAAAATCAATTGACACGATAGTAAAAGTTCGGAAGACCGCAGTTTCACGTGGAGCATTTCGAGATTTTTAGAGATTAGAGACTCGCCTAAACTCAATGAACAACAGCTCAACACTAAATTATAAAGGCCTGTCTCATATAGACGCCTGTCTCGAATACAAGCCGGTGCAGTTCGACGATTTGGGAAAATAAAAACCCGGGAAGTTTTACGGTATATTAATTCTCAATATGTACACATGCATTGTTAATCTTTCTTTTCAGTCACATATATCGTGATATATCGTTGATGAAATTTCTTCCAATATATTGAATATCGTAGATATCGCGAATCGTGATATTATCATATCGTGGACCACATATCGCCACAGAATTGAATCGTGAGGTACCTGTATCGTCCCACCCCTAATTACAGTACATCACTTCTCAAATATTCCATGACTCAACATGTTAAATCGGCAAAAACAAGCGGTGACCAATGCCAACAGGGACAACACTGATCCAACAAAACTTGACAAAGTCTGTTGCTACTGGTCTCCGTCTGTCGGTGCAGTGTGAATTGGCCTTTAAAAGTAACCAAATAAAATAAACATTGAGTTTTTAATGTGATATAGCATTAAAGAGTTGGTTCACCCAAAAATTAAAATTCTTTCATCATTTACTCTCCCTTATGTTTTTCCAAACCTGCATGTATGAGTTTATTTCTTAATTTTTTTGACTAAAAAGAAGATATTTTGAAGAATGTTAATTACCAGAGAGTTGACGGTCAATGGCTACGATCAACTGTTTGATTGATCGATATTCATTGTTAAAAGTAGTAATTTCTTCAATAATTAGAGATCCCATTCCCACCCCAAAACACTTTGTTGAAGACATTGACATGTCAGATGGATCTTACAAACAGAAAACCATTTTTAAAGCATTTACACTCTTTCGGAAGTAAGCCTATGATATAATCAATTTTAATATAATAGTTTTAATTATTATTGATTCTGCAGATTAAAGGTAGGAGAAAAAAAACACATTTGAGTCTGATTGGCATCTGAATTGTCATACAGTACTTCCTCATGTACATGCACAAGCCCAGCCTGTTAACCTTTCATCTCAAGATAAAGTTTCATTGTTCATGTGATCTCATGATATTTGTGTGACTGTGTGTTACATGTGTCATGAATGTGCCTGGAATCTGGAAAACTACTAGGCAAAAATCCTAAATCTCTCTAGCTTAAGACCTGAGCTGAGCACTTTTGGTAGCGCTGTGCATATGGCAGGGTTTCCGTTGTCCGGTAATTACCGGACATTGGCCGGGAAAAAAAGGAAATGTCCGACAAAATTAAATCTCTTCGGTCAAATTGTCCGATTAAAATTGCGTAATAATCCCGCCCCCCTAACACAATATGAATTTGAGAATAAGCCTAAAATGTATAAAGCAAAAATACACCGACCTTTGGCTATGTTATAAAGGAACAGGCTCTACCGTTTGAAAGTTATTAAACATTTAAGCATTTCAAATAAAGCGCACGCCTAGAACGGCTGTAATATAGACCTAAACAACGAACGATTGAGTGAGACGTTTCAAATATGGCCAGGCCCAGGCCCAGGCAGGCTAGCCTTAAAGGAACACTCCACCATTTCTTTTTTTAAATTGGGGTTATTCACGGTCTCCCCTACATTTAGATAGGTGGGCAAATGCATGTTTGGAAGCACAGGCGAAGCACTGATACTTGGGCGCAGAGATATCACGCAACACCTGAAATAAAGCTTGCCACAAATAACCGGCGAAAGTAATGATTATGCATGAAACATTTGAATTGTTCATAAATTGATAAAGTTGACGATGCAGACTCGCCATCTTCGCAGTAGCGAACGCGCCTATAGAGAGAAATGCACACTTCATAGTGTGCACGCGCCGGCGCCTCCGTGTCCTGCTATATTGTCCACTATATTTGCTTCTTATTTATTAATCCAGGCAAATTTGTTGATGAAACATTGATTAAAATTAAGATACAATTTATACAAAACGAAATTTTCAAGCAAAAATAATATTCGAAGATAGCTGGGTTGATTATTATTCGAAAATCGCACCCCTCCACCACATGCACGATCATGTATGTACATGACGGGTGTAAATCGGACAGTTAATCACGATCCGATACGATATCGATTCTCTCAGCCAGCGATACGATATTTGCCGATACCTCAAACAATTCTACGATTCGATTCGATTCAGGGCTATATCGATCGATTAATCGATATTTAGATATTATGTGCCAAGTGTACACAACCAGTTACGTTTATTAATTCACAATACATCCAAAAATATATAACAAGAAAGTTTATTTAAACTCTTTTAAAATTGCACACCCTCTCCCAATTGGGACATTTACAAGTTGTTTGTTACAAGTAAAAAAAAAAAAACATGATATATGAAAATGAACAAGAACGGAGTTATCTGTTTTTGAAATATTCTGTTATAAAGTTCATTGAAAGGATTTAAATATTTTATTGTGTGGCAAAAGCAGATAACTCCACATTTCATGTTTTAGAGTTAAACAAAGCCAAGTATTTGCTATGATACATAATAAAACACTTAGTTAATCTTTGTAACGTTAATCTCCTCAGCTGACATAGACGCCTGTCAAACTTTGTTGTTGTGATTAACATACACGCGATACAGAGAGCTTTTCACTCACCACTAAACGTGCTGTTTTAGCAAGCTTCCGTGACAAAGTTTCAGCTTTTATTTTACTTTTACGCCCCGACGAAGATATCACGGGTTCATCAAGTTCGCTGAAATCCATCCTCGATCACTTTTAGTCAGCTTTGACGAAACTCCTCTCAGCTAGCGCGTATTTTCAAAGTGACAAGCAGCCTTGTCACCTGACCTGAATACTGCGCACTGATTTGCTAAAACAGACTTTTCGGGGCTTGTTGTTTCTGCTGTGAAACATGAACTCGAGTCTCGAGATGACAGTGGAAAATACCGGCTTTTGTGACAAAGGGTTCAGTCAATCTTGTCAGGCGTCTATTTCAGCGGAGAAAAGTAACGTGAGGATGTGGAGTGTGTCAAAATAAAGGTACCGTACATCGATATTTTAGGTGTGGTATCGATGCATCGTATCGTTAGACGTTTGATCGATGCATCGTTACACCCCTAATGCACGCACACATGCATTAGGCTACACACCAGAGCATGTGAGCAAAGCGGAGCGGTGTGACGCTTATTATTAAAAAACTTAAACATACGTTTCATATTTATAAATAATATAATGTTATTATTTTTTTATTTCATCTATGTTGATTATATGAAAAGGGAACCGCATGAGATGAGTAAGATAGGATCATAAGATGAGCAATATATCGGAAAATATATGGAATGGGTCAGATTTTGACCACTTATTTAGTTTTGTAGAAAGCCTTTCTTTAAAGTTTATTTCGTTTTGTATAAATTGTATCTTCATTTTAATGAATGTTTCTTCAACAAATTTGCCTGGATTAATAAATAATAGAGTGTAGAGTCTCCGCAACGGCGATAGATTGAAACGCGCAACTCGCGCAGCGCGTCGTCCATGCAACTGATAGCAGCAGACACGAGCGCTCAGCTTGATTTCAAAAACAACTGATTTTAGCGCTAGTCACTTTGACCGGCACCATTTTTTTCTAGCGGAAACTCTGGCATATGGGCACCTCTGGCAGCTTGTTCAGCTCTTCTCTGGAACCTTTCTGCCTGGACATCTCAACTAGTGTAGGCTAATTACCTGTTCATTAAACCATGTGTGCCGTTTGTCATCAATGTCTGGCAGCAGATTTAGAGGCGGGGGGTTGAGTACTTGGCAAGGTGAGAAAATGGGACAAAAATAAACCCATGATCAGGGTGAGTGATGTGACAAATGAGACGAGTGATTATGTAGGTAGATTGTTGGTGTGATGACAAAATGTTTTTACTTTAGTCTTTATGAACACACATTTTCCAAGAAACAAACTAAAGAATGCAAGCATTTGATAATTATTTGTGGTGTATGCTAAGGTAACAGTAACAAAAAAGTCTGTTGTCAATAGTGTACCGATGTATGAAGCACAATTCGCACACAAGCTACTTTTAAACCAAGCAGTTTTCTGTTGGGAAACGCGGCATATACGTGTGACCAAATTGAACCTGTTGTGAAATCTGCGTCTGTAAATCTTTCACCCTCATACGCAAAATTCCTGATTGCGTGCAGCACAAGCTAATTAATATTCATGAGGCATGTCAATGTAGTGACATCACAACCCACTCACCTTTGACACCTTTAAGTTTGTTCACACTTGAAGACCTCTTAAAGGCTATTCGCTGCCCAGAATATAAGGTAGAGATGGGCAGATGGGCAGTATTGCCATGCCACTAAAGCAGCTAAGTGGAACTGGGAAGCAGAAATAATCTGATCCTCTAAGCGTGTCTTGACCCCTTCACTTGGCCTAGCAGTGCACAGGTGCAGAAGCAGGTGGACGGGGCTCAGTGCAGTAAACCCAAATGTCTAACTTTATATGCATCACACTCAGGGTTTCTCTCAGTTTGATCTAGAAAAGTTCTTCAAAAAAACCTAAATGTTGATTCGACAAAGCTTTGCATGAAAGTTTAAGAAAAGTTTCAAAAAGCCTAGGACATTGAAGCTTATATATTATTATATATATTATATATTGCACAGAAATAGGCTACTGGTTTGGTTTGATAGATAGACCGATGAATAGAGAGGGACAACACTGTGTGTGTGTTGGGGGGAGGGGGGGTTGTGTGTGTGTCCAGTTTTGCACGCGTCAATAGGCCAGGTTTTATTAGCCATGTAATTGCCGTCAGTTTCACTGTCAGGACATTCTCTTCTTTCACACTGTGACAGCCTTCCTCTGACAGCGATCACTCTGGCAACCTCCTGAACCACATGTGTATGATACTGAGAAATAGGAAAGAAAGATTCCTTAATGCTAGACATGTTTGAGAAGCTGTCAGCACATTAGCATTTCATTTGAAGTCAGTTATGTGTAACAAATCCCTAATCATTTTTTTAATAGTCGTTTGAAACATTAGGCTAAGCACACAACAGACTGTATACGGTGTCCTTTTGTATTTTAATATTATACAGTCTAAAAATGCATTCACACGTGCGTGTGTTTTTTAAAGAAATTAATAATAAATGCTTTTCTTTTAAACTCTCTTCATCAAAGAATCCTGAAACATGCATCACATTTTCATTTAAATAATAAGCAGCACAAATGTCCTTAACAGTGATAATAATACGAAGAAAGGTTTTTTGAGCTTGAAATCAGCATATTAGAATGAGTTCTGATGGATCAGTGACAACTGAAGTCTGGAGTAATGATGCTGAGAATTCAGCTTTTCCTTTACAAGAATAAATTCCTTTTCAAAGTATATTCAATGTAGCAAATTAGCTCAATGAAAATAGAATAATTAATTATTATTCGTTATAATTTCCATATGTAATATACTTTTTAATTAATATAGTTTATAATTTTCCATATATAAATGATCCAAATATTTATAACTCGTTATAATTCATTATAAATATTTGGATCAGTTAATAAAATGAACTTGATGTAGCAAAATACATTTTCAATCAATGAGCCTGTTCATTTTACACAACCCCAACCTTTATCTGAGCTCATGCACCTACATTTTTTTATTTAAAAAAAAAATTTGAATAAAATTTTAAAGCACACTAGTATGATAAATTGTACAGAATATCTTTAATGTTTAAACAGGAAGTTTGTTTTTAAATGCTTTTTTTATCAAAATGGGACAAAGTCACACTTGTTGTGTTAGCGGTCAAAAATGACCAGCCTACAAAAAAAAATGCTTATAAATCTCTCATTATGCTATGTTATCACCAATTATTGTTTTCAGCCTTTTTGTCTACTTGTTTTCTTTCAATTAGGACAGGTTTTGTATTTGATTTTTAAACTGATTGATTGTGGGCTTTATATTGGTATGGGGGAGATCAAAAATAAGAGAAACATTTAGTGTTCAGGAGGATATTGGCACTTAGTTTTGTTGTTGGGTTATTGGTCTGTTGGATTATTTATTAAATATAAAGAATTAATTGTGTGTCTGATTGGTCCAGCTGCTAAATCAAATAGAAAATGTATTTTTAATTGTGATAATATTTCACAATAATAATGTTTTTGCTTTATTTTTGGTCAAATAAATGCAGCATTTGTGAGCATAAGTGTCTTCTTTTAAAAACACTTTAATGAGCTCAATGTAAGCACATCTACTGTTACATCATTTCATTACTTTAAAAGCAAGCTGTAACTGACGTACTTATGGATTTACTCTTATTTTCAGATCATTTTGTTTATGAATCTATTCTAAGCCTTCAATGGGACATTAGGTATTAACACTGTGCATTTTTGTGTTTTTTTAGGTACAGTATCTCCTACATTCCATTTGCACGGTAAGTAAATACCTCCTTAATGTTTCATATTTACTTCCAATTTCATATAATTTTGCCTACATTTGATCTAAAATCTTAAATAAAATGAACTGATTGTTTTATTATTTTATAGAATAGATATGTCCAACACTGAAATCTGATTGGATGAGCTATGTTTGCAATGTGTGCTACAGTCTACTAGTAAAAAAGTTGCACAGAAGCGTCTAGTTAAACCTGATATAGCCTAGGCTTTACTGATGTGCAATACTTAACCGTTTTAGTCAGCTAAACTAGATTAGCTCAAATGCCAGTTTAAATCCCAGTTAACTTCAGTGGAAGTCAGAAGTTTGTCTTTAAATGGCAGCATGTCAGACTGTGACATGTGACTCTCTCAGTTCATGTTTGTTGGGTGGGATTGGGTTGTGTACATGGGGAGCTGAATTCCCTGAATGAAAACATGTTGTTATTTACTCATGGCCTTTCGGCTGTTGGCCTTCACCATATGGCTCTAATCCCCTACTGGAGCGTATTGCTCTCCCAGTGCCATGCAAATGGCTGCTTGTTTTTCATCTTGAGCCTGATAAAGGTCTTTATCTAATACCTTAAAGTCGTTTTGCTTCTGTTTCTTTGTTTGAGGCTTTTTTTGTGGCAACTTACTGAGAATGATTAAAGAATGTAGGCTCTCACCTTGTGGAAGTGTGCTATATCTTGGAAGAATGTTTGAGCTGCTCTTTTCCATACATTGAAGCAAATAGGGTTTCAAACTTCAAAAAGGACAGAAAAAAAGCACCATAAATGGACCGTTAAAGTAGTCCAACTTCAGTGGAGAGGAAATGTATCAGTGCATAATGAATGAGTTTTGGTCTGTTCATCAAAAAGCTAGCATATTGTTTTTGAAGGCTTGAAATATACAGTAGCACACACTGTAAGCTTTTGTTCAATGGAAAAGAGCAGCATGAACATTATACAAAATTTCTCTTTGTGTGTTACACTGAGAGTGTGTAAATTACAACAAGAATCTTTATTTTGGAATCAAACTCTGTTTACAGATATTAAAATCATTTTAGGGACTGGATGACAAAAAAAGTAGGGATGCACGATGATATCGGGACAACATCGGTATCGGACGATAAAAGCTTAAAATGACCATTATCGGCATCGGCAGATATGAATATTACTGCCGATGAGCCTTGCCGATAGGGTGGCGTGTTTTCTATGCGCACGTGACGACCGTGAACGGAGCGCGCCAGCAGGTTTTTGATCGTGGATGATTAAAATGTCTCCACGATCTGCTTTTGAAGAAAAATCATAGTATCGTGCATTCTATCAGTTCAATTCTGGCGCCTTCATCTCAACATACTGTACAACGTGACGTACATTCACATCACATCACATGTAAACGCAGAGGTAGAGTTACACTCACGGGACACTGCAATTCACAAAAGTTCATTATTTCCATGTGCGTCAAAGTCTTGCTAGTTAAACATGTCATTCACGTGCTGATGCGCTGTTCTAACATGCGCTTTTCTGAGCGCGTACACCCGACGCTCACAGGAACTAAAAGCCTGTCACAGCGCCTGCATACTGGACTAAGTTATCTTTCGAGTATTATTGCGCTAATACTGTCAAATACACACAAGGTTTACATAAACAAAGTCGGTTATGTCTAAAGTGAAAGCAAACAGAGAAAATCTGCTTGTCAAATGCGTGTATATTAACGCGTCGCGTGCAGTTCTTAAAGAGACAGTATCTATAATATGCTGCCGCTTGTCCTTAAAGAGATACTGCACCCAGAAATAAAAATTCTGTCATTATTTACTCACTCTAATGTTGTTCCAAACCTGTATTAATTTCTTTCTTGTGCTTAAATACACTATGGAAGTCACTGGAGTACAGCAACTGTTTGGTTGGCCACATTCTTCCAAATAACTTTTATTTTCAACAGAAGAAAGAAATTTATTTGGGTTTAAAACAACTTGAGAGAGTAAATGATGACAATTAAAATTTTTGGGAGAACTATCCCTTTAAATGTTAATAAAACAACACAACACAAAGAGGAAATCACTCACTGCTCTTGACTGAGAACTTTAATAGAAGCTGTAATAATTTTTTTTTGCACTTAAAAGAAATACAAATATATCGGCATCGGGCAAAATTAGTTTGAAAATATCGGCATATCGAATATCGGCCAAAATCCAATATCGTACATCCCTTAAAAAAAAGGAATCCAGAAGATTTAAAGGGGAGGTGCAAAAGAAATGAAAATAACAAAATGCAATCTAGCTTATGATAACACTCTAAACTAACTATCATAAACAAGAAGGCAACATAAACAACTTACGACACACATAATACATTCTAGGGCCGGCGGTCGCCTCATTCGCTGGAATCTTGAGCATTATTGGATCACCAAATATAAAAGAATCGTTAAAACGTTTTGCATCCCTTGCTGAACCCGGCGACCCCCCTTCTCTCCAGCCAGAGGTGCTCGTGCATGTTTCTGATGGATTCTGACAGCCAGGACACCCCCCACACGCGCACACACACACACACACACACACACACACAACCTGACACCTCCCTGCTTCAAGAACCTCTGAAACAATTCCTCTGAATTCCACCTGCTGCTTTCGTTTCATTTTAAGACCAAACCCTTGACTCATCTTTCCATTTATCAGAAGCCGGTTCATCTTTAGAAGCCCCTCTCACCATTGTTTCATTGTTGATTGTTTTCCCAGAAACAGCCGCACCCTTCAACAAGCTCAGTGATGCTGTTTTTGAGTGGCTTAAAACTGTGGGTTAGAGGGCTCTCCTCATTGTTTTTACTGGATTAGTATGAGCAGGCTCCACGTCATGAGCTGTTTATCCCACTGATCTCTGTTTTGAACATTGGGCTGTGCACATGTTTTTTCATGAGCATATCCACAATCTAATATTTTAATGCACTTTTTGAGCCATTAAGTTTCCAAGAGACCATGTCATTTGGTTAGTTTGATTGTTTTTTGTTTTTTTTTGTCTCGAATACGAGTGTTAAGATTATATTTATTAGTGATTTAAACGTAGTTTTCCCTCATGTTGTTTCAAACCTGTATGACTTTCTTTCGTCTTTATTCCATACAATGAAAGTCAATGAAGTTTGGATCCCAACATTCTTCAAAAAAATAAATATACAGTACAAATTAGGTAGGTTTGATTAATTCATTTCCTTGAATCAGACAGTCCATTTCAATCAATTCAAAACTATAATTATTAAATGATTTACAGTACATCCCTCAAAAATGCTCTGCGTGACTTTTTTTTTTATATTTAAAGTTTTAGTAAAAAAATAAATGAACTGAAGAGATAAATGTTGTTGTTATTATTATATATATATATATATATATAATGAATTACTGAATATTGACCATTGAATATTATTTTAGTATTTCGGATACAATAATAGTTGTTTCATTTTAATTTTAGGTAAAACAAATCGTATTTGTATAAGTTTGTCTATATAAAGGTTCAGTTTTAGTTTCATTTAAGTTATTTTAGTACTTATAGCTGAAATAAAACAACTGTTGTTTTTATTTTATTTCAGTTAATGTTTATTTTATCAAGTAAGGAAAATGCTTTATAGTTTTAGTTTAACGATAATAACCCTGTTTTGGGTTAAATGATGGTCCCTCTGACTGGGAAAAACAACTCTTTTTCCGAGCTGTTTCATAAATATTGTGATATTGAAAACATTAGGCTGAACATTAGGGTTTACTTAAAGCCCTTATGTATAATGCATTATAAAAGTATTTGTAATGCAGTAATTATGCCTTGTAATGCACCTTACAATGCATTGTATGGTCTCATGAATAATTGTAACCACAGTTATAATACATTATAATACTTATCTATTCATTGAACACACCTTTAGAAAGTATAATGCATTAAAACGCATGACAAACAACCAATTTCAGAATCTGCAAAAAAAAAAAAAAAAAGAGATCCAGCCCTAATATCTACCCCTCCTCGTCGGTTATCTCCCTATGTGTCAAGTAAAAACATAACACGTTTGTATTTTTGGAAATAATATGCTAATAATAATCCCATAATGTCTCTGCTGTTGTTTTAGCGCCCCCCCCCCCCCCCCCATAAGTTTTGGCTTATTCAGGTTTTTTTTTTTTGATGGAAATCCACCCGCTGTGCTGGAAAGCCGGGGCATCCGTTGCGCCGATATTTCATCAGAAAACAGGGGGAGTTAATCATCATTTATTTATGTGCTGTATGTGCAGTGCTTTTAAGGCTAAACACCAAACGCTCTCCCGATCGCCGCGTGGGTGCGTGTAATGCCAACGTTCCTCAGTCTCCCTTCTTTTTCTGTCCTTATTTCATTCTCTCTCTGATTCTATACTCTTCCTTTTAACCTTGACTGCTTTCACACCTCCTCCACTTCCTGTGAATTTTGAGCATGACAAAGTCTGCATAGCAACACATTTGGAGAGGGTGACAGAGGCGGAGGAGAGAGGGAAAAGGGTGGAGGCTGAGGCAAGGAAGGCACCGTGACCTTGTTCTGCTGTTGCCTTGGAGACCGTGATGGTTACCTCATCTTTTAGCTCCATATCAGGGCTGGGCGATATAGATACAAATATTTTTCGTCCTAATTTTTTCAGCATCTCAATATTTATTATTGAATTGCTCCTTTTCCTTAATCAGAGAGAACCAGCATTTTCAAACAAACAGCCACTATTGTAATTACTCTAAAAATAAAATGCAGCAAAAATATCATAAAAAATTGTCAAGTCATGATTTTTATTTTTATTTTATAATCAGGTTTTTCAGTAAATTAATGCAGAATGCGATTCACAATATTTATTTGAGTGATGACACAAAGCAATTTTCCAGTCGATTCATTTAAAGCCGGGCTCAGACTACAGGAGTTTTTAAATCTTAAGAGATTGTGAAATCTATTTGCATCGCGCACATAAGGAGAATCTTCACAGATTTTCTTTTCACACTTCAAGATTTGAAAATCGTGGCTCATCATACACTACAAGATATTCTTGAGATTATCATGCCAGATTTAGCACCTCACGGGGGAAGCGGATGTAAACAAAATGGATTCTGTGTCAGGTAACTTGCTGTTGATATTATACGAGGAGACATTATAGAGGCAGTCGTGTTGTTTCCACATTTCCACCAGCCGTTCCTCCTCTGTTGTCCACCGGACCCGTACAGCTGCTTGTTGTTTCGCTGTCGCCTTTTTAAAAGTTCCATCACTTCCGTCTCATTGCAATCATAGTCGTAATCATCCCAAATATAAAATCCTATATATCAGACATGTTTGATATTTTCGGGGCGGCCCCATGTGTCCACAAGCAGATCGAGAGGTTTAAGATTTGATCTGTAAACGCCTCACATTAACAGATAATCTGTGTCAAACGACGGAACCGATCAATGCCCTGGACGCATTGTTTTCGGGCATTAATCGGCCTGAAACTCCTGTACTGAGCCCGGCTTAAGGCAACCACACTATGTAGATTGTAATGTGGAACGAAACGATTTCCAATCAGAAAACGAGCTGACGGAAAAATAACACAACTTCATCCAAACCGCTTTTTTCCCCGCAAATTTTCTGTAAATAGCAGTCCAAACACTGTTAGCGCCATTTATTCTTGCCTGTCGTCTGCCATGTTTGTTTATTCTACTGTCACATTTGACCGCGAAAGATTTTGCAAGATTTCCCAGACGGGTCACATCGTGGCACTCCACACTTTAAGAACAAAATCAACATTTTGAAAATCTCATAAGATTTTAAGGGCCAGATTTACTAACAGCTTACGCCAGCACAAACCCTCTTTAGCCGTTATAAAACTACTGTCAGGTTTAAAGACACACAGTGGAAACATTTGCACTAAAAAGGCGTGGCCAGGGTTATATTTGCGGCTGATCTTATTGCATATTCGTTTGTAGGAGTTTCCCTTTCAGACGCAAAATATATGAGAGGAGAGTAATTGAATCATGCAAGTTGATTTACTAAGGTTTGCGCTAGTCAATTTACAAGGATTTGCGCCATTATTTAACTCAGAAAAAAAGCATGTTTTAAACCAGACGCTAATTTTCCGCTGCTCCTGGTTGGTCATTATTGGAAATGAAACGGCTGCGTCTGTGTTCTTTCATTTACTTGTCGTCACGTCGAAGTAGATCACGCAAAGAACTTTCCACTCCCATCTGCGCTTTTTTTGGAATTGCGCTCACGCTAATTTTCCCTGTTTAGTCAATCTGGGCCAGCCTTTAGGAGGTTTGAAATTAACTGAATCTACCAACTTCTTGTAATAGAAGTTTAAATCTGAAAAATATCAGAGAATCATACTCTCTGAATGAAACATTTAAGCTTTTTTTTTAGTTTCTAGACAAAACTAGTCTAATAAAATGATCTTTAGGAAAATGAATACCCTGAAAAGTGCATTACAATCATCATTATTTATAAACCGTACTCCGTACCTGGAAAATGAGGTTGATCTGCTTCTTTTCATGCAATGTATTCCCACCAAAACATAATCAAATATGCAAGAGCTCCACCCAGTCACAACAAAGGAAAAAAACAAGCCTTTTTTAGAACAAAGAATTAAATTGAATGTTGAGGTAATAAACCACATTAACAGCAAGCTATCGGTTTATTTAGGATTAAGTATGATTTTCATCATAGTATTTTCATTATCCATCTGTTTCTGTGGATTTTGCTGTGAGCCCCCACCCAGTATAATACTCCATTGAGCCGTCAGCCATAAACAAATGTCTTTTCATTATCACAGGGATGCTGTCATGAAGTGTTTCACCTCCTGTTTGAGCTGAAGTGTCCAGTATTCCTTCTGACGACAGGTCCTGCCTTGCAAGAGTGTTTTTCTCTTTCATTTCAGAACTTCTCCAAGACCTTAAAAAACGTTCATGTTTTGTCTTAATCATTTTTTTAAAATATTGTGTAATGTTAAGAGTGAATATGTAATATTTGCATTTCTTACAAGCCTTACTTTTTTTTTCTAAAGCTTTTGTTGTTTTTATTTTGTGTGTGGCGGATGATTACATGATAAACTGCCAGTTGAAACGGAGTGAAGTGCTTTATTACGTGTGATGTTTATGAATGAAATCTACTACTGCTCACTTTTGTACAGAAAAATACCTTTCTACCAAATATAATAACAAGAGAAAAACCCTATTCTTATGATGCAACATTCACACCAAATAAATAAATACAATACTCATGCTTTGTTCGTTGGATGTTTTGGAATCGTTTCGCCTGCTGAACAGGGAGTTAATGTGTCATATGTTATAATCTTCTGACTGATGTGTTCAGAATAATGATGGTTGTCTGTGCCCAGGGCAACAGAGACAGCTGTCTCCCCACACTGGATCTCAGGAGATGAGCTGATGGGATTCCAGGAGATGCCTCGCTTTCTTTTTGTGTGCTTAATCTACAAAACAATAGCTTTTTGTGCAATAAACCCTTATGATTGTCTCTTGCATGCTCAGATACAGGTTTGTTCATTACCTCCAGGCATCACATGTTCTTAACATGACCTAATAACCTAGAGTGGCTGGTCTGTTTTTAGACCGCACAAGCAAGGAGACGGATGCGGTTTCCATGACAACTGTGGGAGCCTCTGTTTTCTTGAGCATCCCTCCTCCACAGCACTCTTCTATGCACAATGCTGATCACGTGCTGATCGGTTCATTACTGTGGTGAGATACCGGGTACAGCTGTTGGTGGACCCTCCAGCTTATGGCTGAGAAAGATGCTTTACACTCCAAAACACATTCAGCCAGAACACTTTCATATTCAGTGAGAATATGTCGGCTGTTCATCTGATAGTGTACGGACGTCTGATGTAAATCTTTCCCAGTGCATATATGAAATCAGCTCTCGGAACATTCAGCACATCAGGTTGTAAACTCAACTGGAAATGGAATAAATTAAGGTCGTTTTTCGTTCTATGTCACAGATACTCTTCAGACAAAGCTACTGTCAAACCAAAATGTATTCAGACACCTTGAACATTTCTCACATTATCACAGTTTATTCGCTATAGTTTAGAAAATGGTAATAATATGACAAGAACTCAAGAGTTATCAAATGAGTTGATATGTCACTGTTTTGGCCATTCTTAGACTCTCACAAATGAATTAGGTTGAATAGCTGTTAAATTTAAGTACACAATTAGACAATACCAATTTAGGTCAACCAATTACCAAGCAATGCTTCATTTTGTTCAGTCTGTGGTGTAAAAGGGTCGCATTAGCAATTAAAGAAAAAAAACACTTAAAATATGGTCAGGTCAAAGTGTCTGGTTAATTTTTGGTCCCAAATATTTATACATTTTACTGGTAGTCCACTGTATGAAGAATTTTTAGGTATAATATGTCACAGTTTACTTTATTTTGTCTATCCTCACTTACATAAATGAACGATAGTGTCCTGCACCTTCTAGTAAAAAAAAAAAAGAATGATTAATTTTTGGTTTGACTGCTTTGAAGCATCAGTCGCATAACAGTGTTTAATTACAGGCAAAGAATCCGCCCTCGGTTTTCACTTTGGATCATTTTAAAGTTATTAGCATAAAAGGTTTTTTTTCTTCACTGTAAGCTCTATGATTTCATTCTGTCAGCAATCTATGGACGTTGTTTGTGAAAATAAACATCTGTCTTTGTGCTTCTTGACAGTAAGTATAAGCCTATTGATTTTGTTCCTCATTTCACTGTGGCTGAAACACTTCGCAGTGGCTGGGTGACAGAACAGATGTCACTGTGAAATTACCAATTGCTGGAAAGGAGGGCGACGGATCAATACCGATGGAGGCTGCTTGTCTTTAACATCCTCTGTGCTACGCCAAGGTCACCAAGGAGAAAATATTGACAATCAGTAAAAAAAAAAAAAAAAAAAAGTACCGTTGGCTGGATCTGTAGAGCTCTGCTAGCTGCATTCCAACACATTACTGTTTCAAATCTGTTGTTCTATTAAAAAGAAACCATTTGGACACTTTTAAGACATATTCAAGATTCAATTCAATCGGCAGCATTTGTTGCTGACTACCAAAAAAATTTTTTTTTTGATAATTTTCTTTAAAAAAGAAGCAAAAATCAAGGTTATATTGATTATTTTATCAGTTGTTACATTACGTTGTCATTGCATCAAAGTTGTAAAATTGGTTAGCAAGTGAGTGTTTTTTACACTAAAATCTTGTTAAAAAGAAGTTTGTTGGGTTTTAATTAAACAAATACTGTTAAAAATTAGACTACGGGTGTCTTAAAGGGATAATTCACTTTGAAAAAATGACAATCAAACAGTTGATCATTGACTTCCATAGTGTTTTTTTGTTTTTTTCTACTATGGAGGTCAAAGGCCACTGTCAACTGTTTGTTGCCAGCATTCTGTAATATATCTTCTTTTGTGCTCAACAGAAGGAAGAAAGCAGATTTGGAACAACTTAAGGGTGAGCAAATGATAACAAATTTTTCATTTTTTGGGTGAACTATCCCTTTAAGGTGACATGTTCATTAATGTGATGAATGTGTTTTCAAAGCTAGGACACTTGTGTGAACTTGGCTGTATTGTTTTGTATTGTATAATGCAATAAACCTTCTTTATAAGATACATTCATACAGGCACTGTCGCATGGCTTTGTTGTTTTAACCTTTCTGTTGTGACCACGCCCCTTATTCCGCCTGACATTATAAATCCCGCGGATGCCCCGCCCCTTGTTAGTCTAAGCGAGATGTGGAGTGCAGTGGACTACTGCGTCTAATATCCAAAGATCCGGTGGACCGAGGCGAATGGACGTATTTCTCCCATCATTCACGCACAGATTTCTTCATTATTTTGCGCATCGATAGCATTCAAAATGCCTTTTCCGCCGATAAACCTGCACTCACGGATATCATCGCCAAGAAAGGAGCTGTTCAGGAGAAAGAAGAGCAGGGACAATGTCGCACCTCCTCAACCCACGTACAGTCAAAGGACAGGAGACGACAAGGAATCGGAGAAAGATAAAATATCCACATCGTGGCCGTCGGCCAATTTAAAGCTTGGACGAAGTAAGCCGAGCAGAGTCCCTCCAGATCCCGAGACGGACAGCAAACATTCATGGTTGAGCGTCCCCAAACCCTTGGCTACCTCATGCGAAAGCGTCCCACGGTCCAGTTCTGGAGAGTCCAGCCATAAATACGCCTCCAGGACCTCTATAGCAAAAGAAGGCGGCGAGCAAGAGATCCACTTCTCCCTCAGCCTGACCCCTGAAGCCATCCTAGTCATCCAAAAGCGCAATCTGGAAAAGCAAATGATGGCCAAGCAACAGAAGTGCTGCGCTTCCGCGGACTTGAGACACCGGCGCGTTTTCCCATCCAAGAGAGCTCAGGGCAGCTCTAATAATAAGAGCTCCGGACCTGTTGCCAAACTGGACGCTTCCAATGACATAAGCACCATTGTGAAGATCTCTCTCCTCAATGATCAGTACAAATACGATGATGTTGAGTATGAGGAGGAGGATGGAGACGTGGACGAGACTGTCATGAGGAAATGTAAAGAGTGGCTCAAAGGTGTGGAAAGCGCTGCTGCTTTTGGGAAAGTTGATAAACTGTCATCTTTGCCTCATCTTAAAAGTTGATGACCTCAAAATTCCACAAAAGAAAGGTCCACTGTGAAGACTTCAGTCCACGAGTTATGTGTCAAACTCAAAAGTCACCTAATTTGCTTTTAGAAATAATGTTGTCTGAGGGTCATTCACACAGGACGCGTTCTTGCGTTGAAAAACAGCGGGACAGAGCGCAATGATATATACGTTGAACTATTATTAATTGGACACGCCGCCTTAAAACGCAAGTCTCGTGACCCTTTGACGTGTAAAACAACACAAACGGAACGAAGGAAGGCGCACAAATAGGGCGCGCAACAATGGAATATTTTTAACGTGACTGGGCCTGGGCAACTTAAAACTTGGCACGAAAAAAAAAAAATGCGTCGCATTGTTTACATAGACCAAAAATGAAAATAGAGGAGATGTAATGCACGAATGCGTCATATGTGAAAGTTACCATTCACGCAGGACACGTAGTCGGGTTCATAAACGCTCTACTAAATTATTGGAATGGAACAGAATGCATAGGCTAAGCCTTTTTAAAAGTTGATTTATTTATTTTTTTTACTTGACACTCCATTTAAACGTGTTTGCGCAAAAACGTCCATATGACGCAGTGCACATAACGCAACAATGAACGCAAGAACGCGTCCTATACACAAACTCAGCTTTTTTAATGGACTGACGGGAATGTCTGAATGTTTTCTGCATTGAGATGTAGGCTATTGCTGATCACTCAGAGAATTTTTTGCAGGTTACCTTTACACAATGACTGGGAAACAGTAGTGTTTTTTGCACATTGCTATTGTTTTCACTTTGATGGGCTGAACGACAGATGTTTGTTTCAAACTGTGGAAGTTTTGAAGCGATTGACGACCCGTGAAATGCATCCAGAGGCCACGGCCCTTCCTTTGTGCCAGAAAACAATAGCTGTCGAAGATGACACTGTCTGATAGACTTAGAATAGACACTTAATATCCGACACTTGTTAAAAAAGTATGTGTGTAATATGAACGGAAGGACTGTTTGATCGACGAACCAGCCGTGTACAGTATTTATTTTGCAATGTGGTGTTTATATGCTGTGTTGTTCCAAGTCATTTTTAAGGGTTCTGATAATAAAATCAAAAAGACATGTTTTTTTTATTAGCCTATTTGAATGATCAAATGTGAACAGTGTATGTATGTATGTATGTATGTATGTGTATATATATATATATATATATATATATATAAGGTGTGGAAAGCACTGCTGCTTTTGGGAAAGTTGATTATATAGGCCTATATAATTATTAATTATATTGATAGCTAGAATTTCGTTAGTGTGAAAGGTCTTTCGCTACAGACCTTACAAGGGGTTTTCTTACAAATATTACTTTAATAATTGGGTAAAACTTGAGGACAACAGGGCTACAATGAACAAAGTGAAATGAATGGGCTTTAAGGTATCAATGGGACTGAGGTTGTGTAAGCTTGCACTATGGCAACGACCCCTTAAACACAGATCAGACCTGAAAATCTCCACACTTCGCTTTCAGCTCTTACTGTGGAGACGAGTTTGATGCTGCAGAGAAAAATACTTAGTCATTCAGAAAATTGCTAGGTTATATTAAATATATAACCTTTACAGACTTTGTTTGTTAGAAAAGCTGTTATGTTTGTGGGGTGATTCTTCAAACTATATTTAAGTCACTTAGAAAACTTTTGATTGTTAGTAGGGCTAAAATCAAAGGCTTTAGAGCGCAGATTTTTATTGCTAAACTGGTAAGTTTTTTTTAATTATTTCTAGATTTAAAGTTAATGTTTTCTATGTGATAGTAACTAAATTATGGGAATCCCACTGCTGCTGTAATTCAGAAATGCAAGTAATCTGATTCCTTGTTGGCATCAAAATAATGAATTTAGGTAGTTGACCATGCAAAATTATTCTAATATTCATTTTATAATTATAATGCATCTTGACTTCATATCAACTGAGAGCCAAATTTGAATATTTTGGGGGTTTTTTTACAAATTAATTTCTACTCATTTAAGTGTATATTTTACAGAAAACTTACAGCACATCAAATTTTTAATTTCTCTGATACTTAAGTATTTTGTCCATGTTGTGTGTTAACATAGACCTATTTACATCTTAATAGCTCACTGGTCTGATTATGACCATGAAAACTGAAGATGTTCATCATGTCAGCTCTCTTCCTCCTATCCTGGACTCTTACCAGTCAGCACGGTGTCCAGAAAAGGTATGTGTTAAATAGTACCCAATAGCATGCATAAAAACACAAATGAACCAGACAAAGCAAAAGTTCCATCCTTTTCCATATACTATTACGTTGTTATGAGTGGACAGAAAATGAATTAAATATTTATCAATATTTACTTTAGAGACCAACAGTTGGAAATACTAAATAGCATATTTTCTTTGGCATATATAGCCCAGTTTATGGCAATTCGTACGAATTTTACGAGGTGGCTAATTCGTACTAATTCATACGACCTGCTAATTCGTACATATTTTACGAGTTACCAAATTCGTATGAATTCATACGAATGACCTACCCCTGACCCCGCCCCTAAACCTACCCATCACGTGGGTTTAGGCAAATCGTACGAACACGTGCAAGTGAGGTTTTATGAATTAGTACGAATTAGCCACCTTTTAATCACTCGTACGAATTCGTACGACTTGGTCGTGAGATAGCGTTGGATACACACACACTTTTTAAAAATACTCGATGTTGTGTAAATACTTGGAATGCTACCAATGTCCAAAACAAAAAGTCTTGGTCACACTTTAGTTTGGGGAACACATATTCACTATCAACTATGACTTCTGCCTCAATAAACTCCTAATTTACTGCTTACTAATAAATAGTAAGGTATTGTTGTAGTGGTTAAGTTTATGTATGGGGTAAGAATAAGGGATGTAGAATATGGTCATACAGAATAAGGCATTAATATGTGCTTTATAAGTAATAATGAACAGCCAATATGCTAATATGCAAGTAGTGAGAATTGGTCCCCAAACTAAAGAGTTACCACTTGTATCAAAACGTTGTGGAATATGGTGTTCAGACTTCTGTGGACACTACTTGTCTGTGACAATTACAGAACAGAAGATACATTGAAGAAGAAATTAACTTAAATGGGTAAATTAATTATTAAAATCTATTACTAAAATTAAGATGCTATTGATTCAGACAACAACGTGAGCATGCTGGCATTTGTAATGATTGGTGAATTTAAAAAAACGAGGGAGAGCTGGATCCAAATGCAGTTATTTTATTAACAAAATATAAACAAAGTCAAACGGTTTTGTTTTCTTAAGAACGAGTATTGTTTCTTAGACACACAATCAAGCCACACATTTCTGCATTTCAGTCACTCCATGTGTTCAAAGTGTCAATCAGCATCAACTCTGAAGCTTATAATCCCATTCCTGTGTGCCTTCATCCCCATCCACGGAAAATAGTAGAACAGGGAAAGTACAAATGACCAACTGCTGTATTTGATCACCCTGGTTACAACTATCAACACAGTCCCCAGGTCAACTTCACAAGTCCTTTTCAATAGTCAAAAGCCCTTTTCTTTCCACGAACCTTTGCACATTCATTACCCCATTCTGTTAGATTCTTTGTACCATACTTCAGGGTTCTTTTATAGCCCTACCTATAGGGATGAGAACATAGATACATTTTAAACAACAGAAAGAAATGATTTGCATTGGTTCTATTAGCAGATTGAATGTGCATGGATCATCATACTAAAATATTCTGAGTATACAGCAAAAACATTCCAGCAAGTGTAATCTGATTCCTGAGCAACTAATATGAGCTGGTTTGTAGTGAATCAAGAACATCCAGCGTGTGGTGTAGCCTAATCTGTTTCTGGATGAGTGAATCTTATGAACCTTAGTGAATCAAAAATAATTATGAATCTGTTGGAGCAATTACTGAATTCTTCTCACCCAATTACTGGACTAAGTTCACTTCAGGCCTACAGATTTTCCAGCGTGCATTTTTCATGATGATGCTCTGGATGTTTGTTTTTGCAACTTTTTATCTCACAATACTCACAATACAAAAGATTGTGAGCTTATATTTCACAATTCAGACTTTATAACTCAGTTGCGAGTTTATATCACAATTCTAGTGGGGAAAAGAGTTAAAAACTGTGAGAACTGGCAATTGTGAGAACTCACAACCTTTATTAATTGCATGTTTACTGTAGGCTATATTTTACAATTCTTAATTTTATAAATCACAATTCTGAATTTATTTCTTGAAGTTATATCTAGTCCGAATTGCGAGATATCTAAACTTGCAACTGCCAGAAAAAAATACAGACAATACAGTTGTGAGATAAATAGTCGCAATTACCTTTTAAAGTTGTATTTCATGGCGGAAGCAAGCTTCCATGATGCCGATAGAACACTGACTTAAAATATGTTTGCTGGACGACTGACACCGCAATACAAGTGCACCGTAAAACCAAACCGTTTTCGCAGAATAAAATAAAGCCTAACTATTTTACGAGGTGGCGATTTCGGCAGAAAAGTTCTCCACGCAGATTTCGCTCATGTTCAAATTGGTCATGCGAATTCGCCACGCAGGTCAACTGAAAGCTGCTTGGTTTGAAAGGGAATTCTGTGTGAGGTCTACTTACATCTCTACTCTGTTGACACTGGACCATTTTTTCACGCTGATGTTACTGCACCTTGTAGACATTCACCAAAACATGTACATGTTTATAGTGCAACGACTAGGCTATAGTCAGATTCCAGAATGAATGGCTTTCTTAATCAGGGGCGGTTCTAGCGCTTCTTGCTATTGCTAACCTCTCCGAAAATTGCCTACCCTACCTTTAAATGTTTAACTACTTATATTGTACCTCGCACTCTTTCACTGTTGGTTAAAAGCGTTGTGTTGAAATTCACATGCATCTTCTGTTAAGGGTAAGCCCCGTCTTCTTTTATCTGATTGGCTATCAGAGTAATTTTGACATTGACATTTTAGTCATTGAAACATCAAACAGAGCAGAGCGTGATGGGGTGTAACAGAGCAGCATTAAAAATATCATATAGCAGTGAATTATTTGCACCTACAGTTTATTGACTAATGACAGACTATGATCGGAATGTGTAGAACTCATTGAGCTCTAAACATCTTCAGCGCAGCGACTCATTTAAACGCCTCTGATTGGCTGTTGAGTTCAACAGACATGTCTGTAATTGGCTACAATGCTCAAAGTTGCAAAAGCAACAACAACAACCTTTATTTATAAAGCACATTTAACACAATACAAATTGATCCAAAGTGCTGTACATAGTGCATAGCAGAACTACGCTATAAAAACAATGACACGTTTCCAAATGCTAAAGAATAAAAATGTGTTTTCAGAGTAGATTTAAAAATATCCAATGAAGGAGCAGACCTCACATGATAAGGAAGAGCATTCCAAAGCTTAGGCCCAGCGACAGAAAAAGCCCGATCACCTTTTAATTTGTAGTGACATCGTGACACATTTAAAAGCAAGTGATTTGACGATCTAAGTGCCCTAGCAGGACAGTATCACACAATAAGATCACAAATGTACCTTGGTGCACAGCCAGACAACGCCTTATAGACAAACATAAGGATCTTAAAATCAACTAAACTTAATGGGAAGCCAGCGAAGGGATGCCAAAACAGGAGAAATT
Source organism: Rhinichthys klamathensis goyatoka (assembly GCF_029890125.1). Lineage (NCBI taxonomy): Eukaryota > Metazoa > Chordata > Actinopteri > Cypriniformes > Leuciscidae > Rhinichthys > Rhinichthys klamathensis. The sequence goes on from NW_026606556.1 coordinate 3,231,406, forward strand.
TGATCCCTCTTTTTAGACCCAGTCAAAAGTCTTGCAGCCGCATTTTGAACAATTTGTAATCGCGATAGTGTAGATTGAGGAAGACCACAATAAAGAGAGTTGCAATAGTCTAATTGTGATGTTATAAATGCATGAATTGCAACTTCTAAATCTTTGCTTGAAAGAACATTCTTCAACTTTGCAATTGATCTTAAATGGAAAAAGCTTCCTCTAATAACAGCACTAATTTGTTTGTCGAAAAATAGTGAAGAGTCAAAGATCACTCCAAGGTTTTTGATTTGTTTGCATACTTTTGTTGAGAGAGGACCTAACTGGGCTTTCAGAGCAGGAGTGGAATCTGCCGGACAACCCAGAATTAAAACCTCTGTTTTATCCTCATTTAACTGCAGAAAATTATTTGTCATCCACCTCTTAATATAATCTACACAATCCAATAACACATCAACTGAAGTAGTGTTGTCAAGCCTTACTGGAAGGTAAAGCTGAGAATCATCTGCATAGCAGTGATATGAAATGTTATACTTCTGAAAAATGAGGGCCAAGGGGATCATATAAAGGGAAAACAATAAAGGTCCCAAAATAGATCCCTGGGGCACACCAAATAAAACAGGCGCAGATGACGAGGAACAATTTCCTAAATTTACAGAAAAAGTCCTCTTTTCGAGGTAGGAAGCAAACCATTGTAATACAGTGCCCTTGACACCTACCATATATTCTAGCCGTTCAAGAAGAATGTTGTGGTCGATTGGTATCAAATGCAGCGCTCAGGTCTAACAAAACCAGCACAACACAAGAGCCTGAATCTAAAGCAAGCAAGAAATCATTCGTTACCCTCAACAAAGCTGACTCAGTGCTATGTAATGACCTAAAGCCAGATTGGAACATGTCCAAAATATTAAAAGAATTCAAATAAAACTGGAGCTGTGAAAAAACGACTTTCTCTAAAAGCTTAGAGATAAAAGGCAGTTTAGAGATCGGTCGATAATTACTGCACATTTCTGGATCAAGTTGAGGTTTTTTCAACATAGGATGCACAATTGCATGTTTAAAACTAACTGGAACGACACCTTTGGCTAAAGAGCTGTTTATGATAGCAGTTACCATATGACTAATGGTAGAAAAAACATCCTTAAAAAGACGAGCCTGGATAATATCTAATGTAGAACCAGAACACTTCATAGTAGAGATTATATCAGCTAGCTGAGTTGGAGAGACAGGTTTAAAGTTTGACAGGCAACTCATAGGACAGGGCAGTTGTAAATGACATGGTTCAGAGGGAACAATGGAGCTTCTAATATCATCAATTTTTTAAAAAGTGAAATGTTTTAAAAAATCTTCACAAAGCTCAAAAGAGGCCTCAGAGAAAATACTCGTAGTTGGGTTTAGAATGGAGTCAACCGTATCAAACAGGACTTTTGGTCGCTTTGCGTTATCAGAAGTTAATTGAGAAAAGAAATTCGATTTTGCCGCCTTTACTGCTGTTTGATAGTTGAACAGACTTGATTTTAAAATGTCAAAAGAAACCTGTAGCCTATCTTTTTTCCACTTTCGCTCCGCTTTTCGACACTCTTGTCTGAAAGCGCGGGTGACATCATTTAACCACGGCTGACCAGCAACCTTCGTCTTTTTACACTTAAGCGGAGCAACAGCGTCCATAGATATAGAGGATGCTTTATAAAATATCTCAGTCAAGCATTCAGTATCTGTTTCATTCAGAAAATTAAAATGTGAAGAAAAATGTTCAGAAAACAAATTTGCAGTGTTTGAATAAATAGCTCGAGAGATACATGAAGGCTGAGGACAACTAAGACGGGAGAAAGCACTCCGATTCAAACAAAATAGGAAAATGGTCAGACACACATGCATCAATAACCTCCAGATTTGAAATAAAAAAAACACGAGACAGTACCAAATCTAGTGTGTGACCCAAATTGTGAGTTCGACCACATACAGATTGTACAAAGTTCAAAGATTAATGGTTACAAATTCTTTGACCAACGTTTTAGAAGGGCAGCAGAGATGAATGTTAAAATCCCCTCGAGTCACCAGATCAGAGAGAAAATCAGAAAATTGTTGAATAAAATTCTTATTGCATTTAGGGGGTCTGTACTAAATCTCATCCCAAGGCGTCCTCTAACTGACACTTTTGAACATGCGTCAACATGCCGACGCACATGGTACCCCTTAAACGTCAATATGAGACGCTAATCCTCGGGCGTCATCTGACCGAAGCTTTTGACCATGCGTCTAAATCCGACGCACATGGCACCGTTTAGCGTCAGTTAGATGACGCTTCCGTTATGGGTAGGTTTAGGTCTGAGGTAGGGTTAGGGTTAGACCACTAGGAGGCGCTTAAGGGGTACCATGTGCGTCGGCATGTTGACGCATGGTCAAAAGCGTCAGTTAGATGACGCCTTGGGATGAGAATGGGCTGGTAAATCAGAGCACATAGCATAGGACCATTTAAATCAACCTTCAATAACTGGACTTCAACACTGGAAAAGGTGTCCTTAGGCACAGACTTGCATTTAAAAGAGTTTTTAAAAATTGTTGCAACTCCACCACAAAAGCACATCGTAAGTAGTGACCTTTGAGGCAAAGAGGGAAAATATAAATATAATGCATATGCACTTTTCACGATTAGGTAATCGCAGCAGCTGTGATCGTATTTACTATTATTTTTCTGATTTATTTTTCAGCTCTATGACCAAGACAAGTAACAACATTTGGGGCTTTTCTAAAACATTCAAGGCTTAAGCCCCGTTGGCCCACCCTTAGCACCACCCCTGCTTCTAATCGGCCCTTTACTGAATCAACTTATTCCGACTCATTTATCAAACCGCAAGTTATTACTTTCGCCATATCCAAGACTTTATGCTGGACTAAAGGCTTGTGAGAATCAGTGTGACAGTTGTTCAAGCATGACAATATGCCTTATGTTGCCCACCTATAATGTAAAACTGTCTAGCTTTGATTCATGATTGCTGACACAGATGATACACAGAGAAAACCCCCATTTCCAGCCATCCTTCATTGACATTGTCCTTATTTAACAGACAACATAACTATGTGCCCCTTCACCCTCCTCTTATTGCTGTGGCAACAAACTGATTAATAACGCCTTCCTCTAATGTTCTTTGTGAACGACCACAAAGCACCCACTTCCTAAACGGGTCAAGCTTGTAAAATGAAGGAATGTTTGCCACCCCGCCTGGCCTTTTCCAGAGATGGACACGCCATGAACTGCCTGTACAAGAAAAGGACAGTGTGCTCTTCCCTTTGTGTTTTAAGCTTCCTTAAAAGAGGTATTTCTTTCATAATGTCATTCTTATTGCCTTATTTAATACTTGATGAGTGTAGACATTTGATGCTGCTCTTACATTAAACAAATATATATAACTGGGGAGATCTTTTCGTTAGCATAAGTTTCTAATACAGTACTTTTATAAGAAATGGTGGGAAATGTTTTTAATTATCGTAAAAAATTATGTTGAAACTTCCACCCCCACCTGTTTCTGAAATTCACAGGACACCAGTCGCATATTCTCTGAAACCTTTGAAACAATTCAAACTATGTAGTACATGTCAAACCTTTACCAGTGTGGTACCAGCCAATATTTCCAGAACATTCCTTAGTCAGTGATGCACAGGAAGAGTTGTGCAACAATAAGTGCCCAGCATCACAAGAGGCCAGTATTACATAAGAAGTGAGTGCCAGCAGCGGGGAATAATCTGTCCTGGACAGTCGCATATTGAGCTGATGGCAAATTACAGCCTTATAAAATGGATTTATGGGAAGCTAGAGACTAACAAAAAGTTCACTGGCTCTCTGTGTATTTGACTGTATAAGTGAAATACCAAGTTTTGACTTGAAATGATGTTTTATTAAAGTTCGGGAGAAGCACGTTCAGATAATTCATCTAATCGTCATTGGAGGAACTCACCCAGTCAACTCTTCTATGACAGTTTTCCAGCATCCCTCCACCACACCATCTCTTCACTAACTAGTCCTATCCCAAACCTGAGATGGGGGAGCACTCTGGGTTCGGGCCAAATTCTGAGCTCGAAGCCCTGCCCTCGTACAGCACGCCAAATACGCATATCCTTTACTCTATCTAATTATATGTAAGTGTGAACTCGTGAAACTCTAGATGGCACAGGCTGATAGGTCCTTATCTCAGTCTGCTTGCAATCACATCATTCACTATAGGGCAGAGCTGATTGGTTCCTGCTGTATCAGTAGCCAATGATTTCGCGTGCTCAACCGTCAAACACTTGGTCAGCATTTGCTATAACAGTGCAGTGTGCTTTCAGAAACCCTCCACCTTCCCCAGCTCCACCTGTATAGATCTGCTATGGGTAATTCATGCCTTTTTGTATAGCAGCAGTGGGATGTGAGTGTATTGGCAGTAGCAAGTCTCGTACTCGCTCTACATCAGCAGCAATAACAGCAGCAGTGTAGCAGATCTATTCTTCCAAGACCAAACATATCAACATTGTCACATCCATTACCTAAATTTACATTGTATGAGCCACGCATGAAGTAAAAGGACACACCCATGAATGTTGATTCTATATTAAAACACCAAGATGCTTATATTACTTATGGAAAAAAATATTCCAGTTCTTACAATAAATAAAAAAATACAGTATTTGGCATTTTAGCATATTGATGTTGCTGCCATTTTTAAAAGCATTAAGCCATTTTTAAGGTGTTTTAGATTAAGAAAACCCAGGTTTTATCTGTTCTGCTGCAAAAACTTAACATCACACAAACATCAATTTTTTGTTTAATTCAATTCAAATGTGTTCAGATTTCAAAGCAGCTTTACAGAAAATGCATATGTCTACATTACAATTTAGAGTGATCTGTTATCAGAGGTGACTGTGTCCAAATAATGCATTTCAGAAATGTACATATACAAATCGCACGGTGAGCTAACGTATTAATTTAAGGCATGAAGAAACAATGAGTACTGAATACAGGTTGTGAACAATGATTAGAAAATGATATAGAAATGTTAGCATTTGGTGTAAGTTGATTCAGAGTGTGTGTTATCTGAAGTCTTTGCAGTTGGAGTCTTTTCACAGGTGTTGGGCATCTGAAGTCTTTGAAAGTGGCTGGATCTAAACTGGAGCTGACGTACACTAGTTACCTCAGAATGGGCATCCCGAGATAAAACAGAAAAGCAAATGGAAAATAACTAGCGTAGCTGCTGTTCATAACATTAAGCAAATTGTCATGTGCATTTGATATAACTGGAGTACACGGTTATGAGATACATTATGTGAATGCTTGGCTAAAGAGATGTCTCTTTAATCTAAATTTAAACTGGGATATTGAGTCTGAGCCCCGAACAATATCAGGAACGCTATTCCAGAGTTTAGGAGCCAAATGGGAAAATGCTCTCCCTCCGTTATAGTGGACTTAGGTTGCAACCAAAGGTTGCAGTTGTGTTTTGTGACCTTAAAGAGTGTGATGGATTGTAGGGCGATAGAAGATCGGAGCTAAACCATTTAGGGCCTTATAATCGTGTGTAAAAAAAACGTGGGTGTCTTATTTGATAGTGCACTTAAATTTGATAAGCAAAATCAATTTAGTGGTCAAATCAAGTGTTCACCAACTAAGAGCGCTGGCTAAAGCGAAGCAATTTCTTTCTTTTAAGCACTTTGAAACAGCGATCCATGCTTTTATTTCTTCTAGAATTGAGTATTGTAACTTCCTGTATAAACAATTCTTCCTTCTTACAACTGGTCCAAAATGCAGCTGCAAGACTTTTAACCGGTGTTCGCAAACGTGAACATATTACTCCTGTTTTAATGTCTATACATTGGCACCCAGTCCACTCTAGAATTGACTTTAAAGTGCTTCTGCTTGTTTTTAAATGTTTAAATGGCCTCGCCCCCTCTTACCTTTCGGTCTTGTTGTGTATACACCATCCATTCTTAGGTCTGCCAACCAGAGTTTGTTAACTGTTCCAAAGTCAAAGTTAAGATCTAGGAGCGACCGAGCTTTTCCAAACCTAAACTTTGGAGCAGTTTACCGATTCATATTAGAACTGCACCAACATTACATTTTTTTAATTAAAATTAAAAACATATCTCTTCTCTGTAGCCTATTACTTGTGATGTCCCTTGTTGTTTTTAATTCATTGTTTTTGGCTTTAGAAATTTGTACATCACATTGGTCAACTGTGGTTGTTTTTAATTGTGCTTTATAAAGAAATTGAGATTAAGATTGAGATTATAGGTCAGTAGCAATGCTTAGTTATTGATACGAACTTAATAGATAACCAGTGTAGAAATTGGTGATCATATTTTCTTGACCTGGTAAGAACTGCATTTGACTAACTGTGCTTGTTTATTGAGGATGCAGGACAACCAGCTAGTAATGCATTACAGTAATCTAGAGGTTATAAATGCATGAACTATAGTTGTTCTGCAAACAGATAACATGGTCCATAGCTTAGCAATGTTTCTGAGGTGGTATTCATAATGTAGTATTTGTCAACATGTTTCTGTAGTCTTATCTTGTACACTAAATATGACAGGGTTAATAAAATTCATTGTTGATACCTACCAGTGTTTTGTTGTTTGCTTCCAAAAATGTCACTTTCTGGAGTATGATGTCATTAAGGACCTGGATTTGGTTAAAGGGATATTACAAAATAATAATCAGACTGACATCAAAGACATACTCTATTACCAAATGCATCAGTATCGACCCACCAAAAAATGTTGTATTTTGATTTTTTTTTTAAAGAGGGGAAAAAAGAAAAAGAGAAACACCCGAAATATTTTTAAATAAATCAACATTTGCTCTCTAAATCATACAATTTTAATTTTAGAAGTTTTCAGTGCAGGACAAAAATGGCAACTTCCAGTGAAACCAAAAGAGTGAAATTATTTAAAACCCACATTCTTTAGCCATGGAAAAATAACTGTTACAAATAGCATCTTGTGTCTTATTACTGTAATTTGCAGTCTTTTGCAATCGTAAGCTTAGTTTCTTAGCCATTTGATACTGATTACTGGCCAATTCAGGAAAACCCATGCAATTACTCACTGGTGTGTTGTGATCTCTGTGAAGACGAGAGAAGACAGGAGCACAGCTGCTGTTGTGTCTTGTCAACCTAGTGTGATTTCTCTCTCCAAAAGGCAGCCAGTCTATCTGACCGTCAGAAGAGGAGACAGCAAATCCCCAGCAGAACAGGGCCGATGGCAATGACTTCTGCTTATGCTGTGGATTCTGATCAAGTCCTTGAAAGAAAACGAAAAGCTCTTCTAGATCAGGTACTTTCAGTAGGCCTATTCTGTTCCTAATCAAATGACAATCAGAATGTGCTTCATGGAACCATAGAGTAAACATCATGTCAAATCACTCTCAAAGTCCAGAATATTTAAGGTAGCCTGCTTAAATTGGCATTAAATTGCAGCTGCACATAATAAACCCAATTAGGCTTATCCGAATGCCTGGATTGAAAGACTAGCTGCATGCCAACAAAGGCCCAGGTGCAAACACTGTCAGCTGTTCCTGCGGATTACCATAAACACAAAGTGAAGTCCATATAGAAACCTCACCTGTGTGGAAAAAGACCAGTGTGCTAGTTATTTTTCTCGCTTTATTTAGTATCAATATACACTTCACTGCTGCCCTGTAAAAAAATAAGAATTTATTTGATTATCTTTTACAGTTTAATTACTCACACTGGTAGCTGTGGTTGCCAGAAATGTGCATAGGCCTATAAGGTGTGTTCAAGCCGTGACGTAATTACCATAAATATGAGATTTCAACGTCAACAACAAAAGCGTTCACCTAATCGTATAGCTCGTAATTACAATGTGTAAGCTGGAAATATTCTGAGAGCTCCTATACCTCATGTAGGCTATACCAGTAGGCCTATATCATTTTCAGTAGTGTAATCAACAATTAAACAATGCAACTAACTAATTATAAATATTATCTTATTTTTGTCCATAAATATATGAATCAATATTCTGTATGGATAAAAGAGTTGACAACAGTTTCATAAATGAATGGTTCTCTTATGTTCTGTCATACGCTGATGCTTTCGTTCTCTTTTTCTTACATTCTAGCGCCATCTAGAGACATACTACAGAATACACCACTTGAGAGACATGCTTTCATGTCAGTATGCTACATTACTGAGGGAAAAAGTTCAAAGACAAAGGCAAGAGATGAAGCCCCTTGATTCAGATAATTCCAGACTCGGGGAAGGGAATAAAGAGAAGGTACACCCTCCTGGAATCAATGACTAATTAATTATTACTAAATTGTTTTCATTACAGAGAGCACAAAGCAAGAGTAGCGGTTACTAAATGTCGCCAGTAGAAGGCAGTGCTGAGAAAAGAAGACTTGGATAGAAAATGTTTGTTGCATTGTTTTCCTGTGTTTTCCGTTGTATCTCTTTATATTTAAGGAAGCACATTTGGGGAGGTTGAGAAGCTAGTTTATGAACCAATGCTTGGTTTTTGTTTTGTTTTTGTTTTTTTCACTGCAAGGGAAAGTAGGTGTAGTATAATCGAAGCTCTCTTCATTCTTTGCACAGGGTTTATCATTGTGAATGTTGTTACTAGTGCTGTTGTAAACCAAACTCACATGTCTGCCTCAAACTTCCTCTACCATCTGAAATGAGCTTGTAGACATTCAGGCCAAAGCCAATCACACCCACCCGACACGTACACACATCTCCATACCTTTGAGGAACAAGCACATCATCTACATCAGCCATTAACATTTCAAATAAAGTTACCCGCTTTCTGTCTCTCCATCAGAGCAGGAGAAGATGTCTCTGTGCTGAAATATTCATGACAGCCTGCGCCACTAACTAGTCATACGGTATTCATTTCCTTACTGAAAAGTTGTGACCCTAACCTTGCTAAACTCCCATAGAAAAGAAAAACAACTGAGAGAAAATTAGTTTTCCTAGATAGCGATTAAATTGAGATCAAATTGAGACTTTTGCACCCTACTAATCTCACAAGTGTCTCCTGTAGAGTTCAGAAGAAATATCAACAATGTCTCAGACTGTGCTTCTTTGCCAAGACACCAAAGTCTGCAAAAGTTAGAGATCTTACCCTCAAAATGATTTTCATCAAATTCTCCCAAGACCAAATAAATGTCAGTTATACTGTCCACATAGATTTTATAAGTCTTTACTCCTACTGAATTGTCTACTAATTGTCTACTTACTAATTGTCTCTTGTGTGTATTTTTATTCCTCCTAAAAGGACATTTAGAGCCAAAGATATTTCCCTGAACTATAGAGCACCTACTGTATAACCACACACACACAAATTCCTCTGGCTTTACTGAAGTTAAGTTAGGCTAAAACATGTACAAAACAGCATGAGCAAAAATTGATCTAGATGTCCATTTGATGTTGTGCTGTAGTGCAACCCATTGTAGAAGAGTAGATGCGTGTCTCCCCGTGCCACTTTGAAGTGTTACTGAAGTCCAGAGGATTGAGGAAGCCCATCATTATAATATGGGGGAAGTAGTTGGTGTGGACTTGTGATTGACTTTGATTTTGGCCGTCTGGGTTGAGGACAATAAGAGGTAGAAACTGGGGGGTAAGGATGTGGAGGAGGGGTCTTTGGCTTATCAATCTCCTCCTATAAAAGCAAGCCTTCTTCAGTGGGCTGTAATTGTGTCCTCTAATGACCAGCACTGGAGGGGAGGACAAAGGGGGAGCTATAAAAGACTTTATGGGCTGCCAGTAGGAAACCTTTGGTACAAATTGCTGAGCAAATGAAACTGCCCTGTTGTTTCCTCAGCTCAGGCCGAAAAACTTTGTCCAGACTTCATGATGATGCAGGCCGAGCCGTGGACACCTGCTGGGGCCTAATTGGTCCCTGTTGAAGTTAATGGCTTCCTGTGGTTGCATGTTTACTTCTCATTTGTTTCGTATGCCGGGGGTTCCCAGCTCTACTGAAAGACAGGGGTCCTCTCTGGAACCTCGGAATGGGAATGCCAACACATAGGAAAAAATCTCAAATGAAATCTCAATTGCTTCTCTTTGACTCTGGAGAGCAAATTGAGCTTAAATGTCAAATTGTTCTCCTGAGAAAAAGACCTCATGTGTCTCTTCAGTTTCAAAAGAGATTTCAAAAATGCTAGGTGTTCCCAGATTTGTTATCAGTGTCTGCGATCAAGTTAGAGAATCCTTTTTCAAAAGTTTATTCTCTTTCCATCCTCAATTTACTCTTTCTGTCACAGACGTTTGTCACCATTCAGAGGGTCACCAGATCAACCCTCACACACAAGGACGCATACTTGAGGTGTTTACCTAAAACATACCACTACCTGGTGAGACCAGCATTACTCTGCATTCTCTCTCCATGGATATTAACTAAGAGATATTCTGTGGATTTAAGAATGAATGTGCATGATTACTCATCTAATGTAATCTCTGGCCTTCGTGAGGTTCTGGAACTGCAGAAACAGCTGACCCGACTCGGGTATCTTCAGAGCCGCAGGGAGCATGAGGTGTTCAAGGTCTGGGTGGAACAACACAGAAGCACAAGTCAACTAGAGAAGCAACTACAGGCCATTGGCAATGGTATTACAATGTTTTTTCTAGACAAGGTACCGTAGTAATTCCTTGTGATGGGTAATATAACTAATATATATATATATATTACATTGTTGAGAAATAATGTACAAAAATGTTTTTTTTGAGCATCAAATCTGCATATTAAAATGATTTCTGAAGTATCATGTGACACTAAAAACTGGATTAATGATGCTGAAAATTCAGCTTTGATCACAGGGATAAATTAGATTTTAAAATATATTTAAATAGAAAACAGTTATTTTAATTGTTTGTTTTTTTGTTTTGTTTTGTTTTAATCAAGTAAATGCCTTGGTGAGCAGAAGAGACATCTTTTAAAAACATTAAAATCTTACAGATCAAAAACGTGTTACTGGTTTGTACAGAAAAAGGAAATAAATCAAACTTACCAACTCGAATGCATTTTTTTTTTTTTTTTTTTGCTCTAATTCAATTTTAAACTTCATTGACATTTCATGCTAGCAGAGAACAGCAGTAATTCCAGCCCAGACGTGACTCTTAAGGACCTGCTAAAACAGAAGTCTGGATCTCTACCGAAACTTCAGTTCACACCTGATGACTCCACAGCACAACAGGAACATGTAAGTTTCAATAAATCACTGACCTTTGCCTTTCTGCATTCTTTCTTTGATTTACATTTCTTAGCTAATCATTTTTACAAAAACGGTTTCAGTTCATTTTATGAAACGTTGAAATTAGCCTCTATTTAGACTATTTAAAATATTGCTGGGATTAAAGGCCTGCAACTCTCTTCTCTCCCCATGCTGTTTGCACTGCTGGCCTTACACAAACTCACATTCAGCTGGAAGCCATTTTAACCTCAACTCTATGGGAAAAGAGAATTGATTGTTCACATAGCAGTGAGATGACCCTCAGTAGTGGAGGAGGATCTCCTTCAGTCAGCACATCATGGACAAACATCACCCAGGGGAGAATGTCTAATTCATTTCACACACAAAAGAGACTGACCAATTTGGCTTGGGATGTCACATCATGCCGGAGGTCAGGGAATGAGTTAAACTGTTTGGAAAAGATCTCCTGGACCTTAAACAACCTTTCCAAGAAAGAAAAGGTCTTTCTCTATATAGATACATCTCAGATTTCCCCTACAGAGCAATGAGTTTAAAGATTTAGATTTTTCTCCTGAAGAAATTACCTTAGCTCATTACCTTATATGTATCTCCTGTAGATTTTCGGAATAGATTTCAACAACATCCCAAAACCACGCTCAGGTTTCCAAAGGGTTACCGTGATTTTGCCAAGTAAGACATGTTCCTGAATCAACATATGTTGTTGATCCTGGAAAAACATTCCTGTCCAAAAATGTAGTTCTAACCCAATTCCTACCTAAACCTAACATATCCCTAAAACCAGAGGGAAATGATAGGTGAATAACACTGATGTAGAAGCACATAACCCTGTTTGTAAACCTAAACGTGACATAAACTGTAAACTTGTCCCTTAAATGTGATTAGTTAATTTGAATGTTGTTTAATTATCAACAAAGATTTTGTTCCAGGAACTTGTTTGGTGAAATCTCATTCACCATTTGGCAAGATACAAAAAGTCTGTTATTGAGAGTTTTCCATGAACAATTTAAATATTAAATCACACATTTCTCGCCATGTTCTTCCAAGACCTAATTATTTGTGCTATGCTAATCCACACTGATTTTATCGCCAATAATGGTCTTGTTTGTTTCTATTCTTATTTCCCCTAAAGCATTTTAACTGAGAAATTTGTAACATCTCGTGAGCTATGAAATAGCAACCTCTGAGCAATTGGATTTCCCCCTGTGTCACTGTTACTAAGTTCTATGTGGCAGGCTGGTTACTTAGTTCTGCACAGCTTGTCAAACTTCACATCCACAATAATCACAGCTTTGAGATCTATAAATTATACATTTGAGTCTATTTCTTTTTATATTTACCTTAGATTGTTTGGTTTCTATGAGAGATACTGAGTCACAACATCTATCTGCTATGTTGAATTTCACACTTTTTTATTTTCAGGATGGACAGTCAAATTTGTCTGAGGAACATTGCTCCATCATCACTTGGAGTTGAAAGGAGAAATACACGGAACAAATTGTTCCCACTATATTTGTCGACGGCACTTACACACCCAGAACATTTATTTTGAATCTAATTTTTGTGGACTCTTCTTATAGCTAAAATCATTCATCAACACAATCTTCCTTTCCTACACAAATTAATTTTACTCTCATTCTCCCTGTCGGTGTCTAGTGTACAGGCTTGTTAAAGGTCTTTTAGCTGCTATACAGTGCTTTGAGGAAACACTTTCCTGCACTGATTCACTCTGCAGGGCCAGTTTGCACCCAGCAGACAAAGTGTGTCCTCACCCGGGTGTGCAGTGTTATCAGGTGTGAGCTGGGCTGTGTACTAGGATCTTCTTGAGAAGTATCACATAATTAGGAACATATAACCCTATGCTCACTCCAAGGATTGCATGCATAAATAGCTCATGTATCTGGCCATCTTGCAAAGTGGGAAAGAGGTGTAGATCTGTCTCAGAGAGAGTAGAAAAGCAAAATCATGTCAACCAGGCATTGTGGTCAGTTCCTCCTCAATAATTTAAAAGGATGATTAATGAAACTGAAAAAAAAACTCTCAAAGTGGTGTTGAAGTGAAATCTGAGTTATAATTTAAATGTTGTCTGTTTGTAATGTCTGCTCTCTTCACAGATGCCAGTCTCAAGAGGGGGTGGAGGAGGGGTGAATGCTTTCCAACTGCAGGGCAAACAGACCTGGGGACAAGACGAAACTGAGCTCATGTTTCCTGAAGTAAGTGTCAAACCACAGCGTCTCTGATCCCAGTAAGCAGGAACATGGAGGCAAACACACCTGCAGCAGTTGTGTGTTCTGTCATTCTATTACACACAAACAGGGGCGGATCTACCGGGGTGGCATAGGGTGGCAAATGCCACCCTAAAAGAAAGCCTTGCCACCCCTGCTGCCACCCTAGTTGGCAGCAACGAATTAAAAGTTATGGCCAATTTGACAATTTACGAGCGCGAATCTCCCATGTCCGACTGCAGTGAATTCGCTACGTGCACAATATGACGACCGTTGACGTTCGTACTTTATTGTGTGGGCAAATACTTCCGGCGAAAACTTCCGGTGATCTGACCGCGAGAGCGGGAGACAGCAAGAGACAACAGCGACCGATTTCCATTACCAGAGAGATAAGTTTTCAACCCGACCAAATTTTTAAATGCATATCATTTTCAGTGTATTTCACCTGTGCGTTTCTATGCTTTATATTACTGCATTTATTTTGTGCAAGTGAGATGAGTAAAGCACATCTGTTTCATATCATTATATCTGCCTGGTGTTTATAAGCAGTAGCCTACAGTATTCCACAGTAAAACGCTCAAGTTGGGTGCTCAACAAAATAATATATATAAAAAAGGGAAAAAAGGTCGGCACACCTTGGCTCCAAAAGTTAAACGCACCCCTGCCTTTATACTCACGCAGGGCTGGACTGGCCATAATATTATAACTATTATTATATAGTAGTGTAATGTAGACAGACACTATATCACAACTAAAAGAGTTTTGAGTTTTTCTTTGTTCAATTTGCACACTGAATATGGGTTGGAGCTCTTTATTTTGAACTCTCAAAGTGTACCAGATTGATGAATTTAACATTAAAAAGCACAAAATTTTCTTATGGGGGAGCATGCCCCCGAACCCCCCTAGAGAGAGAGAGGTGCACTCACCGCAGATTTCCCAAAATCCTGTGGGAAAAAACGCTATTGCTATACCAATGCAGCTTATAGCTTGTTTTAGCATTCATCACTGTGGAGTGGGGCTATAATTTAACTTAGTAGTTATTTCATCTGTTAACTCTTACTCACTCCTATTCACTTATGACATTAGTGGTTTTTATAGGAGTTGGTATACATATTCAAGGGAGTGCAAAGTTCGGTTGTGTTTATGATCATATGTAGTGGGCCAGTCTGGGCCAAAATGCCCCGGCCGATTTTTTGTCCCAGTCCAGCCCTGTACTCACAGGTGACCCCAAACCCCCCCACAAAAAAAGATACAAATAATAATACAAATAATGCCCTTTTGTATACATACGATTTCTCATCAAACTGTGTTGACTGTGATTAAATTTAGTATATATATACGTCTGCCATGTTGCCACCCCTCAAAAATTCCTGCCCCCCTCTTGCCACCCCATAAATATTTTTCTAGATCCGCCCCTGCACACAAACATGCATAACCCTCACAATCATCTACACTTATAACTAGATACTTTTATATTGAAAATTTAAAAGAAGAATTCATATTAAAAGAAGAATTCTAGATATTTTATTTCTTTTTTTAAAAAGGTTCCAAATAGCAAACCAAAAGCCTAAGTCATAAGATAACCTTTTTAAGCACCTCAAAGAACAGTGTTTGCACAACAGTACTGATTTGATATTGCTCAAATCAGCCCTGGTTGCAGGGTTTGTTTAAAATCTTTTTGAACATGCACAAATAAAAATAGACACTTTACAGTTTCGAATGATGTCTTACTCTTATCTGACCAATAATGACAGAGTTTTTTAAAGAGCATATTGCAGGTAAAAAAAAAATCTAAATTAATATATAACCTTGTATGAAAATACCAAATGAAAAGTTAATGCAGGATTCAAAATGTTTTAAAACGACATAAGGGCACTAATTTAGTAGATAAAGTGAGCGTTTCTTGGACTGCTCGTAAAAACGGCTTTTTTTTTAAAATCGCGTCATTTTACGTCACGCTAGGGAGCCTCAGCCTCGCCTCAGTGCAGAGTAGGCTGGTATTCAGTGAGAGCGGCCGTGAGTCAGTGTGTTTTCGGTAGTTTTTGTATTTTAATTTATCATCGTCATGGTAAATTATTGTTTGTGGAGGTTGCAAAAACTCCGGCCTGTCAGGACATCGAGTCCACAGGTTTCCATAACAAGAAAAGGGACGGTGTTGTTGTATATCTTTCGTGCCTGGTGCGGTTTGTGCAGGTGAAGAGACGGGATTTCTCTTCCGCATCGGCTTCGAGAAACGCGGTCGTGTGTAGCGTTCACTTCAGATCGGAGGATTATCATCCCGGCGATATGATGGAGTTCAAAATGGGATGCCGAAGCAAAAATATTGATCGTCTAATACTGTACCAATGGCATGAAATAGTGTGATATAGGTAGTCATGCCCTAAATAGAGGCAACTTGTAATTGAAAAACAAAATTACTCAGGTTGTTTAAATATTCAAATCTTAAATTTTCTATTTATGTTATAACCCAGGTGAAAAATATGTCTTAAAAATGTACTTGGGTATGTTTTTAGTACAATAGAAATATACTCAAGTATAGTTTTTATACATTTAATAGTATAAATCTACCCTAAAAATACGAATGTCTGCTGGCCTGATATACGATGGTAATAATCTGTACAATATTGTGAGCACAGTGTATATCGTAAGCGAACGTGTATATCTATAAGCACGTCTCTCACCAAGACACCTGTCCTGTTCTCCACTGGTTCTCACACCACAACTCATGGTGTCTCTGACCGTTCTGTCTGACATTAGTCCTGGCCTGTCCCTGCTCTCTTGACAGCATAGCAGGCTCATAATTGTATGGCTGTGGTCCGTCATATGAGTAAGTACTTCCTCAGCGTCCGAAATGTCATTGCGATCCATTGTTTTCCTGTTGTTTGAATCAACCGCTCTCCCGCCCGTTATGTCACGCCCGCCACGCCCATTTTCAGACGCGGAAGTAAAATTTTCTCAAAAAAACGACTCCAGAAGCTTCTGTAGCGTATTTATAAGTATATTTTAAAGAAAATCTAGTTCCTACATTATTTTTCTATACATTGACTCGTTGGGTCCTCTAACCTGCAATATGCCCTTTAAGTTATTTTCGCTCTTATCAGGAAAATAAATAATGTGCCAGAACGCACTGATGCGTTCACCAACCCCAGAGGGTTACAGTTTTAAACTTCTCCAATTAATTCAATGGCACAGTGTAATTGTGATTGGTCTATTTTCTAGCATCTCTTTGAATTCTGAATTCATCAATTTGCAACATCAAGGACTTTTTTTACATCCAAGCTCCAAGCTGGGATTGAAACGTGATAACCAGCATGGATGCACTAGTGTGGCCCTCTCTCATCCTTCAATGTCGTCACTCCTCCTTTTATCATTCCGGAGCTCCTCAGTGGACTCAATAATGATGTGGCATGCAGTTGTCGCACCTTAGCACTTGTGTCACTGACCTCGCTCTGTTGCTCTCTCCCCTGCCCTGCTTGCCACATATCCCCATCACCACCATGGGCAGCGACGGCTCCTCAGGCTTTGGGCACCTGGCAGCGAATCCCTCGTTCCCTGCTCCTCCCCATCATGGCAGAGGGCAGTAGGCTCTGGCCTCAGACAAACTCTGGTGACTCCTTTATCCCCTCTCGGATGGCAGCAACCCCTCACCAGGTGGACGGCAGCAAGCTCTCCCGTCTCCCCTGTAAATCACTCCAGCCTACCCCCTCGAGCATCCATAGTGACAGACTCTGCTCAGCCCTGCTCGATGGCACAGCGGATTTCCCACAGCGGCGAGGGCTCTTTGACAGGGCGTTCCTTCTTCTTCTCTGGTTTCAGCACCAATCTAAAAGTTCAAGTTCAGGGAAGAAGGAGGTGGGAACCAGCGAACATTAAACAACTTTAACAATAAAATAAACATAAAGAACAAAACGAAAGTAAAGTTGCAGCCCCTCACGTACTATGCTGCCAAATCAAAGCACGTGACAGTGGTCAGAGAAGAGCACTAAGCCTGTTTTGTCGCCTAGCACCATGTCTGTTTTGTCGCCAAGTACCAAGTCTGTTAAGTTGCACTGTACAGCACCATGCCAGTGTGGTTTGTGATGCTCCTACTCTGCCTCCCACCTCTTCTGCCTGTCCTATTTTGGCCAAGGAAGCTGTTCCTGAACTCTCTGCCTGTACCCTATCGATCAAGGAGGCCACTTTTGAACTCTGTTTGACCTCTCTGCCTGTCCCGTATTTGCCAAGGCAGTTTTTGAAATTACTGCCTGTCCTGTCACAGCCAAGTTTTTCACTGTCTTTTAACCCTCTGCCCGTGCCATCCAGTTCTTCTTCCCTGTCTCCGTTGCCTCCCTTCAGCCCTTCGGCTCATCCTTCGCTGGCCCCTCTTATTAGATCGATTCCGCCTTGGCCTTCCTCCCTGGTGTGTCGACCCTCTAGCCTCTAGTCGACCCTCCAAACTTGTCACTCCACCTCAGCCCGTCGATCAGTCGGCTCCACCTTGGCTCCTCGCTCCCTCAGCTCCACCTGGGACGTCATCCTTATGGCTTCACCAGCCTCCCTCGTCCCTCTGGCTCTGACTTGGCCAGTCATCATTTTTGCCATGGACTTCCGAGCCTTCAGCTGTACCTCGTCCTTCCACCCCTTTGATTCCGTTGGGCTCCTCCTTCCATCCAGCTCCAACTCAGTCCTTAGTTGCACCGGCTCCACCTTAGTCCTCTGGCACCCTGGCTTTACCTTGTCCACCTGTCCCCGCAGCTCCGCCTTGGCCTCCAGGATCTTTTGGTGTCGCCCGGTCTCTCAAGCTCCGCTTCTGTCAGTCATCCCCCCCATTTGATTTGCCCTCATGTGTACACCAGTCTTGTTAATTATCTTGTTCAGTTTCTAGTCTTTGATAGATCTCGCTGTAATTTTGGTGGTTGTTCTGTATATCATGTTTTGTTTCCAAAGAGCCTAAGAAGTGCAATCCTGAGTTTATTTTGATGAAAGAAAACTGCTTGCAAATAGATCCAGCACTTTTTATGTATACCTTTTTGACAATATGTTTAATAGTGTTGGTCTGTGAAGTCTAGAAAGTAATCCAGCACATCATCCATACTTTTAAAATATTAAAGTTACTAAAAAAAAATTTGTCTGAAATTCTAAATGTAAAAAAAAAAAAAATAAAGCTTAAGTTTGTTGAAGACTTATTTACTTAGAATATTTTTAATAGATGTTAAAAATATCTCTCAAGTCACCTGAATATTGCCTTAGAACTCTTTGGGATATTGTAAGTAAACAAAAAGTCAAAACAGCCTGAAGGTCTAAGGACTAGCTTAACTGAAAGCTCTAGGAGTTCTTACAGTAAAACATTTTTACTGAAAATCTAGGGTATATCAGGTTTTTTTTAGTTGCCTGCTATGTGAGAACTAGCATTTAGGTAGACTAAAGTTGACTGCAAGACACCAGTAGTTGCCAGAGTTCAGACCGCATAGAGGCGAGGTAAGGAGGTTGAAGAGTAGGAGGAGAAAATCTGGGATGTGAGAGGAACCTGCAGAAACACACGAAAGGTTCATTTTTCCTCACACCTCCCTGCCATAGTGGATGTGTGCAAACAGAGCATGGGTTTGGAAGAGGGATAGGGGATGGCAAACAGAGTTGGGAAGGACCAGTAGTCAGGGGTATTAATCAGCCCTGCGGCCCATTTACGGTGTCATCACATAAGAAAACACAGTCAGAATCACATGGAAAAAAGGTACTAGACATCCATCACATGGACAGACACTGTGTGCATGTGTGAGAGAATATAGCCCTTTAGAAGACATCCAAACATCTCTCACTTACACTTGCATGAGAAAATGTCTGTTTTATTATGGCTGCCTTTGAGCTGAATACTTAATTTTTTTTAGAAAATCAGTATTTCATATTTAAAGCAAAACATTGTTTTGGGATTAATAATAATTGATAATAATTTCAAGTCAGACTCTAATTTGTGTCTCTGAAGGTCCAAGTATACTTAAAGCCAAATCGAAGAATGAACTGGTGTGGCGTCAAAATCAGACTAAAGCAAAGTTTGTTTTGGGTACATTTCAGGAGTTCGAAACAGATTGCCATTTCTCTGGTTAATTTCTTTTGTTCAGTCCGTCAAGATCAGATGGGTGTAAAAATATAAACACAATGAAAAGCTGCTTTATAGTAGAATTTGTTGTTTAGTTGTACTTCCAGTTAAAGGTGTTAAAGTTTTTCATGTATAATAAACATAACCTCCTTGCTATTGTATAAAGTGTTATATAAATAAATGTGAAGTGACTTCACTGGAGTGCGAAATTACAGAGCACATGCAAACATATCCACATCGCTACGATCAAATGTTTTCCTTATGCACATCTTAACCCCAGTAAGAGAGTAGAGAGCCTCATTTCACTGTGGCCATCACCAATCTGCTTCGAGATAGACTCCTGCACCCAGCAGGATAAAATCTTAAAGCAAATTACTCTCTTATGAGTGAGCAGACCCATCTGCCAGCTATATCTCATATTCTTTTCTTTTTTTTTCTGAGAAAAGCGACAGGTCGACTCATTTCACAAGTCACCAGAGCCACCTTTTGTATTTTTTTAAGGTGATCCGTTAGTCAACTCACCAATCTCTACTGCTCATCCCACTCACACACACATTTTACAAAATAAAATAAAATCCTATACCCCACAAACGACCATTTGTAGCGGCAATTATAATCTGTTATGCCCCAACACCCTCTTGGTCGGATTTCGGCTTCCTCTTGGCACAGCGCCCTTGTTCCTGGCAAAGGGTCAGGAGGGCCAGAAAGAGCCTATACCCAGCAAGGAATACATTTCCTGAAGGCAGAGGACTGAGTCCTCGTCTTTCTGAACTTCTTCGCTACTGTCTCAATCGCAGTTCTGAAGAGTCTAATGGGGTGTGACCGGAGCATCAAGGATACATTTTTTCTTTTTATCCCTTATGCTCGACAGGTTCAGCCACAGATGCTTTTCTGTCGCCACGATAGCAGCAATATGGGCCATCTGCTTAGTGGTGCGGAAGGCTAGATCTGTAGCTTTACGCAGCTCCTTAACTGCCTCAGGAGACAACCCTTCGCCCTGATCCAGGTCTCTTAATAAGTCGGCTTGGTAGGGCTCCACCAGCCTGACCTGCCGCCGCATACGCCCACCAGCCACAATGTTGTTTGACATGGCTTAGAAGGCAAAACAGGAGCCTTCATTGATGATCCCAACCCAGGGGAGTGTCTCTTCTACCCGTGCTGACTTAAATACACGAGCGGATTTCTCCACTAACCCAACTCCTCAGTGTGCATGTCCGGGAGAAATAAAAGGCTCGCCAGAGGGGAATGTTTATGACCCGCAAGGAATCGCTCGTCTAAACGACCACGATTGACGGTGACACGCATGGTCTAAACTTTTGCCATTTCACTAATTTTTTTTAAACAGACACTTCACATCCACACAAACGAAGCAGCTTACTAAAGACAACAAAGTTGATGATGTGTAATGCAGGGTCCCCTTTTATACCCACGGGCGCTCACACGCGCTTCAGACACTGGGTTCCACAGACGCTTCCCCATAGTCTGCACATGCTAAACAATGCACCACGGCTACAGAAATGAGATATATCTAAAGACCAGAAATAGAGACTTCATGCAGTCTGGACTCTGGAAATAACTGTCTTGCAGTCAACTACTTTAACACCATTTTTTTACATAGCAGGCAACCAAAAAACGTCTGAGTTTAGAGTCTTTTGGCTAAGGAAGCACCAAGAACATCCTAGAAACCGGATAAACAACACTTAAAAAAAATCTAGTTGGATATTGTTGGTCCATTTGACAAAATAAATATATATATATTTTAGATATATTTAAAATATGTTTAATATACAAAAATGTCCAAAAATACATTGCTATATTATTATAATTTAATATTAGGTATTTTTATATATTTTCAATAAAAATATATTCATATAATATATTTATATATATACATATATATATATAAATTATAATATATATTTTTTTGTATTTTAACATTGGAAATGTATTTTCTTGCCTCTTGAATTAGATTTTGGAATATATTTTAGCATTTAAAGGTTTACAAAAAATTCATTATCTGCCCTTTTTTTTAACAAATATTTAGAATTTATTTGAAATAAATTAATTAAAAAAAACAATAAGCCCGGTAAAAAAAAGCTATATGGGGATATCTAATTTTGGACTTCTTGTAGTTAGGTAAGTGTTGGCATGTAAAATCAGTCATTACTTCTCATGTAAACAGTTGAATTTGATCTAATGTCACTCTCACTTTGGTTTCCAGGGATTTTACAAAATGTTACACCTGTTCTCCACTTACATTACAATGTGCTTGCATATGCATGACTAACAGTCAAGGCTTTACCACTGCAATTGTTGCTGTTGTGTAGAAGCTGTAGACGTGAGGTCCACCTAACATCATTCATTTTGTGACGTGTGCGAATAAGCACTTAAATCAACAGTTCAGCTGTCCCAGATGGCTCCCTCGCTCAAACCCTGTCACGTCAGGGTGTGAGACGACACACTGTGTGGCTTGAAAGATTGTGAGGTGCACAGAGTAGCACAGCAACTGAGAGAGATGACACTTGTGCTGTCACCTCTGACTGATACATCCCACTGACATCATATAACCCATGGAAGTGATGAATAATCACCAATGAAGGAATACACAAAAAAACAGTTCCTATTTATGTTGAATGAACATTACAGGAAGAAACTGAGACACACTAAATCAAGAAGAACTGCGGTAACATCTCCAAGATGCTTGAAGAAACTTACCTGCAAAGCTTCCTGAAAAACTTTGTGCAAGTGTACCGAGGACAAATGCTGTTTTAAACGCAAAGTGTCACACCAAATATTGATTTGATTTAGTTAATAGAAGTTAAGTTAATTGATGATTAAAATCTATTTATGACATTATTATCGAAAGCATCCTGATTTTTACACAAGTGCCTAACTTTTCACAGTACTGTAGCTTTGCAGGTAGGTTTCTTCAAGCGTCTTGGAGACGTTGCCGCAGTTCTTCTGGATTTAGTCTGTCTCAATTTGTAATCACAGACAGACTCGATGATGGTGAGACTGATATTTCCTACTGATACAGTAAAAGATATGGATAACATTTTTCTGGGGTGAAACTACTAACGTGCCTAAGACTTTTGCACAGTATATATACTGTATATGCAGTGCATTTTGTCTCCACAGGTCTTCACTCGGGAGCTCAAAGTGCCAAAGTTTTTCACTCTGCAGTCCACCTTCCTGGAAAAAGTCAGCTCCAACTTGCTTTTTAGGGTACCTACATTCACATTTATTTATTTAGCAGACACCCCTCTCCAGGGGGAAATCAATACAATTATAGGGCTATCAGCTGGGTGCACATGTTTGGATTTTCTGTCTTCGTCATAACAGAGAACCCATGAGCCACTGATCAAGTCAAAGACTTCTGACATTACCCACAAAATGAGATTAATGCACAACCTCTCGCTTTCTCACGTGGCTGACACCCAGAGGTGAGAAATGTACACATGTTCATCATCTAATTTAAATGTATAGACATTTGATATTATTATACATTTTTATGTGAGCAGAATCATGGCAAAAAATGGAAAATGGAGCTTACAATGCACAGATGGTTTCAGCATCAATGAATTGGTTAGTCACACAACACAAGCTTTCTCAGCAATACAAATTCACATCAGTGAACTTTTTATAAAAGGACTAGTTTAAACAAAATGAAATTTACTCACCATCTTGTTATTTGGACACATTATGTTTTCTTTCTTCGTGAAACCCAAAAGGAGATTTAAGACAGAATGTCCAAGCTTTTGTTTTGATCCATGATATAGTTTTGATGAGTTATCTTAACAAATGTAACAAATTTTGTTAAGATAAATATGGGTTCTGATAAATAAAAGAATGGAAAAAGAACATAAAAAGTATCATGAAAGTAGATTAATGCACTCTATTCCATGTCTTCTGAAATTCAACACTATACCTTTTCGAAGAGTTTAGACCCTTAATAGTCACTAATGATCTCGCCCTCTACAACCCTCTATCAAATCCAATTCCACTCAATTCACATTTTTGCTCACTTCAAAAATTGTGCCTTTAGATGTGTAAATGATGACTAAATGTTAATTTTGGGGCACCTTTTCCTTTGCCTAATGTGCTTTTTTAGTTCACTTATTGCTCAACATCAAAACTGTTTTTATTTTGAGGAGATGAAGCATGAAAGTTCTCACAATGTCCAAATTCGAAAGACCAGATGCCCTGCAGAGTCTGACCCTACAGTACACCAGATTGATCAGAGTAAACCTGAGAACCCAGCATCCTTAAGTGAACGTTCAAATGCACATTTCTCACCAAGGTCAGGAACATGAATGAAGAGTGTTTAGGAATGTGTCAGTCATTTTCACTTTCAAACTTTGTAATATTTCATTCATGCACGTAGTTTCCAGCCAGCTGGGAAACGCACAGAGGAATCCCCATCTAGTTGTGCTGGAGATCCTCATTTATCATATACAGATGTGCCTCTATGCTTATCTGACATCTGTACTGGTCATGTTGTTGAGGTACTGTATGTGTTTTAATCGTTTAATATAATGCACTTATTGTGTACATGTTTTTACATTGTATTTATTTAATAAAAAAATAACCTGTATGTAATTACAATAATTAATTGTATCTATAACTACACTGTTGATCTATAACTTCCACAAATAAACCTGACCATACCACCAAACCTGTCCCTAACCGTACCCGTATCCCACCTCAATAGCAGAAAAGTTGTTTTGCAATAAAACATGAACACAATAATGTATATGTAAGCATAATAGTTAAAGACACCTAAAAGTGTTAAGTATACAACTTAAGTATAAAGTTGTTTTTATAATGAAATTCAATCAAGCAAACCAACTATATAATACAACTACAATATTAAATCAAAATTTAAGTAAACTGCTATTTTACTTTGTTTCAGGTGGAAAACTGTGACGTGAAAATGTGGACAAATTATACATAGACCACTGTGATGATCTGTAACTTTAATGCTGTTAAGAGAATGGGGAAAATGTGTCCTACAAATTATGTAATTGTAATTTTCATTGCATTGTTTCATTTGCTATGAATTTACTTAATAAATAACAATATGATAATCTAGATGTTACAGCCTAGGCCTACGCTTTACGCACTTTCTGTTATGTCATAGACTACTGTTTTTATCATGTCTGGATGAATGTTAAAAGTTCAAGCCTGTCTTTTGTACACATAATTTGGTATTCAGATGCTTTTAAAATACAAATAATTCCAGAACGGTTTTGTTGTTCCTATGAAATCTCAAGCATTTTTACCGGAAGTGTTGTCGCCTAGATGACGCTTTCACGCTATTTTATGAACACCCATTGTCCTGGAACGCGTCGAGTCGGATGGCGTTTCCTCTGTTTTTGACACCTCTGGAGAAAGATTCCCACGGGCTTTAAACTCATAAACATCTACTATAACGTTTCATCAGCACGGCCATGGACTTACACAGCCATTGGGTGTATAATTATTTTATTAATCTTTAACAAATCTAATTTTCTGAACGTTTTAAAAATGATCTAGGCTAGCTACTCGATAAAATAAACGTAGCCAAATAGTTATGCTTTTTGTTTTTGTTTAGCATTTTCCCCACAGTGGCATTCAGCAGATAACATAGCCTACATCATCTTACAGGCATGATCATTTTAATGTTTGAAATAAAAACGAACAATGTATTCCCACAGTTTTAAGTAGGCCTGAAGACGTAGGTAGCCTATATGTCTTTTTTAAAAAGTCAGTTTGTGAATACATTTTCCAACAATGTAACCCTATATGATTTGACCTGCATTGATTTTTATAATCAAGTTTTTGTAAGAAAATCGTCAATAGATGTGTTTTTAAATGTGCCGTGTGTGAATATACCGGTATGTGTAAATATTTACGCATTTCTTTACACCAGATCTCAGAACCAATGACTGGTCAGAACGCACACATCAAAGCGGAGACCAGCCAATCAGAGCTTTCCTGAGCAAGGCATGGAGAGCGTTTTACCTGGGTAGTATTTAATTGTATGCATCTCTTCTAGTCTTGGGCGTATTTTGTACTGAAGAGCTCGCGCAGTTTGGATATTTATTTATTTATCGTGTTGGAGCCGATTGGATAGGAGAATGGCATCTGGGACTAGTGACTGTCTGGAAAAGAACATCCAGTATCGGGTGGATCATTTATTAACTGCAGTAGAAAATGAACTTCAAGCTGGCAGCGAGAAAGGAGATCCAACAGAAAGGGACCTTAAAGTCAGTTTGGATGAAAATGAACTTTGGCAGAAGTTCAAAGAACTGACGAATGAAATGATAGTGACCAAGAATGGCAGGTATTTTTTTTTTAGCCAGAAGAAACATTATTCACATTATCATAAGCAATAGAAATACACTCTAAAAAGTCAAAATGTGCAATTGTTATCTAAACCATTATTGAACTGTTGATTAGTTGATTGCCATATTAAATAATATTTATAAAAAATCCAGGTTTTGTCACGTCAAATTTTAGGTTTCTATTTTTTTGTCAACTTATTGCCATAGTAGGCTAGCCTAGCCTAGTCTATATATATAAAAAAATCCTCATTCTTCTTTAACTTCTCATTAAATTTATTAATTTTAGTGGAATTTAATTGTTTAATTTATTTGAAAGACAAATCAAATACGATGATGCCTCTAACTCTAAGTCGAAATGTCTCTGTTGTGATCAGGCGCATGTTCCCAGTGCTAAAGGTGAATGTGTCCGGTCTGGATCCAAACGCCATGTACTCCGTCTTACTGGATTTTGTGGCAGCAGACAATCACAGGTGGAAGTATGTGAACGGTGAATGGGTACCGGGTGGCAAACCCGAGCCACAAGCCCCGAGCTGCGTCTACATCCACCCAGACTCACCAAACTTCGGTGCGCACTGGATGAAAACCTCAGTCTCCTTCAGTAAAGTCAAACTCACCAACAAATTGAACGGAGGTGGCCAGGTTTGTGGACGTTGTCATGCGAAACCAGTTCATATTGTTATAAGCTTATTTAACATCGAACTACATACAATCGAATTACGTTTAAAGGTCCAGTAAATTGCTTGTACTATAGACAAATATAATAATAATAAGTGGAAAATATGTCCTAATTTTTTTTCCATAGATTATGCTGAACTCGCTACACAAATATGAGCCACGTATCCACATAGTGCGCGTTGGTGGTCCACAGAGAATGATCACCACTCATTCTTTCTCTGAGACACAATTCATAGCAGTTACTGCCTACCAGAATGAAGAGGTAACGCGTTTTATTTTTCTACAATATGATTTTATAAAGCATGTCAACAAATGAACAATTATATGGTGCATAATGACATTGGATAACATCTGCAATTTGCTCCTTAAGGTTACTGCTCTCAAAATTAAATACAATCCATTCGCCAAAGCTTTCCTGGATGCCAAGGAAAGGTATGGCTATTTATTAGATTATAAATATAAGGGGTTCACTTTATTTTGATGGTCCTTTTAACACATTTTGTTGTCTATATAAGTAACATTACACCTGTCTACTAACTGTCATTAGAATGTTAGTAGAATATTAGTAGACTGCCTTGTGTTAGAATAAGTTGACATGTAGTTGCAAAGATACTTATAGTCAGCAGAATGTTCAAAAGGTACCAGCAAAATTAATAAAGTGTTACCATAAAAAGTAATACATGTGTATTATAAATACATGAGTGGGGCTAGTTGTCACTTTTTACTCCAGTTGATATATTTTTTTATGTTTGAAAGTAATGTTTTGTGTAGACAGACACCTAGCTGTTGTCGTAAACTGTATACAGTGTATATGTATATATATATATATATATATATATATATATATATATATATATATATATATATGGCCTGAAAAAATTATAACAAATTATGGAAATGTATTGGAATTTCACTGTGGAGGATACATTTCCATTAAAAATGTTTTAAACCAATTTACAAATCCAACTATAAGAGAAAACAAGCATTTATATAATTGGTATTTTAACTCATAACTTTCACCATGGACAAATGTTCAATGTAACAATTATCCCCAATCCCCCTCTATGTGAATATTGTTGAGGACTTGAATTGTATGATATATAAAGGTATCTTCCTTTCCCCCCCAGAAGTGATCATAAGGACATAATAGAGGATATCAGTGAAAGTCAACACTCTGGCTATTCTCAATGTAAGAACAAAATTACATTTATAAATCATCTCAATAATCATAAATGTCATTCATTCGGATTGAAGCTATCTCACAATTCTTTATTAAATGTGGACTGATCCTGTCCAGTTTATGTTGTGCAGCAGTTTTAATAATTTCAGTTAAGTGCAAAACGAATTTCCCATTGACTTTTCCTGTTGGTCTAGTCAGTAGCTGGTTTCTGCCAGCCACAGGGTCTCTCTGTCCTTCTGCAAACCCTCACGCACAGTTTGGCAGCCCGCTGTCTCTATCCTCACCCCATGGCTGTGAACGTTACTCGACTCTGAGAAGTCACCGGTCTATGCCATATCCCAGCCCATATGCCCACCCGACTGCCTCTCCCAGTAAGTTCCTCCCTTCCATATTATCCAGCTTCTGCAAAACATACTTTCTGAAATAGACACCGTGCTAAATTGTGTCTCATATCTCATTCATGCTTCAGCATATTCAAATATGGTTGAATTGGATCATCAAAGGTCAGCAGCAAAGACATTGTTTCATAAAGTGAGAATAAATGCATAAAGTATATTTTTGTAGTTTAGCATGTAATTATTGTTTGCATAGTATTCTGAGTTTGCATTTCAATGCTTTTATTCACTACAATAACCATCATGTTCATACAACGCGCACAACGCCTCTGCACCTTACTCACAAATTTCTCTCAACATGGGGACAAGAGAGGTGTCAGTACAGTAAATACATGGGAAAACAAAGTAACTTGCATTACTTATTTGAAAAAGTTACTCAGATATTTTGTAAATGTAAAAGTATTGCATTACTTTACAGTTGCTTGAAAAAAAGTGACTTACGTGTAATGCGTTACCCCCAGCATTGAATACCGTATATACCCGAATATAAGACGACCCTAAATATAAGACTTATTTTTGGGGGAAAATAGATTTTTGTGGAAAAAATAGATCTCGAGCCGCGCAAGAAAAAGCGCCGTTCGCAAAGGATGCCAGAGCGGACGGAGAGAAGCGAGACCATTTTTCAGCCTATTTTTAAGGACAAAAACCTCGTCTTATATTCAGGTATATACGGAATACGACATTGCTATCTGTAATGATAGGAGTACCCAGATAAAATATTTAATCTTTTGGAATGGTTGGAAATTATGTGAATGTGTAAATAAAGCGAACCTACCATATTCCCAAAATGCATGTCAAACTCACTTGTTATATAGAGATGAAGTTTGTGAACTGAGGCGCTCTAAGATGCTGAAAACACTGTAAACATGGTAACACTCTTCACTCTGAAACAGGCAGCGCTACAGTCTATATATCGTACTTATTTAATTAAATCGCACACTTTAATTTGATAATTGAACTAAGCTATATTGCGATTTCACTTTTACACAATTTACAATTTTTAGACAATTTACACCTGTCCCTATTTACTTTACTGAATGGAAACAAGATGTTGGAAATGCTGCTGAAGGTTTGGCCTTTAAAGGGTTTGTTCACCCAAAAATGAAAATGATCCCATAATTTACTCACCCTCAAGCCATACTAGGTGTATATGACTTTCTTCTTTAAGCCAAACACAATCGGAGTTACATAAAAAAATATCCTGGCTCTATAGTAACTGAGATTTTGCAGCCCCAAAAAGCTCATCCATCCACCATAAGAGTGCTCCATACGGCTCCAGGGGGTTAATAAAGGCCTTCTGAAGCGACAAGATGCGTTTTTGTAAGAAAAATATCCATAATTATAATTTTATAATCTGTAATCACTAGCTTCCAGTAACGTCCGTTCGCGCGTTCACGAGAGAGTCGAGTGAGAGTAGACGCCGCTCGCGATTCAAACAAACAGGGCTGGGCAACAAACTCAAGCTCCCCCACATTTCTTTTTAAAAATTCTCATTTTAGACTTCTAATTCGTGACTGTTGTTTTGTTTTGCTCTATCCTCTGCGCTTCCGAGTTCGTCAATACGTCATGCGTCAGGTCAGAGGTCACTCTTCGGCTAGAACTTGACTCGGCCGTTACTAGAAGCCAGTGATTATAGCTGATAACGTTATAATTATGGATATTTTGCTTACAAAAAACGCATCATGTCGCTTCAGAAGGACCTTAACCCTCTGGAGCCGTATGGATTACTTTTATGGTGGATGGATGTGCTTTTTTTGGTTAAAATCTCAGTTACTATTCACTCCTATTATAAAGCTTGGAAGAGCCAGGATATTCTTTAATATAACTCCGATTGTGTTTGGCTGAAAGAAGAATGTCATATACACACCTAGGATGGCTTGAGGGTGAGTGAATTATGGGATAATTTTCATTTTTGGGGGAACTATCCCTTTAATCTTGTTTAATGAGGGTTATAATGAGAATTTCCTTCTTAGCCTGAACTGTTCCATTAATGAGCCACTCAAACAAGTTCTACTCACCGCAGAGTGTCTGACATTCCTGCAGCTTTTGTGTTTGAGTTCACGCTCATAAACAGGGGAACTTTGGTGGTGGAATGCTTGAACGCTCAGCCACATAACCTCCAGGTGTAGGAGAGAGATCTCTTTTGCAAGTTTGAAACTGATCATGTGACTAGATCCTCTGTGTTGTTCATATTGCAGCTGGTTACTCTGAAAGCTCAACCTGTCTCTCCATGTTGCCGTCTCATGATAACTGGTCCAGTCTGCAGATGTCCTCCCACTCCGGTGTGCTCCCAATGGGCCACGGCTCTCCCCCAAACTCAAACTCTAGGTGAGAATGAATCACACACTTTCACTACTACTTAATTGCAACCAAGTGGTTTTTATTTATGAAGTAATTAACGACACAATACATCATTTTCCTTGTTTCTTTCTTTAGCTCTTAAACATCCACATAGGAAAGTAAAATTACAAACACGATCTCTTTAAAGGGGTAGTTCACCCAAAAATTTAAATTAGCCCATGATTTACTCACCCTCAAGTCCTCATAGGTGTTATATGACATTCTTCTTTCAGACGAATACAATCGGAGTTATATTAAAAAATGTCCTGGCTCTTCCAAGCTTTATAATGGCAGTGAATGGCTGTTTCTGTTTTGAAGTCCATAAAAGTGCATCTATCCTTCATAAAAGCGCATCTATCCATCATAAAAGTGCATCAATCCATCATAAAAGTGCATCTATCCATCCTAAAAGCGCATCTATCCATCATAAAAGTGCATCTATCCATCCTAAAAGCGCATCTATCCATCATAAAAGTGCATCTATCCATTATAAAAGTGCTCCACACAGCTCTAGGGGATTAATAAAGGCCTTCTGAAGTGAAGCAATGCGTTTGTGTTAGAAAAATATAAATTTTTAACATGTTAAGTTAACATTTTTAACAAAGTAAAATTATAGCTTCCAGCCAAACGGCCATACAAAGTCTACTTGCTCCGCAACTTACGAAACTTGCGACGTCAGAAGTAGCGTAGTGCATCATGGTGTAGTGTAAATATCAGCAGTACGCCGCATTACTCGCGTAAGACTTAAAGGGTTAGTTCACCCCAAAATGAAAATCCTCTCAGTAATTACTCACCCTCATGTTGTTCCAACCCCGTAAGACTTTCGTTCATCTTCGGAATTAAGATATTTTTGATTAAATCTGAGAGCTGGATCACTCCTCCATTCTTAAGGGATCGAAACTTGCCGGCCCAGAAAAGTTACCTTTTCACATTTACACTTTTTAAAAGCCCTCCCTTGCAGACCTGTGTGTTTCCAGTTTGAAAACTGCTAATCTGACCAATAATGTTTTCCTCTTGGTTGTTTTGTATCCTGTTTGCAGTCAGTACACCAGCTTGTGGTCTGTAGGGAACTCAGCTTTGACCCCAGTGTCTCAGGCTGGAAGTATGGCCAGCAGTCTGGGCTCCCAGTTTCTCCGCGGCTCTGCCAGTCACTACAGCAGCCTGGCTCACCCAGTCACAGCGCCCTCTTCTGGCTCTCAGGTATACGACTCCACGGCTGTGACTGAAGTGCACGAGGCCTCACAATATGACAGTTCAGCCCATGTCCGCCTTCCTACAGCCTGGACCCAAGTAACACCATCCTCCTTATAGGAAGTTGACCCAATGGAGTAAATTAAAGCTGTGTACAGCTGAACTATCATTGCTTTTATGCAATAGCTTTTGATGCAGATATATTAGATCAACTGTTTTCTCTGTTTTTTGCAGTGGAATTGACTCAAGTTAGCGTTATTTGCATGCATTACATACAAAACTAATTTCGAGATTTGTATGCTTTACATTCAAAACTAAAGGCTTATTAAGACCTAACCGAAATCTATCTTTCTTTTTTCCAAACCCCTTATTGTAAACATGTTTACAGTCCTGCTAATTCATGTGGGGGTTTTAAATATGCAAGTCATTGTTTTAAAGCATATTGTACATAATGCTTATTTATTTTGTCTTCTTGTGAAGGATACTATATGTGCACAATTGTGAAAAAAAAAAACTTTTGTAAAAAGAATTAATGTTTATATTTTTGGATTTGAATTCAGCATTGATAAAAATGTTAATGCTCTTCAAATTGGTTTATTAAACACATTTCTGTCAATTTATTTAACAACTTGATTTTTTTTTCTTGCTGCGTGTGTAGTGAGTTAAAGACCTGGTTTCACAAACAGGGTTTAGATTAAGCCAGGATTAGGCCTTAGTTCAATTAGGATATTTAAGTAGCTTTTATAAACATGCCTTGGGGGAAAAAAACCCTGATTTTAAGAAATGCCACTGCAAGTTGCTTTCAGTTAAAACAATTTTAGTCTGGGACTATAGGCTTACTGTGAAACCGTGGGAATATGGTTTAAAGATAAACTTAGTTTGAAGAAAATTGAGATATGAACATTGCTATTTGAACCATATAGAGAGTTTTTACAAGTTACAATTGATGTAAATTGATCAAAGAAACATGAATTCCTTTTTTTCCACTGTACATATGGCATTATTGTATTTTTTATTATTTTTTATCTTTGTTACTGGAGCTATTTTATATCAAATATAGAACAAATAGAAAAAAAATGCATGTAACAATGCATCCCATAGATGGTTAAAGCTTTTTTAAATGTCCATTTTTTTAAATAACATCAATATAGTCAATTGTGTCAATTAAAAAAAATTAAATCTATCTTCATAAATAATATTATTTAAAACATTTTACAGACATTTTGTCCCTTTTATGGCTTACTTTCAGCATTAAACTAAGTGTTGAACTTTTAAATGGATCTAGATCCTTCTTCTGAGATCGCTTGCACCTCATGGATACTCAGACGTCATTGCACCTTTTTTCCAGGATTTTATATGCGATTCTGCACCCATGTAGGTCAAAGCTGTGTTGTCCTCTCTCATGTGAAAATTCCACTCACTTAGGTGAGGAATAGCATCTATCTTCAGACACTTCAGCAGTTTAACAGTGGGGCCAGAGGGACGCATGAGTGATTGCCAAAACTTTCCAGTGTCAACACAGGAAAAATACTGAGGTCTCTAAGAAATATTAGTCATTTTAATTCACACATCCATGAGAATGGAATAATTAAATACTGAAATGTTGTTCTCTCGCTGTCGTTTTATTTTTTATTCTCTTTAAAATGCATATCATTTCTCCATAACTGTCTATCTGACAAAACAAATTATAGAATAACCAGAATTGTATTAAGAAAAAAAGTAACCTCTTTAATGTAATATAATATAAATTACATTTATTTGTACAATTGTTGGCACATTTAAACCAACTACCATAAATGTGACAGACGCACTTGCATTAATAGTAATAATTACTAATGTGTTGTTCAGTTAAATATGATTGTAATGACTTCTAAATCAATGCGATATGAATAACACAATATAAGCTCTGTTACAGTTAATGATGAACTGGTGTGCTTGGAACCATTTGTTATTAATTATCCACATTGACCACAAGATGGCAGGAAAGCAAAAATATTTAAAAAGCACAAAGCTGGACTCAAATTTGCCAAAATGGTCTACAGAATAGAAAGATGTATAAAGAAATGTACAAACATTTCAAATAGTTATCATATTGCAAATAATAATAAATAAATAAAAACATCCTGCATTTTTAATAAAATGTTGTGTAAAAAAAAAAAAAAAAAAAGATTGCTGTTCACCAATGAATAGTGAAGCTTTCATGGTCAAGCTTTTTTGGTAAAGCTGCTCTAATGACGAATATAAGACCATCACATTGCAAACCCTCTCATATGGTTTTGCAAACTCCCCAAAAAGAGAGTTGACTTTTGTTAAACATGGATAAAACTGAGATCATTTTTATTGGAACTCCATCACTGGCTAGCAATATCCCTACTGATTTCGCCTTGCTGGTACTCACTTCAAACCCCCAAGTACCGTTAAAAATCTAGGTGTTATTTTCAAATCCTTTCTCTCCTTTCAAGCTCATATTAACTCTATCACCAAATCTGCATTCTTTCAACTATGTTGCATTGCCCAGCTCCGTCCCTTCATAACTGTCTGTCATCCATGCATTGTGAAACTGTCATCCATGCATTTGTCTCATCATGTCTTGATTACTGTAACTCCCTTTTCATTGGTTTACCTGCCAGCTGCATTTCCAGATAACAATATATTAAAAAAATTACTCAAAACTCACTTATTTTCTGAATGTAATCATTCTTAAGTTGTGTTCTGTATTTGTTTGTGCCTGATTCCATTCTGTTCTATGATGCCCTGTCTATATAATGCTCTTTTACTGCTATTGTCATCATTGTCTACCCTATTGGTGTTATCATTTCCTTGTTGCATGTACATTGTAATGCGTCCTTGAGCACTGGAAAGGCGCTATATAAATAAAAATAATTAATTAAATAAAACTTATTATTATTATTGTTCATGCCTGATAGTACAGGCTGGGTTTGTTGTGTTCAATAAAGTGAGAGTACACAATTATATCAGCGTTAACCGTTCATTCTCTGAATACAGCCAGGATAGAATGAGTACAGTCAGTATCCACCCTAAATTTTCTAGTCAAGTCAAGTAACCTTTATTTATATAACGCTTTATACAGATTGTTTCAAAGCAGCTTTACAGGGATAAACAGGAGAATAATGATTAAATGATGTAAACAAAGTTCAATTCTGCAGTAAAGCAGCTCTAAAAAGAAAATAGTGTCACTGTTTAGCTGAGGACAGTTCAGTGTTGAGTCAGTTCCATTCAATAACTGTTTAAACATCATCAAATACAATGAAATTATTTATTAGTTATTAGTTGTCAATTCAGCTATAAAGCAGCTCTGTAGAAAACAGTGATATCATTGTCCAGCTCAGTTCAGTTCTCATCAAATAGTGTTAGTACAGTCAAATCAAATAGTGTTAGTACAGTCAAACCAATAATATTGCTGAATATTATGTGTCCCAAACTAATCAAGTCAGAGACGGCAGTGGCAAGGGAGAAAAAACCTTGGGAGAACCAGGCTCAGATGGGGGGCCAGTTCTCCTCCAGCCAATGAACGAACATAGTGTGATTATGATTCCAGGCTTCATTATAATTCAGATTGTAGAATGGTATCATTCATAATTCGTCTATTGTGATCTCAAAATTCCGGCCAGTTGATACTAGAATATTAAAAATAACTGCTGGCGGTAAATCATTTTCCTATTTAGCACCAAAACTTTGGAACAGTCTTCCTAACATTGTCCGGGAAGCAGACACACTCTGTCAGTTCAAATCTAGACTAAAACACATCTCTTTGACCTAGCATAACACATTATAGTCTTATATAATTCAATGTTAGGCTGCAAAGATTAGGTCAGCCGGAACCGGGAACGCTTCCCATAAATCCTGATGTACTCGTTAAATCATAAGAAGAATGGCATCTACGCTAATATTAGTCTCTCTGTTTATCCCGAGGTTTACCGCAGTCCACCGGATCCAGGCCATATCCAGATCTGATGAAGGACATGCGCCTGGACACGACGACAATACAGTCCTGAAGTGTCAACTAGGCTCGTCCTGATTTTGCCAAGTGGGAGCTGTCCTGAGACCAATATCTTTATGATGACCCTGGGACAACAACTGCCTCAGCCAATCAACGTTTATGATGTCATCACCGTGTGCCCCCCATCGAGTCCGCCAAATTTAAAAAAAAAAAAAAAAAAAAAAAACACACCCCTGCCAACAAGTGCACAAGTTACAAGGTAAGACCAACGGCTTTTTACATTCTCCTATTAATTAACAGCAGTCTTTTACTATGACTAAACATATTTGTTTTTTGAATAACGTTAGCATTTTTCCACCATTGAAGTAATATAACGCTATAACGCATATGTTGACGTGCTTAACAGTAAAATTGCCAGGCAAAATTGATCAGCATCGCTGACGTTCTGGCTCAAAAAATAAAAACAATAGAAGATGAAAATACTGTTTAGATGTTTAACGTATAGTTTTTATAGTGTGCCTAGCTACAAAAAAAAAGACGACTCAGGGAGAAACGTTTGAATTAGCTTATTTCTGATGTTGTCCTCAGACCATCATATTAATATGTTAACCTCAAGTCATCACTGATTTATTCTGTTACATGATGTTGTCCTCAGACCATCATATTAATATGTTAACCTCAAGTCATCACTGATTTATTCTGTTACATGATGTTGTCCTCAGACCATCATATTAATATGTTAACCTCAAGTCATCACTGATTTATTCTGTTACATGATGTTGTCCTCAGACCATCATATTAATATGTTACCCTCAAGTCGTCTCTGATTTATTCTGTTACATGATGTTGTCCTCAGACCATCATATTAATATGTTAACCTCAAGTCATCACTGATTTATTCTGTTACATGATGTTGTCCTCAGACCATCATATTAATATGTTAACCTCAAGTCGTCTCTGATTTATTCTGTTACATGATGTTGTCCTCAGACCATCATATTAATATGTTAACCTCAAGTCATCACTGATTTATTCTGTTACATGATGTTGTCCTCAGACCATCATATTAATATGTTAACCTCAAGTCATCACTGATTTATTCTGTTACATGATGTTGTCCTCAGACCATCATATTAATATGTTAACCTCAAGTCATCACTGATTTATTCTGTTACATGATGTTGTCCTCAGACCATCATATTAATATGTTAACCTCAAGTCGTCTCTGATTTATTCTGTTACATGATGTTGTCCTCAGACCATCATATTAATATGTTAACCTCAAGTCATCACTGATTTATTCTGTTACATGATGTTGTCCTCAGACCATCATATTAATATGTTAACCTCAAGTCATCACTGATTTATTCTGTTACATGATGTTGTCCTCAGACCATCATATTAATATGTTAACCTCAAGTCATCACTGATTTATTCTGTTACATGATGTTGTCCTCAGACCATCATATTAATATGTTAACCTCAAGTCATCACTGATTTATTCTGTTACATGATGTTGTCCTCAGACCATCATATTAATATGTTAACCTCAAGTCGTCTCTGATTTATTCTGTTACATGATGTTGTCCTCAGACCATCATATTAATATGTTGACCTCAAGTCATCTCTGATTTATTCTGTTACATGATGTTGTCCTCAGACCATCATATTAATATGTTAACCTCAAGTCGTCTCTGATTTATTCTGTTACATGATGTTGTCCTCAGACCATCATATTAATATGTTAACCTC
This sequence comes from Rhinichthys klamathensis goyatoka, assembly GCF_029890125.1. NCBI lineage: Eukaryota > Metazoa > Chordata > Actinopteri > Cypriniformes > Leuciscidae > Rhinichthys > Rhinichthys klamathensis. The sequence continues at coordinate 3,268,709 of NW_026606556.1, forward strand.
AAGTCATCACTGATTTATTCTGTTACATGATGTTGTCCTCAGACCATCATATTAATATGTTGACCTCAAGTCATCACTGATTTATTCTGTTACATGATGTTGTCCTCAGACCATCATATTAATATGTTGACCTCAAGTCATCACTGATTTATTGTTACATGATGTTGTCCTCAGACCATCATATTAATATGTTAACCTCAAGTTATCACTGATTTATTCTGTTACATGATGTTGTCCTCAGACCATCATATTAATATGTTGACCTCAAGTCATCACTGATTTATTCTGTTACATGATGTTGTCCTCAGACCATCATATTAATATGTTAACCTCAAGTCATCACTGATTTATTGTTACATGATGTTGTCCTCAGACCATCATATTAATATGTTAACCTCAAGTTATCACTGATTTATTGTTACATGATGTTGTCCTCAGACCATCATATTAATATGTTAACCTCAAGTTATCACTGATTTATTGTTACATGATGTTGTCCTCAGACCATCATATTAATATGTTAACCTCAAGTCATCACTGATTTATTCTGTTACATGATGTTGTCCTCAGACCATCATATGAATGTTAACTTGTACGTAACATCTTGGTTTTACTCCAATGTTTAAACAAATAGCTTACAGTACTTTCATGAGATTATCATGGATTTTTAGGTCTTTACATTATTTATGTTTTTAGCCTAATTTTTTGTGTCTTTTCTTTTTAGGTTGAACATCAAATATGGAGGAATTTATAAAGACATCTGTATACAAAGAGGAGAGATTTAAAGGAAACAAAAAAGAGACCAATATAACAGTCCATGTTTTAGAAAAGGATTTGGATGCTTTTGAATTTATTCAAGAAAGGCTCTCTACCATAAATGCGTCCAAAGATGCCAACTTCAGGAGTGTGAATTCTGCAAGTCTGCAAAATCAGAAAAATGGATATTTCTTGTTTACATGTAAACGCTCTGGAACATGCACACCCCGAAGTCGAAGGGCCAAAGGATGTAATGATACTGACTCTCTAGAGGTGGAAGTTTGGAGTACTTTTAATAACTAGGCGTTCCAGGGACATGAAAAAAAAAGACTCATGTGAGATGCAGCTCATCACGGTGTCAATCTTTTTTATTCATAATTTGAGCATGTAATAAAAATAGTTTTTTGTATTTTGCCTTAAAGTTGTAATATGTTAATCTTAACATACTTATGATGCTAGCATAACATTTTAATCAGATTTGTTAACTTTCATGGGTTTTGTGGTGTTTAAGACACATTGTTACATAAAATAGAAACATTTGGAAGTGGTGATTGGCAGATAAGTAAGATTTTTGTATAAAGACAGAAATAAATTGGAATCCACATGTGAAAATGATTTATCCTTTAAAAAGGTTTGACTCACAAAAAAGCTCCAGTGATTGCCACCCTCGAGATAAGCGCCAAACATCTCTGTTGTCCCTTTAAAAATGTTATTCTGTAATTCAGAGAAATCAATATAATCAAAGGAACCTAGTGCATATGACAATCATCTAGAATCTGATTGCTGTTTAATTAAGCTTACTGAAACCTAGTAGCAGCTATTCATTAACATAATACCTAACAAAAAAATGCAGATCAGTGACAAATCATTTAATCTTCCTTACCTTGAGAAAATAATGGCTCTTTGCCCTTTTTGATCCGTCCAGAATTTTTGTGAGTGCCTGAGAATTTACATGCACAACCCCTGGGTGATCCTGATTTAAGGTAGAGGAATAAAATATTTTCCTTTTTAACAGAGTTGAAAAAATAAATATGTTTCAAATCAATTATATACTGTACAATATGATTCAAATTATTGCTGCTAAAATTACACTTACCTTGCTAAGGACATTACATATGGAATCCATGACCTGAAAGTTTAAAGGAAAAATGTGAGGTAAAATATTTCAACTGCTCTATGTTTTGAGTCAAATAGAAATGTTGTAAGTCATTTATCATCAGTTCCTGTTCTAGACTGGACTTTTAAGGTACAAAATGCCCAGATGTCAGAGGCATGTTTTGGTGCTAGACAAGAGCTAATACACAAAGCATGCTATTTATTTCTATGCATTCCCAGTTTGTTTATATGTATTTCAGTGTTTTTCAGCATCTGACTAGAAAAAAAAAAAAAGTCTTTGTGAAACCCATGCAGAACTTCAAAACAAATTTGAAGGCTAAATGCTAGTCAGAGGCCATGGTTGTTTGTTTTAAAGTGTAAGAATTTACATAGCTTACTATAAGGATATTAAGTTACCTCGTCAGAAACCTCGTTGTCCTCCATTAAAGTTTTAAAACTTTCCACTTGTAGATTGTATGGCCCCACACTTCCTATGGTGAACTTTGGCCTTTTATTTTGGAGACACCTTAATGCTTTATCATCTACAAAGATGAAAAATAATGAATAGATGCCACATTTTGCAAAGCACATTGGGCTTTCATTAACAATAAAATTGTATATAAATCAAATAAATCAATAAAAATTCAATGTTTTATTGTCAAATCAATAAAATTTAAAATGCCCATCTGATAACATTGCAAATGTATGTTTATAACAACATGCTGTGAGAAGTTGCTTCTCTTGTAGCTTCCAAAGAAGCAGCCTCTCCCCCAACCGCCAGCAAGGTATACATTGTGTTAGATTTGAAAACGTTAAAAATTAAACATGGTTTAATTACATCAAATAAGGTAAAAAAATAAAAATAAAAAAAACATACCTTCCATTGTGTGCTGTTATTGCCACTTGGTGTCCTTTAGTCTAAATACAGAAGCAATGATAAAGACTTATTATAAATATGATTATTTTACAGATAGGTCTACTGTGAGGTTATATCATCAGGGAAGCAATAGATGGAGCACATTTTATTATATTTTATTGATCTGGAGCGTTAACTTGAGGGTAACATATTAATATGATGGTCTGAGGACAACATCATGTAACAGAATAAATCAGAGACGACTTGAGGTCAACATATTAATATGATGGTCTGAGGACAACATCATGTAACAGAATAAATCAGTGATGACTTGAGGTTAACATATTAATATGATGGTCTAAGGACAACATCATGTAACAGAATAAATCAGTGATGACTTGAGGTTAACATATTAATATGATGGTCTGAGGACAACATCATGTAACAGAATAAATCAGTGATGACTTGAGGTTAACATATTAATATGATGGTCTGAGGACAACATCATGTAACAGAATAAATCAGTGATGACTTGAGGTTAACATATTAATATGATGGTCTAAGGACAACATCATGCAACAGAATAAATCAGTGATGACTTGAGGTTAACATATTAATATGATGGTCTGAGGACAACATCAGAAATAAGCTAATTCAAACGTTTCTCCCTGAGTCGTCTTTTTTTTTGTAGCTAGGCACACTATAAAAACTATACGTTAAACATCTAAACAGTATTTTCATCTTCTATTGTTTTTATTTTTTGAGCCAGAACGTCAGCGATGCTGATCAATTTTGCCTGGCAATTTTACTGTTAAGCACGTCAACATATGCGTTATAGCGTTATATTACTTCAATGGTGGAAAAATGCTAACGTTATTCAAAAAACAAATATGTTTAGTCATAGTAAAAGACTGCTGTTAATTAATAGGAGAATGTAAAAAGCCGTTGGTCTTACCTTGTAACTTGTGCACTTGTTGGCAGGGGTGTGTTTTTTTTGTTGTTTTTTTTTAATTTGGCGGACTCGACGGGGGGCACACGGTGATGACATCATAAACGTTGATTGGCTGAGGCAGTTGTTGTCCCAGGGTCATCATAAAGATATTGGTCTCAGGACAGCTCCCACTTGGCAAAATCAGGACGAGCGTCAACTAGTCTCACCCCTGTGAAGGCCTCCCTCCCTTCCCTTTACCTCTGTACAGATAAAACGCCAAAATGATTCCAGTTCACATGGATATGCGGAAGCGACAAAATATTCTGTATTATGAATTTTTAAGGCCAGACAAGTAATTTGTTGAGGTCAATTTGTTAAGAAAGAATACACGCCTGCGCACATATATACAGGGGTGCACATAACTGGTACGCAGGTACGCATGCGCGACATAAATCAGGAATGCGTAATGCCACTTCTGTTACTACGCGCCTTTGCGTAACTGTCGCCAAAATGCAACCTAGGGTCTTTTTGTTAATCTACCCGAGGCAAACTTTCGTTTTAAAGCATAATTAGAATGGAAACGCCACTTTTAAGTTTGACCGTATTTTCGTTTTCGGAGAGCTAGGGGCACGTATATGATAGCAACAAAAATCGCTATTTTTAAAACACTAAGAAGGCTCGACACAACATGAAACTTTGCTCAAAGTATCACCAGGGGACATGAACTCCAGCATTGAGAACATTGTTTGTGTACACAGAGTTTACTAAAAAGAAAGATTTTGAACAACTCACTGTAGCTGTGTCCGCCGGAACAGTAACACCGGCATTTTGTCAGTCAAAAATAGTCGATCTCCGAATGCGAATGAACTGACTCTGAATTTTAGTATTGTTTCTTATGAGGATCCTTTTTCAAATACAAGGTCAATATTGTTTTTCACTTATGACAAAACAACAAATTATCCGTGAATTTTTAATGGAACTAAGCTTTAGGAGCTTTCCATCTTTACTCTCCTCCCTGTTAAGTTGCATTCGGAGATCGACTATTTTTGACTTACAAAATACCGCTGACAGTGAGTTGTTCAAAATCCTCACCATGAAGTCTAATGAACGCGATGGAAACTAAACAATCAAATTACACTTCAAAATAATTATTTCCAAAGATGTTTTCTGTCATTTTAGGTAGTTTTATTCACGCTGATGTAAATTTAAGTGTTCGTTTTTTAAAATAAGTTTGGTCTTTAGTTAGTTATTTGATGCTATAAAACCGGGAATGTGACATCATGATTGACAGCTTCTACACTGAGGAGGACTGCACTTATTAAGACCAGGCTACATATGGGGTGAGTACCAAACACCATCTCCTGGTACTCACCTGAGTAACTCACTGAAAAAGTTATGTGCACCCCTGCATATATATTCAAACGCGCATACCTATAGACTAAACACGTAATACTCATGTGCACGCCGTCAGCATTTTTACAGATTCACGTTTTTGAAGTTTACGCGGAGATGATAATGTTTTTGTTTTTTTTAAATCAACGCTTTCACCTAGGAACCTATTTCAAGGTTTGCGTTCTCGAACCACCAGGCACTGTTGTTGTGCGAAAGAGCGGGCCGGAGCGCGTTAAGGGTTTTCTGTTAGAACCGTCCTAAGTTAATAACTAATGATCGTTGAGACAGAAGTGAATCAATCAAAACTAACTTTAGCTGGACAATAACTTTATTCTAGAGCTGCTGTAAAGCCAAAACAATCTCTGTTACTTTCATTTCCTATTATCACTGTAAAGCTGATTTGAAACAATCTATATTGTTAAAAGCGCTATATAAATTAAGGTGACTTGACATTTCATCCAGTTCCTTCTGCTTAAAGATTGGTATACATCATGCCGGCATATCGTGAGGAGTTGCCGAAGCTGTCCATAGGGTCTGTGTTGAGGATCTGTGCCGATGGCTGTTGTGTCGATGAGGACTTCACAGGGAATCTGTCTCTAGGGCTTGTCATGGTAACTAACATAAGTTCCACCGTTCAGCCTCACCTTCTACCCACCGCAGATTTACTTAGCCTCGCCCAAAACACACCCATCTTTCACGGTTCTGTTTTCATTATCATGGACTTTAGTTTGTTATTTTCATTCACATGTGTTCCTTTGTTCAGTTTCCCGCCACTCTTTAGTTGTCATGGAGATTATTTAATCAGCACAGGTGTTAATCATCATTACCCTCATTGCTTTGTATTCAAGTTGCAGTCTTTTCAGTTCTCAGTTGTCCAGTCATGTCTACGTTAGAGGTAGTGTTTTGTTTGTTTGTTTGTTTGTTTGTTTGTTTGTTTGTTTGTTTGTTTGTTTGTTTGCTTGCTTGCTTGCCTGTATGTCTGTCTGTCTGTCTGTCTGTCTGGATTGCCTTTTAAGTGGATTATTAAAGACTTTTGAAACATCATCATCATCATCATCATCTTCTTCTTCTTCCACCTAGTGTGACAGATGACCGGACCAAGAAAAAAGATAATGGACTTAGCATCCATCAGTTCTTCCCCTTGGAGGGGGAATGAGATGTTAGAGGGATAGACTTTATTTTTTTTAGAACGGTTGTACCCTGAAGGACTACGTGGAGAAGTTCCTCAACACCTGCCACAGTGTCCGCTGTGATGTCTGCCTGATGAAGGGATTTCGGTGTGGACTGGACGACGACATTCGCTTCGTCATGCCACAGGGAGATCCGTGCTGAGGAACTACATCAGATCTGCGCTGTGAGCAAATGAATCCGCGCCCACAGTGAAGTGGATGTCAATGATTACATCAACGTTCAGCCCCACCTTGCAGGCGTCTCACAGCCAGACCCAGAGCACAGCCCACCACCACCCTCAAACGAGGAGATTTCGCTTGAGCCCCCCGCAGACGGAGAGCTTCAGCCTATGTGTGAGCCAGAGCCTGTTAAACGACAACGCCGACCATCGCCCCAGAGCCGGAGCCCCAGAGTGAGTCTGACCAGGGGTGTGAGCCAGCGACATCTGTGCAAGAGGGAATTCTGGTGGAATTGGGCACGCAGGACTGGCTGATAGACTGGGACACTGAGGTAATGCCTCCCACCTTACATCATTTGTCTGTTCTTCATCATCACTGTTTCAAGACAGCATTGAAACTGTATCGTTCACCTGTATGGACTATGAACTACCGTCATTAATCCTGTCCAGCTTTCCTCTCTCACCCTCAACTCAGAGCTCAGCCAGTCCTCCTTTAAATGGCGACCACCGCTGACACGACGTCACACTGACACTCTCTGGAGAGCCTGAGAGGACAGCTGCCCTCACAGAAAAGTTGGGTACAAACCTCCTGTACAATTTGCCATTCCAAGAAAGGATCTTATCTGAGAATTCGTCTGTGGTATGGGGCAATTCTCTATTGCCTGGATTCTTTGAACTTGAGGTTTAACAACCCCATGGCCAATCACATGGCTCAATTGCTCCTGTCTGCCTGCTGCTGCTGAGTTAGTCTGCGTCTGTAAGCTTCGTATATCTTTCTGTTTTGAATCATTATTTACTATCATTCCCTGTTGTTTATACGGCTAAATATAACTTACTCAACATCACATATTAACCTGACATCGCTAGCTTCAATCTAAATCGTTGCTAGCACAACACGCTAGTAATTCGCTAGCCTGTTAGCTTGCCATCCGTGCGCTCTTTATTTATTTATTTCGCTCACGCCTTTTCCAAATCCATCAAACAACTGTGGTGAGTGTCAGTCAAACAAACACGGTAAGTTATGTCATCTTCTCCTCTTATTGTCACTTGCACTTCATGTAACATGCATATCATAGCCTTCTCTGTCAACACAGGATTTACATGTGATAAATGCAGGGAGATAGTCAGGCTGACGGAGAAGATTTCAGAACTAGAGACACGCATCCCAACTTTAATTGAGGTTAATTGTAAGAGTGCAAGGGCTTTAGATACTGCTTTGGATGCGACTAGCTTAGTAAACACTGTACATTGTTCGGTTCCGGCTGTAGTAGAGTCTGTGCAGCAGGGCAATTGGGTAACGGTGAGACGCTGTAGTCGCGGGACAAAACACCGCTCTTCTGTTCTCGATTACAACATAAAATAGATTCTCCCCAAACACCCACTGAGAATCCTGTTGAATGTGCCCTAGTTATTGGCGATTCTATTACACGGAACATGAAAATAGAGACACCAGCCACCATAGTCACTTGTTTGCCGGGAGCCAGAGCGCCTGACATCAAAGCAAATTTAAAAGTGCTGGCTAATGCTAGATGATTTTTTTTTTTAAAGAAAAGTTGCTTATAGCACCTATAAGCATTGAGTAGAATTCACAACTAAGGCTGCAAGTACTGCAAGTATCCCTCCTGGGATGGTGCTGCTCTTCTCTCTAGTAATATGGCACATAGTCTTAGAGCTCAAACATGACAATCTGGGGCTCAGGTCAGGAAGCAGACCAACTGGCTAAACCAACCGTCTGCTAGCTGTCTCAGAGAGTAGATGTTAAAACTTCATTCTGATTTGTACTCGGCTTTCGCCAAGATAAGCACAAACTAAGACGTACCTTTACAGTAACCTATGCTTCTCCGTCCATTTACGCTTCCTTCCATATGGTGATGTGAATCTCCTTCTGTCCGGCGTTAACGGCTGCAGTGTACTTGGCGCGTCAGCACACACAACGGCTGCAACTACAGTGTGGTCTCCCCAGTGGACCAGCACGACAACCATCTGGATTGAGCCGAGTAGGGGACATCTCTAGGGTCTTCAAGTGGGCACCTTCCGTCCTCAGTGTTTCGTCGACTAGCCCACGACACCTCAAGAGCGCTCGACAGTGACTCTGGCGTCCCAGAGTCACCCCCCTCCGTTCCCCACTCAACTCAGCCCAGCTTACTGACCTTTACATCCCTGCTGCTGCTGAGGTTGCTCCTTCCTCATAGTTCACATGTGACCTAACCACAATCTCTCCGCAACCCAACCATACGTACCAACCCGTTTGACTAAGGCTGTCGAGCCCCACTGTCTTCGTTAAAGTAGGTTCAGTGGCAACGGTTCCGTATGGCATACTACCTACCGCAAAACACAATATCTGCCCAAACACCAACCCTCATTCACGCAATATACACAGGAATGTAATAACTGTAATTACTATGCAAACTATACAAATAAACCAACAGACTCTTCGAGTTTTTCAAGAATTCTAAGAAACCGTAGCGTGGCGGCCTGTACACAGCCAGCCAGAATATATCCATCTCAACCACAGCCAGTTGCTGCTCCTTTCTGCTGCTTCAGATAAGTTCTTTACTGTGCGACGCAACTCTTGGCCACTGAATTCGACGTCTCTGAGGAACCGGGTTGTAGAGTGTGCCACAAATCCTCGACAACCCACTTCCACTGGATAAACCTGGACTCTCCATCCTCGCTGTTCTGCTTCAGTGGCCAGATGAGCATACCGCAGTTTCTTCCTCTCATATGCCTCATCTACAGCATCCTCCCATGGCACTGTTAACTCTATCAGTTGAACAATGCTAGCTGATCCAGACCACAAAACAATATCTGGTCGGAGGTTAGTGGTGGCAATCTCAGGTGGAAAAATAAGCTGTTGATCAAGATCAGCCAGCATTTTCCAGTCCCTAGCAGCTTCCAGTTGTCCTGGGCGAGAATTGGTTTTAACACCTTTTTCTTGGGGGTTGCTCGCCTGGGCGGAGGAATATTGTCTTCTGTGTGTAATGTTTTGCTAGAACAGGTGGCAACTTTTTGGTCATGTTACGCTTGCCTTCCAATGCTAAAGCCAAACATCGCAGTACTTGGTCATGGCGCCAAGTAAACCGACCTTGGCTAAGAGCCACCTTACATCCTGTCAAAATGTGCCTTAATGTGGCAGGTGATGAACACATAGGACAAGAGGGATCCTCCCACCCAGAGGTTTAGGTTCTTTGGTGATGGGAGAACATCATATGTTGACCTGATAAGGAAACTGATCCTACTCTCTTCCATTGACCAAAGGTCTTGCTAGCCCATCTTGCGTTGTTCCACACTCTCCCATCTCATCCACTCTCCCTGCTTGGCCTGGGAAATGGCCTTTATACACCTCATCCTCTCCTCCTGCTTTCGCACCTCGTTGACTACCAGCTTCCTCCTTTGAGCTGGGCCTGCCTTGTGCCTTTTAGGAGGAGCTAAACTGAGCCCAAAACCCCCTCTTCCATGCTGTACCTGTCCCACGATATCACCAATTTGAAGGGCAGCCTTTGCCTCTACCACAGATTTCTTTGCTGACCACTTTCTACCAGTTTTTTAACACAGGTGCTGCCTCCCTTACACATTTGTCGCGTGACTATACTAAGGTAATTTCCAGTCTGACCTTGGCGCACTTAAACTCCTCGGTTAAAGCAGAGACTGGCAGCTGCAATATTCCTTTACTATAAAGTCCCACTCTGCTGAGGCAGCGTGGAACTCCCAACCATTTCCTAATGTATGAACTAATTAACGCTTCCAGCTTATCCACTGTTGTCAAAGAAACCTCAAAGGTCAAAGAAACCTCATACACAGTCAGTGGCCACAGCAACCTCAGCAATAGACTAAACTGAAAGCACCAGAGTTTTAGTTTGCCTGGTAGAGCACAGCTGTTTATGCTCTTCAACCCTTCCACTGCTTGTCGTCTAACTTCTCCCACTCGAACTGTGTCCTTTAGATCCCCATCGTACCATCTCCCAAGACTCTTCACTGGCTTCTCAGAAACTGTTCGTATTGCCTCACCATTAATGAAGAATGTTTTATCTACTACCTTTCCTTTAACTATCGAGATGCTCCTTGATTTAGAGGGCTTAAATTGCATTCGTGCCCATTCAATGTTATCTGTTAACTTCCCCAATAACCGATTAGTGCAGGCTACTGTTGTAGTCATGGTTGTCATGTCATCCATGTATACTCTGATTGGTGGTAGCCGCATCCCAGAAGCTCTCCTCCTACAACCCATCTTGATGCCCTAATGATTACTTCCATTCCCATGGTAAAAGCCAGTGGAGAAACGGTGCATCCTGACATTATTCCAACCTCTAAGCATTGGCATGTAGTGCTGAATTCTGGAGTTGAGAAACTAAATTGCAAATCTCCAAAATAGGCTTTCACTAAATTTGTTATTGACATTGGTACTTTCAAATCATTACAAATCAAATGCTGCCCAAAGAAGCTCATGTGGCACTGAACCATATGCATTAGCCAAATCCAGGAATGTCACATGGAGCTCCTTCCTCTCCTTTTTAGCTGATTGAATTTGTTGCCAGATAACATTGATGTGTTCTAAGCATCCTGAGAACCCTGGAATGCCCGCTTTTTGAACAATGTGTCAATGAAGCCATTCTTTAATAGGTAGGTGGACAATCTCTGAGCAATAATGCTGAAGAAAATCTTACCTTCAATGTTTAATAGTGAAATAGGACGAAACTGACTGATGCTTGTAGCATCTTTTTCTTTAGGTATAAAGACTCCAACTGCTCTGTGCCATGCTCTAGGTACAACCTGTTTTTCCCATGCTACTTTTATCAATTTCCACAGAATTCGTAGAACTCCTGAAGCACTCTTGTACACTCTGTACGGAACTCCGTTAGGCCCTGGAGATGATGAAGCCCTTGCCTTTCTCACAGCCTGCTCTACCTCTTTCCACTTAGGTGCACAGACCTCCATTTGGTATTCTGGTGGATTGATAGGTGGGATGTCTGATGGAATTGACATAGGCTCATGCCTTTTTGCATCTGTATGCGTTTCCTGCAAATATCTCTCTAGCTCAACCCTAGATGCTTTTAAAATGCCATTCTTCTCACTGGTGAATAACTTCTTTACGAATTTGAATGGGTCTTTATAGAAATTAGCCCTCGCACGTTCCTTCTTTTTGTAGCGTTTCCGAAGGCGCTCAACTCTGCGTAATGTTGCCAGCTTATCTTTTATGGCCCTTTGTAAGAGATTGAGTCCCTCCTTCTGACTTTGTTCTGCTCTTTTCCATTGCTTCCATTCCTCAGCTGTCTCCTTTCTCTAACTAAGCCTTCAATTTTCTGCTGCCGTCTAGACATTCCAGGAGTAGTTTGTACTTTTTCCTTCCTTTTTTCCACACCAAACCTCTCACTTCCATATGCGTAAATGATGTGCGCAAATTTATCTAGCTTCTTTTCAACTGTACGAGTTAATATTTCCAATGCAAAGCATAGATCTGTGTTTACCGTGTCCCATGCAGTTTTCTCACAAGCTCTTGGCCATCTAACTCCAGCCCTATGCCCGTTGAGGTTCTTTTCTCTTTTATGCTGGTAAGTCTGACCGGGTTCACAAGTATCAATATGTTCATCACTAACTGTGCAAACGCTCCTCTCCTCTATGACAGGGGTGCTGATATCCTGCGAGCTGTGGTTTGCTTCCTGTCGCTGGATTTCATTCGACTGACTTGACTGACTTCATAAGAAGTACTAATCAATGCGAGGCCCTTGTCCCTTCTCCCTCAAGCATTTCATTTTCCCTTGATGAACCTTCAAACCCCTGACCGTTGTCGCCTTGCTCCAGCCACAGACACAAGCTTGGAGTTCAATGACTTTACTAACTGCAGATCTTGAACTAGTCTTACTCTCCATACTCATATCCATTTCCATTCCTAAGTCGTTAACCATGTTGTCCAACATTGAGTCATCTTCCGCCCCCGCTCTCGCAGACTCTAGGGGTATTTTTCTCTTTAATTTCTCAAAAGCCTTGGGCGGGTGTCTCCAGCATCCTGTAAACACGGAGCTGGATACTGCCGACAAGGGTAGGTAACCCTTACCAGCCCCATTGGGGTCTCTTTCCTCCTGTCAGCTGTCTCTCCAGGCTGTCACAAGGTCTTTCCCTTGTTGCCAGCAGCACTATTCACCGCAGTCACTGGACGTATCCAGATCTTCATGATTTTCATTACACGAGAGTAGATGTTAAAACTTCATGCTGATTTGTACTCGGCTTTCGCCAAGATAAGCACAAACTAAGACATAGCTTTACAGTAACCTATGCTTCTCCGTCCATTTACGCTTCCTTCCATATGGTGATGTGAATCTCCTTCTGTCCGGCGTTAACGGCTGCAGTGTACTTGGCGGGTCAGCACACACAACGGCTGCAACTACAGTGTGGTCTCCCCAGTGGACCAGCACGACAACCGTCTGGATTGAGCCGAGTAGGGGACATCTCTAGGGTCTTCAAGTGGGCACCTTCCGTCCTCAGTGTTCACCCCCCAAGATTACGGTTATAAACATGAACCTCGTCTGAAAGGCAGGTGTCTGAAAGGTTTTGCTGTAATTTATAGTAATATTTTCAGAATTACTAAGAAGTCTAGTTTCAAATATAATTCTTCTGAAGTGTTGGTGGTTAATGTAACTATATCTAGTGTAAATGATAAATCACGTTTGAGATTTTGCTGGCTACTGTGTACAGGCTACCAGGGCACCATACAGACCTTATCAAATAATTTGCTGACTTTCTATCAGAGTTAGTTCTGGCTGCAGATAAAGTCCTAATTGTTGGTGATTTTAATAAACATGTAGATAACGAAAAAGATGCATTGGGATTGGCATTTAAAGACATTCTTAACTCTATTGGAGTTAGACAACACGTGTCAGGACCTACTCATTGTCGTAATCATACTCTAGGTCTAATATTATCACATGGAATCAATGTTGATACCGTTGAAATTCTGCAGCAGAGCGATGACATCTCAGATCATTATCTAGTCTCGTGTAAACTTAATTTAGCTAAGGCTGCAAAGCAGGATAATTCCGGTTTGCATGGCTATGCAGAATTTCTGTATTATACATTTTTAAGACCAGACAAGTAGTTTGTTGAGGGTTGATTTTTTTTTTTGAAGAAGGACTACATGCCTGTGCACATATATATATTCAAACGCGCATACCTATGGACTGAACACGTGATGCACATGTGCAGACATGTGTGTCTGCGTTTTTGTGGGTTTGCGTTTTTGAGGTTTGCACAGAGATAACGGATAATCGTTTGCACCTTCGAACCTATTTCAGGGAGTGTGTTCTCGAGACACCAGGCACTGTTTTGTGCGGATGGGCGGCCAGGGTGCGTTAAGAGTTTTTCTGTTAGAACGGTGTCGTGTTAGCGGCCCCTAAGTTAATAACTAATGATCTTCGCAACAGAAGTGAATCAATCAAAACTAACTTTAGCTGAACAATAACTTTATCCTAATGCTGTTGTAAAGCCTAAACAATATGTTACGGTAATTTCTATTATAACTGTAAAGCTGCTTTGAAACAATCCATACTGTTAAAAGTGCTTTATAAATGAAGGTGACTTGACTTGACTTGACTTGACATACCCCAAGTACTCAGTTTCTGCCTTTGCAATGGAACACTTGGCAGGATTGATGGTGAGCCCAGCTGATCTAATGTGGTTAATAACCACTTCCAGATGTTGCAGGTGATCTTCCCAAGTCGAATTGTAAACGACAATGTCATCTAAGTAAGCAGCTGTATCAGTCAAACCTAAAAGTACCTGATCGATGAGCCGCTGGAAAGTTGCAGCAGCTCCATGAAGGCAAAAGGGCATCTTACAGAGATAGTCAGCTCCCGGGACCTTGCACTCAACGGGACCTGCCAATAACCTTTAGCTAAATCAATAGTGGTTAAATAATTGTTTTGGTTAAATAAATACCTTTTGAGTAGTGTATATTTGCCTAAAAGTGCAATTATGTGTTCCAATGTAAATTGTAATGACACTGCTCATCGTGAAGCTTGCTGTGCAATTAATGATTGTATTGTGGGTGCTATGTATAAGGCAAGTAGACCATACTTTACTTGCTCTGATAAGGCACATAACATCAAGCCAGGTTGGAATAAGTTTATGGCTGCACATAAGGCAGAAGCCAAGGAGGCATTTAAAGCTTGGGTTCTGGCTGGTAGACCCAGACAGGGGCCTGTCTTGGACCTCAAAAAGATTACTAATGCTAGGTATAAATATGCAGTTCGTTATGTTTGCAAACACGAGCAAATCATGAGAGCAGACCCTTTGGCTGAAAAGCTACTTTGTAATAATACCACTGACTTTTGCAGGGAGGTAAGAGCTCTAAACAAGGTTAATACTCTGTTACCATGCACTATAGAGGGAGTTTCTGGAGCCTATAATATAGCGGAGTTGTGGAGGCAACACTATTCAGCTTTATTTAACTGCATCAATAGTGATCCTTATAAAGTGGGAAATATTGCCAAAAGAGACATGCTGGGAATCACAACTCATGTGGTCCATCAAGCAATTTCTCAGTTATCTGATAATAAAGCAAGTGGCTCAGATCAAATCATAGCAGAGCACCTTAAGTATGCAACCCCAAAGGTCGCAGCCCTTCTTGCATTTTGCTTTAATGGCTTTATGACCCATGGAATGTTACCAGACTCGATGTTAGCCGTTACTCTTGTGCCTGTCATTAAAGACAAAGCTGGTAAGGTTGGAAGCGTGGAGAATTATAGGCCAATCGCACGAGCCAGTGTGTTATCTAAAGTTTTAGAGAGGATTTTATTAGATCGTCTGAGTGAGTATATTGATACAGTTTGGCTTTAAGGCTAAGCATGGTACGCATTTGTCTACCTATGCCTTGAAAGAAGTCACCTTTATTTATATTGCGCTTTTTACAATACAAATTGTATCAAAGCAGCTTCACAGTGATAACATGAAACTAATACAACAAAGTCTGTTTCTAAAAGAAAATTGTGTCAACGTCCACCTTAAGTAAGGCAGATCAATAATATTATTGAATATTAAATGTCCCCAACTAAGCAAGCCAAAAGCCAAGGCAACAGTGGCAAGGAACCAAAACTCCATCAGGTGACAGAATGGAGAAAAAAACCTCCACAGAAGTAGTTGAAGTGTATTGGAGGCAAAACTCCACAGTTCTAATTGGCTTTATAGATGCCTCTAAAGCTTTTAATAATAATAATAATAATAATAATTCATTACATTTATATAGCGCTTTTCTTGGCACTCAAAGCACTTTAAATAGAAGGGGGAATCTCCTCAACCACCACCAATGTGCAGCATCACCCTGGATGATGCGACGGCAGCCATATTGCACCAGAACGCCCACCACACACCAGCTTACTGGTGGAGAGGAGACATAGTGATGAAGCCAATTGGTATATATATATGGGGATGATTACTTTAGGAGGCCATGATGGACAGAGGCCACTGGGCAAATTTGGCCAGGATGCCGGGGTTACACCCCTACTGATTTTTTGTGACCACAGAGTCAGGGCCTCGGTTTAACGTCTCATCCGAAGGACGGTGCTCTTTGACAGTATAGTGTCTCCATCACTTTTTTGGCAACCAGTCTTGGGCTACAGGGTGATATGGCTGCTGGCTTTTGACCAATCACTGCTTTTTGAGTCAATCACCAGAAGTTGTTTATGAAACTGAAATTAAGGGGCGTGCCTGACAGCATAATAAGAATCCTGGCATGCCAACTAGTGTATGCAGGTCAGATGGGGTAATAGAGTCTCTGCTCCGTTTAGTGTTGGTAATGGAGTACGACAAGGGGGGTTACTCTCCCCAGCCCTTTTCAACCTGTATATGAATGACTTATCAAAACAACTAAGAGGCGGCAAAACTGGTTGTATGATTGGTAACGCTCTATTAAATCATCTGTATGTATGCCGATGATCTGGCTATTGTTTCTCCTAGCAGTGCTGGATTTCAACAGTTGCTGAATATATGTTCTGATTATGGGCTCAAAAATGATGTGCAGTATAATGATAAGAAGAGTGTTGTCATGATATGCAGAACAAAAGGGGATAAAGACCTCAACTTTCCAGTTTTTTATCAGTCAGGCAAAGTGCTAAGTATTTGTAATAAAACAAAATAGCTGGGGCACTTCCTCACAGATCAATTGTCTGATGATGATGACATGTATAGGCAGTGTTGTATGCTTTATGCTCAAGCTAACATGTTAGTAAGAAAATTCTGTAAGTGTTCAGACCATGTTAAGATAAGGCTCTTTCAAGCCTACTGTACTCCAGTCTACATTGTGGGCCAAGTTTAAAAAGACAACCATACATAAGCTTCAGGTGGCCTATAATGACTGTATGCGGATATTAAAAAATCTAGATAGTGTAGTGCAAGTGACTTGTTTTGTAAGGCAAGAGTCAACACTTTCCAGGCTTTATTGAGAAATCTGATGTACAAATTTATTGGTCGACTGGATGGCTCTCAGAATGGTATTATTAAGCTACTGACAAATCCGAGTAAAAGTGTTGTGCGATACCAGTCACCTCTGTGGAAGCACTGGTATTACTGTCTTTTATAATTGGTATTATTGGTATATTTTTTTAGGGAGTTGTTGGGTGTCTGTAATGTTGTATGGTTTTCTAATGGACCCTGAGTCTGACTATAAAGTTGAACTGAACTGAACTAAAATTGGCTTTACCCAAACGGTCAATGAGGTCCTCGATTCTGGGAGCCGGATAAGAATCAAGCTTTGACACAGAGTTACACTGTAAAAAAAATCTGTAGAAATTACAGTATTACTGGCAGCTGCTTGCCAGTCACTTACTGTAGTTTTAAATTGATGTTATTTAC
Source organism: Rhinichthys klamathensis goyatoka (assembly GCF_029890125.1). NCBI lineage: Eukaryota > Metazoa > Chordata > Actinopteri > Cypriniformes > Leuciscidae > Rhinichthys > Rhinichthys klamathensis. The sequence continues at coordinate 3,285,926 of NW_026606556.1, forward strand.
TGGCAACAGTTTGTTCAAAGTTAAATGAACATTAAACATTAACCAGTCTTTATCTTTACAGAATAAAACTAAAATAACAGCCTCATGCAAAGCATTCTGGGAACCAAAATCTGAAGGAAAAAAAAACAGAAAAAGTTTGATGAAGATTTCTGGTTCCCAGAATGATTGTTATTTTATAATTTTATTCTGTAAAGACAAAGACTTGTTAATGTTTAATGTTCATTTAACTTTGAACAAACTGTTGCCAGTAAATATACATCAATTTAAATCTACAGTAAGTTACTGGCTAACAGCTGCATAACTACAGCAATTTTTTTACAGTGTAAGATATCTGAAGTTGATGCAGAACCGTAGGCTGCCATCCTTTTTGGGCACCAAAACAACTGGGCTGCACCATTCACCTATTGATGGTCCCACGATGTTCATGGCTAACATTTCATCTAAGTCCTCGCGCAAAGCTTCCAAGAGCCGTTCAGGTATCCTATAGCTAATACGTTTTGGGCAAGCTCCTTCTCTGAGCACAATGTCATGCTCAACTAAGTTGGTGTGCCCTGGTCTCTTTGTTGACTTTGAGACAGGTGACTCGGTGATAGACTAGAAGGAGCTGAAACTGGTAGATACTGGGCCTCCACCTCTTCCTCATCCTCTACTTTCCGAATCAGGAATACCCCTACTGCATCCCTTGGTCTGGCAAACCACTCTTTGAGTAAGATAACATGTAAAGATCATTTTCGGGGGGGGGGGGGGGGGGGGGGGGGGGGGGGTTAATGTGGTTCTGAGTCGATTTTTTCTTTTGGGAGACAATAACTTTATTTTTCATGCACTTTCGACTTTACAACTTTGCAGAATGTTTACATTGACAAACAGCTATATTACACACTGAAAGGAAATATTTCAAAAACCATATTAGGGCCAAATTAATTACTGCTAAAGGACTATGAAAAAAGGAGCATGCACCAATTTGTAAATCACTCCTGAACTGCTCACACTATATCACGAAAGAGCAAAGCATTTATGATGCTGCACTGGGAGAGTAGTCAAGCCTAAAAAAACATTGACGTCATAGAGTTTCGTATTGCGCTAACAGGCAAAGGATTAATTCTGCTCTTTAATGTGTTCTCAGAAGGGGGTGGGGTAATATTCTGAGTCTGCCCCCCTACAAAAAAAACACATAAGGTATTGATACTTTTTTATTTATTTAATCTGTGTTGTATTGCAAAAAATACGTGCCTGATTTGTTGTGATTATGTATGCCTAGATTTCAAATCATGGACCTAAAAAATACTACAATTATATATTGAGCACACAAAGCCTACACCCCATGTGGATCTGTAGAGAGTAGCCACATATAGATTATACTACATTATAGTTCTATTTCACATTTTAATATAATCCATCACACGAGGGGCTGAAAGTGCCATTTTACCAGCATTGAAAAGGCCTGTGGGCATTTTTCTATAATAATCCTATTAGGATCCAAGAGAAAAAAAAAACCTCTTTCTGTCAAAGAGAGAGCATTGACGCAAGCAGCTCTGACGTCAATAGAGCTGCAGTGTATGGGGGGAGGGGGGAGGAGCACTAGCAGCCTGTTTGCCCACAGAAAACACTGAAGGCGAACGTCACTCGAAGTGCTAGGGTGATCTGAGATAGTCCTCTCACAGCAAGTGACAATGCAGCCGGCTAAATACAAAATACAGAGTTATGAATGTGAATTATTTATGTCCAGGATTACGAAGGAACCGACGTTATTACTCAGCAGTCACTTATTATTGGATTTGTTGCATACCATTAGCCACACTTGTTAAAAAGCACCCTATGTCATTTTGTTTACAATTTATTCCGGAAAATACTTAATTCAATTCAATTCACATTTATTTGTATAGTGCTTTTCACAATACACATAGTTTCAAAGCAGCTTTACAGAAAATGCATGAGTCCACATTACAATTTAGAGTGATCTGTTATCAGAGGTAGCCTAAGTCATGTAATTTAGAAATGTACATATTACGAATCATAGGTAGCTAAAAACGTTTTAAACAATTAAATAATTTATGCAAAAAATGCATTTTAACAATGTAATAATTTAAGGCAGAAACAATGAGCTAATTAAAGTAATGCATACTTATTTGTTTTATGATCTACAAACATAAACACAAAGCTTTGTGCCTGACTGACTTTGTTTCCACTGACTGAACTTGTGGTTAACTGTCTTAATTCTTATTCTGAAGAGTGCATTATTGACGATTTGTTTAGAGAGCAAGACGGTTTTTGACTTAAGAAAATTTGCCAACAACGCATAAGTAAGTGACAGCTGTCATGTCACGTCACTGAAATCCTGAAAATGTGTTGCAAGATCATGCAAGTAAAACATTCACCCTTGATCAGTGTGGTGAATTAAAGGGATAGTTCAACCCCAAATTTAAATACTGTAATCATTTACTCACCATCATGTTGTTCCAAACCTGTAAGAGTTTCTTTATTCTGTTACACACAAAATAAGATAATTTAAAGAATGTTGGTAACCACAGACAGTTGATGGCATTGGCACCCATAGTATTTTCTTTTCCCTACTATGGAAGTCAATGGGTGCCAACTGGTTACCAACATTCTTCATAATATCTTCTTTTGTGGTCAACAGAAGAAAGAAACACACAAGTTTGTAAAAAACCTGACGATGAGTACGTAATGACAAAATTGTCATTTTTGGGTAAAGTATCCCAAATAGAACTGGCCATCCAAATTAAAACAAAAACAAAAACAGTGAGATTAGGGTGTGGTGGTAATGGCAGAAACATGAAACAAACGAAGAAATAGAGTGCAGCAATTAATGAGTTAATGCGTTTACATGTAATCATCCTTATAACCTGTGAACATGCAATTTAGAATGTGTTCTGGAAAAGCATTAACAGATATTTAGTGCACTTATTTTTTTCAGCACACAGAATTTTACCCATTGTCCTGATTTCGGCATATCCTCACGTGAGCACATCACCTAAAACATGTTTAAACGTGCTCTCCAATGTGATAATTGCAACAAAAAAAGTGACTGAATGGAAAGTTCTTTGCTTTACTTTTCTTTGGCTTTTTCTATCAAACGTTGGCAAAAAAATAATAATAATAATAATCCATCTGATTTTTGGAGCCAGCACACGTGAGATCTGACAAACGGGTCATTTCGAATGTTATTACGTAAAATACGAGAGATTATCTTTTGAGTCAATCTAAACTGTGGCCTTGGCACCACGCGGTTGCGGACCGGCGCTACAGACGTCATCCTGTCTCTGGAATGGAATCGCCAAAGCCCTGATGATGCTGATGGAGCCTTTATTGATAGAGAATTCTTAAACTGTTTCGTGCCACCAAACACACACAGAGCGTTTACGCTAAAAAAACTACGAAAACTGTCTTTGCGCAAAGTTAAAGTCACTTAAAATCAAGAGAGCGCTAAATTATGAATCCGTTGTGGTTTCCTAGCAACCGGACTAAGAAGTTTTGAGAAGAGGCGAACGTCATTAATGCATCGCTGGACAGATGATTTCTATTTAAGAGCAAAGGTACAGTTTTGTGTTCTGTCCGTCCAGTATTTGATGGTATCGATTGGAGCTCTACCAGCGCACTAAACTGGACCCAGACAACGAGAAAATCTCCCTAGATTACTCTTGTTTTTGCTTTGATTTGAGTAACAGACAACGGTGACTTTTCAAATCGTCTCTTTGCAGCTGGCTGTAGGCTGACGGACTGTTAACATTCCTGAAAATGATAGTACTGTTGTGTAGCACAATAACATGGTCAATATTGCGGGTGTTCGTGCTTCTGCGAAGAGACGAGAGCGATTTGAGTTGCAAAATGTTGTGGATGAGTAATTTTCTGCTTCAGTATAATCCCGGGCACACGTGATGCGCAAACAACTTTGTAGCAACATCCCTCATTTGTCAGGGGAAATCCGTGCGTGTTTCTTATACTTTAAGCCTGAAGCTTAACATATTTGAATGTTTTTTTCGTCTTTCTTCTTCTTCATCTTTTTTTTTATAATTCACACGTTACTTTACCAGCATCATCACCCGCGCACCATGCCAACTTTTGCTCCCATTGCGCTTGTTTCATAGTGGAGAGAATTGGACACTGTGGATGCCCGAATGAATGGGGATCGTGCTTTGTGAAGATTTCAACTGTCAGCATCCTGCCAATTTTATGTGCTTGCCCAGACAATTGAGTGTTTATCGTCCTCATTCGTATATCCGTTTTGAGCCAAGAACAAATAGACACCAGAGATCGCGTCATATTAGACCGCCAATGTCGAAGAAACGCAAAACTCCAGACGACGGTGGTGGAGGCGGTGGGGAGCTTGCGGGCACTGAGGATTCCCTTCAGCAAGGTATGAGCTAATTCCTCCATACTTAAAGTGGATTCTAATGGTGGGGTCATTTCAGAAAAATGTTGACGGCATCAGCACATATCAATTATATGCAGCTTACCTATTTCAAAAACCAAGCATCGTGTTTATCACTGTTAAGATTGACTAAATGTCACGGGCTCTCAGTGCTCAGTGACCCCAAGAACGAAGAAAAACATAATAGTATTTTCTAATTTAACCTCTTATTTTCCCTCAGATTCTCTGAAAATGTTCTTCTAACTTGGTGTAAATCTTGGCAGAAATAGTTGATACTTAACCCCCTATTGTATTAACCCATAGGTAAAGGACAAGTGACTGCACTGATGATAGATAGATAGATAGATAGATAGATAGATAGATAGATAGATAGCAGCACTTTATTTTACAGTCCTGTACATGTACATTTTAGTAATTGCAATTACAATAACTTGGTAATAACTAGGTGAACCGATTCCTAAGCCTAACCTTAACCCATGTAGTTACTTTATATTCCCAGTACTTTCTTAGTACACGCAAGTGCACGCACAGTAAAGTGCAACCGAAAAATACTTTGTAGAAAACTACAATTAAAATAATTAATATGGACAATATTATGTCAATTTGTCAAAATTTGGAAAGTTTGTTCATGGAAAGTTTAGGTCTGTTTTGATTTTGTGCTGAAATGTGTTTCTCAGCTTCAACATTCTGTCAGAAAACTAACACTTTTGAGTGAGCCACTATATGTCACTCATGGTCAAACTCATGAGAAAGAGAAGAACTTTGAAAAAAAGATAGACATGGAGGTGGAGTACAAGATAGCACACTGTAAAAAGTAATACCTAGATCTAACTTATAAAAAGTGAGGCAAGTGGCTGCATTGGATGTTTTATGTTGATTCAACTTGTAGCCTTTTTTAAGTATATTGAACACTTTAACATTACTTTATACAAACGCAACAAAATCAAGTTGAGTTAACTAATAGTACTAGTATTACTCAGTTAGATAAACCTACTTTTATTGGTACAGGTAACTTATTTATGAGTTGCTACAAGTAACCTGTACTCATTTTAATTAGGTTTTATGAACTTTGTTTTCTTAGTAAAATTAACTTAATCATATGTGAATAAACATTTTAATATATTTTTTTAATTGTCAATAACAATTACAAATTCAATTGAAGAAGAAAAAGATGAGAAGATAGATTGAAAACAATATATAATTTATTCAATGTCAACCAGTGTCACTTTTAACAGTGACTACAAAACAGCAAATAAATGTGGCCGCACATGTACACTCTAATATAAAACAAACACTGTAGAAGTGTATTTTCAACCTGTTCTGAACCCAATCTGAAATGTTTGGATCAAGGTAAATGTGAGCCATAACATCACATTGTATCACACTGGAACTGCAATGTCAAAAATGACATGATGATGGTTTAGGACGCACAGGGTCCAATCCTACAAAAAGCCTCTGATATATCTCAAGTATACAGCAGTGTTGAGGGATACTTGAGGTCGAGAGCATAGGTAAGTTCAAACAGGAGGCAGCATGCTTTCGACAGGTTTGGCACACCTCTGACCACGGGCTGTCCTTATATGATAATCCCAATCGTGTCGGGGTGATGGCACATGTAAATTTTCACTGGGCAACTGCCAAGCTCAGCGTGCACCTCTGTTTCAGCCCGACTCTATTGGTGGAGACAAAAAAGAAACAAGAGTTTGGTCAGACAAATAGGAAATGAGATGAATATTAGCAGACAGGTAGAAGAGATAAGACACAAAGTCCAAATTGTACTTTTGTTGCTAAAGGTGGTGGATACAAGATGGATACTGTGACTAGAACATGTGACCAGAGTGAAGTCTACCATGACAATGCCATAGAGTGTGGGTACTAAAATATCATGATCTACTCTAGCATGAGTGTTGTATTTTTCTGGTTCAAAGGATGCATTACAATAAAACAAATGCAATTGTCCTTGCCTGTACCTGATTGGTCATCACATTACTGTTAATTAAGCTACAGAGTTTAAATATTTTTTAAGAGCAAACGTAATCACCCCATATCATCACAATATTAATAAACCCACTAAGCAAAACTATGTTCAAAAGACATCTTTTCAACGTCTTTGTCACAAAGACGTACATTGAAAAGACGTCCACTGAGGAGCCAGAATGAAAGTTTTTACGACTTTTTTTAGGTGTTCTGTAATGAACGTTCACGGAAGCTCCTTTCAAGGTTGAAAACTAGTTCAGATGTGGACAATGTGGACAATTTTCAACATCATTTAAGGTCTCATTTGGACAATTTATACTTATTCTAGACCAAATAAACACTCTCAGGATATATTAAATTAAAACTCACATTTATTTCAATGTAATTTCCATGTGTAATTGCAAAGCAATTAACAGACAGTGAAGTTTCTTTTCATGATTTTTGGACAAACACGCACTGACATCTTTAGACAGTTTAGCATCTGTAATTTATACATATTTGGATCGTGAGAGAAATCAGATTCGAACCAGGGACCTTAAGCTGCCTGCCCTAAGTAGACTGTGTGTTTGTCCAAAAATCATGAAATCATTACTGTCTACTTAGGGCAGGCAGCTTAAGGTCCCTGGTTCGAATCTGATTTCTCTCACGATCCAAATATGTATAAATTACAGATGCTAAACTGTCTAAAGGTGTCAGTGTGTGTTTGTCCAAAAATCATGAAATCATTACTCTGTTTGTGAGTTGCTTTGCAATTAGAAATTACGTTGAAATAAACATGAGTTTTAATTTAATGCATCCTGAAAGTGTTTATTTGGTCCAGAAACAGTTTAAATTGTCTAAATGAGACATTAAATTACATAAAATATGTCCACATCTGAACTAGTTTTTAACCTTGTATGGAGGTTCCCTGAACGTCTATTGGACTTACAGAACACGTATAATCTGATCAAATTGTAATTGAATCTATTCTGAAGTTTGTCTTACCTGGATGTGAAGCTCGAAGACCCCAGGTAATAAAAGTGCTTGGGTATCTAAAGACCGGGAAAATGTTAGATGTTAGAAATAAGGTTAAAAAATCAGTTGTAAATGTAACTTCTTTAAGTAATAGATTAGAAATAGTTTAAAAATCTAGACCAAAAATCTGTCATTAATTGACTATGCAGCATTAAAATAACGTGGATCAAATCTCTAAAATCAGACAGACTACTAAACATACATCTCTACAGTCTAATCTGTGCATCTGCTTTAGTAATGCAAAAGTATAACATAATCTCTGAGTCCTGTCAGACACACAACACACAAAACAAAGTGTTGTCCTTAAAACATCACATCTTACTTTCCCTTATTTGCCCGCACAACTATTGCCTGAAGGCTCGAAATTGCGACCGTTTCGATCGCATATGATCCCGAAATTTAATCTGTGCAATCTAACAATATAACTGAGGGCATTTGTGCAAATAATTATTACATACGTAACTTGTATGTGTTTTTAAACGCTGCTGTTGTCTGCCGATCGACCACACTGTGCAGCCATCTTAGCTTACCATGTGTGCAGGATAGCTAGCTATACAATTTGCAAACCTAACCTCAGCTCCCTAGTGGAGTAAGCGATTTTGCGTGACTTTAGTTTACATCACCAGTCATTCGGCTAAATTTGCTCAACTTACCGTGTTAATCAGACCCTGAAATTCAGATCCGCTGCAGCGACCAAACAGTTGAAGTGCCGAGGAAGATATTGCATCTGCCTGGAATCCCCGCCAGTGAAAAAGGGATAATGCCAACTTATAAAATTTAAAATATTTACGTTTGATGAACACACCTGTCACATCGACAGCTGCTCAAATAAATTGTGCATTGTCAACTCACTTTTATAACATTTATTGTACACAAAAACCACATACAAATAACTACCCAAATAAATTGCATGGGTTTTATTTAAAATATATTGTTATATAAAAACTGATATATTTTAAGTAAAGAGGAAGTATTTTGATACTTTTTTTGTATAAAACCAATAAAATAAACTAGATTACAAATATTTAAAATATATAAAACCTACTTTGTGGGTGTAGCACTTTTTACAGTGCACATATAGGAGCCTCCATTGGCTCCCACAGTGTGAATTCAATAATATGTTGTCAAGCACTAAATGTCTACCATTGCTTGCATGAATTATAAACACGGGATTCTTTCAGAGTATCATGACATCACAACACATTGCATTTATAATGTACCATATTAGCGTATAGTCCATGCACCACACAACATGTATTGTTGACTTGGGCCTTTCAAGAATATAAACCTGTCAGAATGTTTTAGACATTTTAAATCTATATTTATTATCCATTTAGCATGTAAAAAGTTTGTTTGCTGCATGCATCTCACCAAAATCACCATAAGCATCTTTGTTATGAATCCCTACACCAAAATAAGCAAACACACAAGCACAGTTTTGCTGCTAGCATGGCTCTGTGTTGCTATGTGAATCCATGTGAAGGTCAGGCCTCTCTCGGGGTGACTGGAGGAGTACTGTCATGTTGTCTACACACATTGTGTGACCCAGCAGCAAGTTTGTTGGCTGCATTTTGTGAGCGTGAGCCAGAATGAGAGTTTCCCTTGGCTAGCGCAAATGGGGAAGTGGGCACTTCCTTTAGCCTGTGGAGTGTGGCATCTGCGTAACTGTGCTGGCTTGTACACAGTTCTCCATGTCCATCGTGATCTCACAAACAAACCATTAACAACGTCTTCATAACTCTATGTCTAAAAACCAGGTAACACTTTAGTTTAGGGTCAACTTCTCGGATATTTGCTGTAAAATTCTCATTATTTACTCACCCTCAAGTTGTATCAAACCTGTATAAATGTATTTGTTCTGCTGTTGTGGGGCACTATTGACTTCCATAGTATTTTTCCCATACTATGTCAATGGTGCACCACAACTGTTTAGCTACAAACCTTCTTCAAAATATCTTCTTTTGTGTTCAGCAGAAAAAAGAAATGTATACAGGTGGAACAGCTTAAGGGTGAGTAAGTGATGACAGAATTTTCATTTTTGTGTGAACTATCCCTTTAATGCCTTATGCTGGATGACCATATTCTACATATCTTAATCCTACCCAATACATACACCTAAAAACTACCTTACAAAGGTAGTTCCCAGCACCACTCTATTACTGTTTATTAATAAGGTATGACATCACTTTTTAGGCCAAAACGCGAAAGCGAGTTAGCATTATAGCCTTTCCGGATCATTTGTCCCGAAGTCAATGGGTTTTTTGAATGGGGTTTTGAATAAATGGCTAAAAAAAGGTCTGTTTAGCTCAAGACAGTTTCACATTTTATTCTACGACATAAAATACATCAATATTTCCCCACTCGTTATTTTTTAAGGAGGAGATTAATCCTCATCACGCCGAAAAGGTAAGCTCAGTCTGCTTCTATAGCATCGTTATGCTTGTGCTTTTACAAACTATTCTAACTCAAACATTCTGGGAAAATGTTTTTAGAAAAATACTGAAAGAATTGGAGAGTCGGAAGTTTAGTGATGGTGACGTTGAATTTGTGGGACCGTGGTGTAGTTCGTTTATAGCCTACCTTTAGCTTTTAACTTCTGGCGACTGTATTTAGGCTTCAAAATTGATAAAAGTTGTGTTCATCTGTGATAATTATCTTGATGGATAAAATGTGCAAGTATCATAAACTTTGTTGATCTCAAAGCTTGTATTTTGGCAATAATCCAAAAGCCTATGGAAAAATCATATTAAAGGTCCCCTGACATTGGGTTATTTTATTATTTTATAATGTTTCCTGGGTTGCCCTTATAATGTTAGTATGTTTTTAAGATAAAGATAGAATGTCATAATTTAGAAATAAAAGGCATTTTTCCTAGCCTGATTTTAGCCTCTGATTTGAACGCTCTGTTTGAAGGGGCTTGTCTGCTGTGGGATTCAGTGTAACCGGCCACTGCTGTGATTGGCTAACATGCTTGCATATGAAATAGCTATGTATTACATGTGAAACTCTCTCGAATACTTTTACTACAGCTATTATACGTTTTTACTATTACAGCTATCGAGATTAACAAATTGTGAGAAGTTTTTAAAGTATTTAGATCTATTCCCATCACATAAAATGTTGCCGTGATGAGCATTGAGCAAGCAGATGACAGTCTGTTGATCGCGAGACTGAAGATCTTATCATTGCAACGCAGTTTCTGCACTCTCTCTAATGCTTTCACCAGTGCAAACACGATGATGTACATACAGTAAGAGCTTCGTTGTGCAGTGTTACGTGCGTCATTGATTTCATAACGAGTTGTCCAGATAAACTCGCGCTTTGTGGAAAGATTGTTCTTTGATCGCTTTCTGTATATAATTTATTCACAATTTAAATACGATTATTTTTATCCTACTAAAAGAAACGATGTAAAATTGATATTTTAGTCACTGGCTTGATTTACTGATGCATAAACAGTATTGAACGATTTAGAGAGAAAGATTACCTGTCTGAACTTGAACAATTAGGCTACACATCAGAAATTGTTGCTTGGTAGCTCGATCGATTTATTTTCAGACGTTCATCGAGGCCAGCTCTGTATTGGCCCAATTTGAGGAAACAGTCGTCGGTGAAATGTTTGGACCATACAAAACTTTGGAAAGTTGGCGCATTTCCAGAGAAAATAAAATTAACCCATTGTTTCTCCAGAGGCTCGGATGAAGGAACTAAAAAAATACTTTTGTGTTCATTTGTACATCCGAACACTGATCAACTGCCATGCTTCACTCGTTTGCAAGCCATGATATCTCTCAAGGAAGAACTCAAACTCGCGTGTTCGTACTTCCTAACTCATTTCCTCTTGGGTGAGCCAAATTCTCTGGGTGGGCAAAGCAGAGAAAGGGGAGGTTACCTTTCCTCCGTATGACGTCATACAGAGGAGATTCAAGATCAGCTCGTCTGAGATTTCATTTTCTCAAAAGCAGAGAAAGATAGCCAAAGCTCGGTTTACACCGATTGAAATTTCTAGCCACTGGGGGACCATATACAGGCTAGGGGAACTCATTTTAATGTTAAAAAACCTCAGAAAGTGAAAATTTCATGTCAGGGGACCTTTAATAATCGAATAATCGACCTATTGTGAACCACTTCTCGTGCCACGATCATATAAGGAAGCATGGAGCACTCACTCATTAAGTTTTCGTTGAGGAGCCAAGCCAGTGGTGGACACAGGGATTGTGATGACGGGCAGGGTACCCGCGGGTCTTAAAAGCCTTGAAAAAGTCTTGAATTTGATCATCTCAAATTAAGGCCTTAAAAACCTTGAATTTAGTATACGAAGTCTTGGATTTCGTTACAAAGGTCTTATATATTTTTTGCCTTTGCTAGGATTAAGTTCATACCGTAACAAAATTAACTGTTACTAATGTAGGCTAATTCAAAATGTATGCAGCGTTGAGTGCACCTCGCGCTCCACGTCATAGCAGAAAAAGCGATAGCGTGCGCACCGTTACTATGGTTACTAGGCAAGTGAGGTACAGAACAAGATAGCCTAGTTTAATCCGCTGTGGCCACAAATGACAGAATTTAAACCCCAAATAAGAGCTTTTCTGTTAAAAGAACATATTTTCTACCCGGTCTTTTCAATAGTATCTGGCAACCATGCGCGCGCGTTCTCTCTACACTGCTGAAGAAGCGCGGATGATCTGAAAACACAGACAAGCTGGAGTTCAGCGATCTTTATTTAAGATTTTCTACTTAAATTCAAGTGTCATTCAGTCGGTCTGTGTTCTGTCACGAGCCGCTTGCGCTGTTTGTGCGACTAAATCTGCGATCAAAATGCAGGCTGATATCCACCAGTGTTCATACGAGCAAGAATGCAATGTTTCCCGAATATCCACACGATTTCAAACGTGACATTGATTTTATACAACAGTAAAAAAGAAAAGAAAAAAGGGTAACATTAAGTGATGTACTACATTTAAAACAGCATTGTCAGGCTTGCTCTGTTTTGCAACGAAATATGTGGCTTTGAACGAATCGTGAGATTCAATGAATGAATGACTCAAAGACTCACTCATAAAGATAGTGAGGTTCTGCCACCTACTGGCGATTTTAATGTTTTTTAACATTGCAAATTTAATGAACATTGTTTTATTTAAAGCATTATTATTATTATTATTATTATTTTAAGGTATTACAAAGGAAAAAAATGAAATGGAAAAATGTATTAAAGGGGGCAAATCTTGTCCCTTAATAGAAAAGGTGTGACTGCACCAGGGGGTACGGCACTCTAAAACATTGGATAACCAAATTATGTAGAACTGCACAAGTGCTACTGCTAAAGAGTGCAATGTCAATAATTTATCATAAGCTTAATTGAATTTGCCTAGAGAGAATAATTATAATGACATTTTCTGTCTAAAGACTACATATAAAATAACTACCTGTAAAGTAACTGCAGTTTGACTAAAAGTTGACAAAAAATGCAAAGACTTTTCGTCAACTACAACTATAAAAAACAGGATGACTCAAATGTGATTAAGACCAATAAGCATTTTCGTAAATCAACAATGGCTGCCAAAAGCCATTAAATGCCATTAAATGCCAGCCTTTTAAATGACTATAGACCGGTAGCACTCACTTCCATTCCTGCTAAGTGTCTTGAGAGGCTGGTCATCACTCACATTAAAAGTGCAATACCATCATCACTTGATCCACACCAATTTGCATACAGGCGGAATCGGTCGACTGAGGACGCCATCGCCATCGTGCTTCACATGTTACTGGAACATCTTGAGCACAAGAACACCTACGCAAGACTCCTCTTCGTCGACTTTAGCTCTGCCTTTAATACAATCCGGCCGTTTAAACTCCGAGCCAAACTGCACCACCTTGGCTTCAACAACTCGCTGTGCAATTGGATTGTGGATTTTCTGACAGATCGAACACAGAGGGTTAGAGTAGGCAAGCACTTGTCCTCCACCCTATCAATCAACACCGGGGCCCCCCAAGGGTGTGTGCTTAGCCCTTTGCTCTACACTCTTTTTACACATGACTGCTCTGCTTCTCTCTGCTCCAACCTCATTGTTAAATTTGCAGATGATACAACAGTGCTGGGATTTATTAACAACAACAATGAGGCAGATTATCGGACTGAAGTGCAACATCTAGCGTCATGGTGTGTCAAGAATAATCTGTCCTTGAACATTAAAAAAACTAAGGAGATTATCGTGGATTTTCGCAAATGCAGACCCAATCACTCCCCTCTCTACATAGGCAATGAAGTGGTGGAGAGGGTGCCATTTTTCAAATTCCTGGGAGTAACGGTGACTGAGGACCTGTCCTGGGGAACCAACATCATCTCTGTGATGGGGAAGGCTCAGCAACGCCTCTACTATCTGAGGCAACTGAGGAATGCCAGGATTCCTAAACAGCTGATGGTAAACTTTTACAACTGTGCCATCAGCAGTGTTTTGACATATGGATTCTTAGTGTGGTGTTCCAGCTGCACTAAGGCCCATCAGCAGGCACTCCAACGAGTGGTAAATACAGCTGGAAAAATCATTGGGACCACTCTCCCGAATATCAGTAACATCTATGATAGCCGGGACCGGCATCACCCGGCCCATCATCTGTTCCATCTGCTGCCATCAGGAAGAAGGTACAGGTCTATTGGTGCCAGTAAAACCAGACTGGCTAACAGCCTGTACCCTTACGCAGTAAGGCTGCTTAATGATGCCCTTCCCTCTCTCTCCCTACTAGTAGGGAGGTTAAGCCCAAAAAATAGGCCTTTGACTTCAAGTCATGATGCAAAGGTCTCCATTGGTATGGAAGTACCTTAGGGTCATACAAATAAATTTATCCTAAGACACAAGTGAGATCACACTTTGTATCAGAAATAAACATGTTTTTTCAAAAATGCGCCGAAAATACTCTAGAGCCCATATCTTTGCTTCTGTTATCGCTATAATGACAAATTTGGTGTCAAAGTGTACATTTTTGGGGTCAAGGAATCCAATAAAATTGGTTTCAAGTTTAAAAAAATAATAATTTTCCCCATACCATGACAATTGGGGGTAAATATGCACATTTCACATAAAAATTGTCATCAGAGTGACTTTACTTATCTTTTCGTTCAAAAACTTTAATTTTGTATTTAAGCAGGGCAGCTACTTCTGTACATTACATTTGTCCTAAGTAGCATGAGATTTCGACCAGTTAGGAGTAGCCTATAGCATATCAGTTCCTGCAACAACACATCCCATCTGCACCAGGAGCTGTGACAGCTGTTGAAGGTCAGAGGTGACAGGTTAACACTTTGAGGTTCGTATGACTTTCTCATTAAATAGAAAAATGTTTTTAATGTTAGATAACTAATAAATAGCTAGCTAGTTGACTCTGGAAAAAAAAACCTTAGAGGGAAAACCTCTTTTCTCGAGAATACTGAAGCCAAATATTATCCTTATAATTTTTATTAACTTAAAACACACTTGCAGCAGCTAGCAGACCTAGGCGAGGCAGCTCGCGCGCCTATTGGATGCTATGCGGCAACTGCTGCAACCTATCGAGGCACTGCTCGTGACATAAGCACCAATGAGTGGGCGTGTGGGCGAATGGGCGTGGCTTATGCCTATATAAGCCAGAGCTCGATAAGATGCTCCTTGGTTTTCATCGACTGAAGCAAAACCAGATGGTAGCACAAGCACGGCAGGGTTACGCAACACTCATTCCCTCTTCTAGAGAAAACCGAGGTTACATTAGTAACCGTGACGTTCTCTTACGAGAGTACTCTCGTGTTGCGTAAGCTAGCTTACGCTATGGGAATCCAATTTAAAACGCCGTGCGTGCTAAATCTACCACAACACTGACCCAAGGGCGAGCGCCCTGAGTTCATATGATATAGGGATATAAAAAGCTGACATTGGGAATGGGCTTAGTAAGAATGATATAAGGTAAACGTGGTTACCTTAAATGCATAGAGGGTGCTTAACACGGTATAACAGTCAGGGGAGGCAGTAGCCTGCCTGAACTGAAAACTTTGCAGTCCGCGGAACCGAGTCCGGCAGAACTGAGCGGATAAACTAAACTGACAACAGTCTAGCTTGGAGCGCGGGAACTTCCAGGTTATATAACCCTATAAATGTAGACAGAGAGGCCCAGCCTGCCGCCATACAGATATCGTGAAGGGAAATCCCACTGGACCAGGCCCACGAAGAGGCATGCCTCTAGTGGAATGAGCTCTGACGCCCAGAGGGCAACGAAGGCTCTTAGATGTATAAGCCAGTGAGATAGCGTCCACTATCCACCTGGAAAGGCTATGTTTCGAGGCAGCTAGACCTTTAGATCGGCCACCAAATGAAACAAATAGCTGTCCTGACCGTCTGAAAGCAGCCGAACGTTCCACGTAAATTCTAAGGGCCCTAACCAGGCAAAGGAGATTCACGTCAGACTCGCTGTCAGATCCGAAGAGAGAATGTCAGATTGAAGAGGCGGTGGTACCAGTACCAGTCGGTCGCCTTCCAAGGTTTCAGAGCTGCGACGCATTTCTGATTGACCCTGAGGCGAAACAGATCGGAGGCCCAGGCTCGAGACGGCACTCGTGCTTTCAGCCACCACTGCAGTGGGCGCATGCGAAGCAGACCCAGCTGGAGAACTGATGACGATGAGGCCATGAGGCCCAGCATTTTCTGAAATCTCTTGAGCGGGACTATAGTGCCGCAATGTTCAGTATGCGCTCTGGGCGATAGTCGCGCTGTCATTGACAGCGAGTTCAGCTCTGTGCAGAGAAAGGATATTTCCTGGCTGGGGGACAGCGAGCTCTTCGCCCAATTGACTGTGAGACCAAGATTCTCGAGGTGTTCGAGTAATATGGTCCTCTGTTCTATGAGCTCTGAATGAGATCGAGCTAGAATCAGCCAATCGTCCAAATAGTTCAAAGCTCGCATGCCCTGAAGTTTCAGGGGCGCGAGAGCCGCGTCCATGCACATCATAATATACAGGATGCCAGGGACAGGCCAAACGGTAGGACTGTGTATTGATATGCCTGGCCCTCGAAGGCGAATCTAAAAAATCGCCTGTGACGAGAGAATGTCAGACTCGCTGTCAGATCCACAGAGACTTGTGCTCTGAAAGGAGTGGCAAGACTCATGTCTTGGTTTGAGGATGACCTTGGAGTCATTAGGCCCAAACTCAAGGCACGACGCACTAACAGAAAGTGCGTGTAAGTCACTCACCAGCTTGACTGAGGCGATAGCCACCAGAAAGGCGGTTTTCAATGAGAGATACTTAAGGTCCACAGACTGTAGAGGTTCAAAAGGGGCACCCTTCATGGCCTCCAGGACCAAGGAAAGGTCCGAGGGGGGGCGAGGAGGGTTCATCCTTCTAGCTCCCCTGAGGAAGCGGACTACAAGGTCGTTCCTACCCAGTGACTGGCCATGCGAATGTTTGACAAACGCAGCAATAGCCACCACATATACCTTGAGCATGGATGGGGATCTACCCTTATCCAAGAGCTCCTGTAGGAAGGAGAGAACCTCCGACACCCCACAATCTTGTGGATCCAGGTTGCGAGCTGAGCACCAACCTGAGAACACTGACCACTTGGAAGCATAAAGCCATCTAGTAGAGGGCGCTCTAGCTTGCGTAATGGTGTTTAACACTCCGTCGGGGAGACTGACGGGTACCCGTTGATGGCCCACACATGCAGAGCACAAAGCTCGGGTCGTGGGTGCCAAATCGTACCCCCGGCCTGTGAGAGGAGATCTCTCCTCAACGGGACAGGCCACGGAGGCAAGCTCTGAAGCTGCATCAGCTCCGGAAACCAAACTTGGTTCGGCCAGAACGGAGCTACTAGAAGTACACAGGAACCGTTCTCCCTTATACGCTTGATTACCTGTGGTAACAGCATGATCGGAGGGAAAGCATAGAGAGGGCGGCTGGGCCAGTGATGGGCCAGCGCGTCCTTGTTCTTTGTGAAGCATATTGGACACTGAGCGTTGTCTTGAGACGCAAAGAGGTCGACTTCTGCTGTGCCAAATGTGTCCCACAACAGCTGAACTGTCTGAGGGTGGAGGGACCATTCCCCTGGGGGAACGTTGTCCCTGGACAGCCTGTCTGGACCCACATTAAGATGGCCTGGCACATGCGCCGCTCCCAGCGAGAGTAGGTTGCGCTGAACCCATACAAGGATGCGTTCTGCCAGTGCATGAAGGTTCCGTGATCTCAGACTGCCCTCGCGATTTATGTAGGAAACCACCGACATGTTGTCCGTGCGGACAAGGACATGGTGGCCCTTTAGAAGGGGAAGGAAGAACCGCAAGGGGTTCTCGACCGCCTTCATCTCTAGACAGTTTATGTGCAAGCTCTTTTCTTGGCTTGACCACAGGCCAAAAGTCGGTCTGCCCTCATAGAGGGCGCCCCAGCCCGAATTGGAGGCGTCTGTCGAAACCACTATCAGTTTAGAGATTACTCCCAGGTTTACACCTGTCTGATACCAGTCGACCGCCTTCCAGGGCTCCAGAGTTGTGACACAGTTCTGAGTTACCTTGAGACGTAAACGACCGGATGCCCATGCTCGACGCAGGACCCACGTCTTCAGCCAGTGCTGTAAAGGGCGTATGCGAAGCAGACCTAAACGAAGAAATTATTAAGTTGTGAATGGACTGTGTGTTTGGCATGCGTTTTTTAATAGAAAATTGCATACTTCACCTCCAATTGTCATGTTAAGGACAACATTATTGTTTTTTAGTCTTGGAACCTATTTTATTGGACTCCTTGACCACAAAAATGTACCCGTTGATACCAAATTTGTCATTATAGCTATACCAGAAGCAAAGATATGGGCCTCTCAAGTATGGTCGGTGGCCATTTAAAAAAAATGTGCGTATATAAGATACAAAATGTGATCTCACTTGTGTCTTAGGATAAATGTATTTCTATGGCCCTAAGGTACTTCCATACCAAAGGGGACCTTTGCATCATGACTTGAAGTCAAAAGTCACTTAACCTCCCTACTATACCCTCCCCACTTCCTTCCAATGGACAGTAAACTATATCTCAGCGTAAAATAACTATGAACTGGACTTTGCATTGCTGCATTAACCATATCCATCCTGCTTAATTGATATTTTCCTCACTGCCCCCATCCCTCTCCCCCTCTCCTCCTCTCATGGACAGTAAATCATACCTCTCTGTGAAATATCTGTGAACTGGACTTTGCATTGCTGCATTACCTCATCCATATCCACCTCTGATCATACTCTCTGTTTTTGGTTGTCTCTTGTTTTGTAAACCTTTTGCTGCTATTATATGCTTTGATGGGTCATGTTTACACGGGGGGATATTTATCTATTTATTATTATTTATTTATTAGTGCACTTTAAGATACCATGTACGGTTGTTATATGCTCCGAACACAATTTCGTTGCTGTCCCTTGGGATAACAATGACAATAAACTGAAATTGAATTGAATTGAATTGAATTGAAAATTAACACTGGTCTACATACACGTGCGCTAGGGTGCATCAAAAAACACAATTCTTGAATTTTGATAGGCTATGGCTGGGTGCTAAAAGTGTTCCAATATATGTAGAAACAACAAATGCAAAATATTTTTCCAGTACATGATGATTTAGGGGTGCCACCGTACATCTGTTTTTGTTGGATAAAGTGGTTAACAGTGCTCAATGGTCGCCATTGAGATCTGAGGTAAACAATACTACAGCTCAAGAAATCTGAGGTGATCTTTCTGTTTGAGGTGATCTTTCTGTGTTTGGTATGTATTATTACATATTACTATCATATCTGTAATTGTATCGTTGTATACTTATTTATCATAAGTCATTTTAAGTCATATTTATAGGTATTTGGTGCTCATTACATCTAGCTAACGTTAGCTAGCAACAGTTTGCTAACCACAGTTAGCTATCTATGTTAGCTAAGCTATTAAGCTTAACATCAACAGCATTCTAGAGTGGACAATGTCATATTCACAGTATAGATTACTCATGTTTATTGAGAGTAGCATTGTAGTTGGTGGTAGACTTAGTCAATGCTAACAACAAGCTGTGGAAAATCGCCCAGGCCAATCGCTCCAGTGAGACTACAGCGAAACAACTGGAAAAAATGGAGTGCAGACTTGATGCCACATTTCCGCTGTGGCCTTCAAATGTTGAAAAGCTGATTGATAACCCAGAAGACCTAGCTTTCTTGGCCAGCATGAAGAATGAGAGAGTGGCCACATTTGGGGCCAATTTCACAAAGCTATTTTAGACCGGTCTATAGTGTTAGACAAGTCTAAAATTTGCTCATAGACTAGTCTAATGCAAGTTAGACTGTTTCACAAAAATAAAGACTGACTTAATTTAGACCAAAAAAATTAGACGCCTTCCCCCCCAGGCTAACTTAGGTCTAAGACTCTGTTACCTTGGCAACCAACAGTAACAATCAGTTACATTACAAACAGCCAAAAGCAAAGGGAAAATGGTCCTTTCCAAATTAAACATTTCTTCTTGTTACTACATTCTCCGCTAAATTTCCCAAGTAAAATGTCCTTGTAACTGTTATACTCCTCCAACAAACATATATTTTCCGCTGGGGTAAACTGCACTGAGAGGATGAATGCGCTTACTCGATCCGCCATGTTTTTTGTTTTGAAAAGTGTCTTATTTTACCCAGAATGCATTGCAGTGTAGTCCTACTTAAGATAGTCAGAGTCTTAAGCGCTTTGTGCAACGGTCTGATTTAGATGTCTATGTGAAGTCTGACTATCTACTATATCTAAGCCATAGTCAAAGTCTATCTTTGTGAAACCGGCCCTTGGTGTATTGGACAAAAAGCTGCAGCTCAAGAGGCGAGAGGAGCGTCAAGCTGCCGCAGCAGCCAGGCAGTCCCGCTGTGAAAAGGAGCTGGAGGAGATGACGGCAATGTCCAGCTTGGAGTCGGAGAGTGATGAGGAGACAGAGGAGGATACTAACACAGTCTATCCACCATCTGAGGGCGAACCATCCCACAAGCATAAGAAGACTGGACAAACGTCTTCATTCCACATGACATCCTTAGCCGACCAAGTGTCGTGTCTCTGGCTACAAGGTTGAAGATGTCACCAATGCAACAGGCTGCCTTTACGCGTGGCCTTGTTGCAGAGTCAGGCAGTGAATGTACACATCTCTCTGCATCTTACGCAAATACTGACCGAGCAAGACGCCAAGGGCTGGAGACAATCAGTGAGGAACAGCACAAGCAGTGGACACCACTTCCATTGTGCACCCTACACTGGGACAGCAAGTTAACACAGATGCTCAGCAATGTGCGCCAGTTGGAGGTGCGTTTTACAGTAGTGGTTGGAGATACAGAGCGGCTGAAACTGCTTGGTGTCCCAGCGTATAAGAAGCAGACCAATGAGGCATGTGGAATGATCATTGCCCGGTTGACGTGCAAGTTGCTTCAGGACTGGTGCTGCACTGACCAGGTTGTCAACATGGCATTTGACACAACATGGCATTTGACACCACTGCGTCAAACTCCGGCCACTTCCATTTCCTCTCTCTTTGTCCCTGGTGATGTTGCTCAGTGGAGCAGACTCTGGCACAGACTGAGCAATTAAGTTTAAAATTTAGTTAGTGTCAGCTCTTACCATTAGGCCCTGTTAGTTGCCAGTGAGTTAGCCACTAGACATCCATCCGACATCCATCCATGCTGCACAAAATTCAGGGTAAGGCCACGTGAACATGTCCCATTGACCTCCATTCATTTTGTCTATAGGACAAATGAATGGAGAATCTTGAAAGTTGAATTCTGAGAAATGCCCAAGTTGCCCAAATGGCAAACAAACAACTTTTACTTTTATAACCCTATAGAATATGTTACTGTATAAAAGTTCACTGTACTCAACATTCCCAGGTCAACCTTTTGGCAATTAGACTAAAAATTGAAATTTCGCCAAAGTTCATGTGTTAGGTGGCACCCCTAAATCTCAATTGAATTCCTTAAAACTTTGCAAAAGTCGTTTTTATGTTAATTGGAACAAAATGCAATGCCAGCCAAATTGATATTTTGAAATAAAAATTTCCCATTCAAATTTGATGCACCCTAACGTGCGCGCTACAATGCTGTTGCGTATGTATTAAATATGACTGATAATTTAAGTAAAATGTTTTATTTAATTCAAGTAGCCTTGTACATAATTAGTTTCTAGGGTTTAAAATGTATCCAGATTTGACATTTTCCCCTCATACTTCTGTCGGAATGGGTACGAAGTTGGCATTGAATTTCATTTGAAATGGTATTAAAAAGGTCTTAAAAAGCCTTGAATTTAAGTTGGAGGATCCTGGGGGTACCCTGGACGGGACGTAATGTCTCTGTTCCCTCCTTCAGGGAACTGGGGTTACATTAGTAACATATTCCCTATCAGTCAAGTCAAGTCATCTTCATTTATATAGCGCTTTTAACAATGAATTGTTTCAAAGCAGCTTTACAGAGATAAACATATAATTTAAGGTAACAGATTGTTTTGGCGTTATAGCGGTTCTTGAATAATGTTACTTCCAGCTAAAGTTAACTTTGATTGATTCACCTCCGTCAAAATGATCAGACTTTAAACGCGAACCTGTGATTAACGCTGACGGCGTTCACATGCTCATTCAGAATTCTATAGTTATGTGCTTTTTAAAATATGTGCGCAGGTTTGTAATTCATACAACCCAGCCTAAACAAACTACTTTTCTTGCCTATAAATTTTGATACAGAATTTTGTTTTATTTTATCACTTCGGGGTACGCGAGCCGGAATTCACAGCGCTTTATCTGTAGAGTGGGAAAGGGATCCTCCATAGGGAGAGGATAGTGGATACTTCAGCACTGCATTGTCATCGGGTCCAGGCGAATCTCCTTCGTCAGATCTGGACACGGCCTGGATCCGGCAGGCTGCGGGAAAACCTCGGAATAAACAAAGACACTAATATTAGCGTAGATGCCATTCTTCTTATGATGTAGCGAGTACATCAAGATTTAAGGGAAGTGTTCCCAGTTCCGGCTGACCTAATCTATGCAGCCTAACATTGAATTTATAGAAGTCTATAATGTATTATGTGTATGCTAGGTCAAAGAGATGTGTTTTTAGTCTAGCTTTGAACTGACAGAGTGTGTCTGCTTCCCGGACAATGGTAGGAAGACTGTTCCAAAGTTTTGGTGCTAAATAGGAAAAGGATCTACCGCCAGCAGTCGATTTAGATATTCTAGGTATTATCAACTGGCCGGAATTTTGAGATCGCAATAGACGTGAAGGACTATAATGCGTTAAGAGCTCGCTCAAGTACTGCGGAGCTAAACCATTTAGTGCTTTGTTGGTAATCAACAATATTTTAAAATTTATACGATGTTTAATAGGGAGCCAATGCAGTGTTGACAGAACCGGGCTAATATGGTCATATTTCCTGGTTCTGGTAAGAACTCGAGCTGCGGCGTTTTGAACTAGCTGTAGTTTGTTTATTAAGCGTGCAGGGCAACCACCCAGTAGAGCATTACAATAATCTAGCCTTGAGGTCATGAACGCATGGACTAATTGTTCCGCATTTCCCAATGAGAGCATATGGCGTAATTTAGATATATTTTTAAGATGGAAAAATGCAGTTTTACAGATACTAGACACGTGGCTTTCAAAAGAAAGGTTGGTATCAAATAGCACACCCAGGTTCCTAACCGACGACGAAGACTTTGACAGAGCAGCCATTAAGTGTTAGACAGTATTCTGGGTTATTACGTGTGGAAGTTTTTTGTCCAATAATTAGAATCTCTGTCTTTTCAGAATTTAGTAGTAGGAAATTACTAGTCATCCAATTTTTTATATCAGCTATGCATTCCGTTAATTTTGTGAATTGGTAAGTTTCGTTGGGTTTTGAAGAAATATACAGCTGAGTATCATCGGCATAACAGTGAAAGCTAACTCCATGTTTCCTAATGATATCTCCTAATGGTAGCATGTACAGAGTGAACAGCAGCGGTCCTAGTACTGAGCCTTGTGGTACGCCATACTGAACTTGTGATCGATAAGACATCTCTTCATTTACTGCTACAAACTGATAACGGTCAGTTAAGTATGATTTAAACCATGCTAATGCAATTCCACTAATGCCAACATAGTTTTCTAGTCTATTTAAAAGAATGTTGTGGTCAATGGTGTCAAATGCAGCACTAAGATCGAGTAACACTAATAGAGAGATACAACCACGATCGGATGATAAGAGCAAATCATTTGTGACTCTAATGAGAGCGGTCTCAGTGCTATGGTACGGTCTAAATCCGGACTGAAAATCCTCACAGATATCATTTCTTTCTAGAAAGGAACATAGTTGTGAAGATACTGCTTTTTCTAATATCTTTGACAAAAAAGGCAGATTCGAGATCGGCCTGTAATTGACTAATTCTGTAGGATCAAGTTGTGGTTTTTTAACAAGCGGTTTTATCATAGCCAGTTTAAAGGTTTTTGGTACGTATCCTAGAGACAAAGATGAATTAATGATATTAAGAAGAGGATATATGACCTCTGGAAACATCTCTTTCAGTAGCTTAGTCGGTATAGGATCTAACATACAAGTTGTCGATTTAGATGAATTAACGAGTTTGCAGAATTCTTCCTCTCCTATAGCAACAAATAAATCAAATTTTTCCTCAGGGAGACTACAATGCACTTCCTGATGCGATACTGTGGTAGACGGTTGCATAGTTATAATTTTGTCCCTGATATTATCAATCTTATAAGTGAAGAAGTTCATAAAGTCATCACTGCCGTGTTGCTTTGACACTTCTGAGCTTGAAGCTTTCTTTTTCGTTAGTTTAGCCACTGTTTCAAATAAATACCTAGGATTATGTTTATTTTCTTCTAATAGGTTTGAAAAATAAGCAGATCTAGCAGCTTTTAAAGCCTCTCTGTAAGCAATTGAGCTCTCTTTCCACGAAATCCGAAATACCTCTAGTTTAGTTTTCTTCCAGTTGCGCTCCATTTTTCTGGCTGCTCTCTTTAGGGCCTGAGTGTGCTCGCTGTACCACGGCGTTGGACTATTTTCTTTAATCTTCTTTAAGCGCAACGGAGCAACTGCGTCTAAAGTGCTGGAAAAGAGAGAGTTAAACGTTTCTGTTGCAATATCGAGTTCTTCTAAGCTATCTGGGATGCTGAGATGATGAAACTGATTAGGAAGATTATTGATAAAGCAATCTTTAGTGGCAGAAGTTATAGGTCTAACGTATTTATAACACGGAGTCGGCTTTGCAGCCTTGGCTAAATGTAATTTACATGAGACTAGATAATGATCTGAGATGTCATCGCTCTGCTGCAGAATTTCAACAGCATCAACATCTATTCCATGCGATAATATTAGATCTAGAGTATGATTACGACAATGAGTAGGTCCTGACACGTGTTGTCTAACTCCAATTGAGTTTACAATGTCTTTAAATGCCAATCCCAAGGCATCTTTTTCATTATGTACATGTATATTAAAATCACCAACAATTAGTACTTTATCTGCAGCCAATACTAAATCTGATAGAAAGTCCGCAAATTCTTTGATAAAATCTTTATGGTGCCCTGGTGGCCTGTACACAGTAGCCAGCAGAATTCTCAAATGTGATTTATCGTTTACACTATATATTTTTACATTAAGCACCAATACTTCAAAAGAAGTATATTTAAAGCAACATTTCTTAGTGGTTTTGAAAATATTACTATAAATTACAGCAACACCTCCCCCTTTGCCTTTCAGACGAGGTTCATTTTTATAACTGTAATCTTGTAGGGTTGACTCATTTAAAATAATGTAATCGTTTGGTTTTAGCCAGGTTTCTGTCAAACACAGCATATCAAGATTATAATCTGAAATCATATCATTAACTATAAGAGATTTTGAAGTAAGGGATCGAATATTCAGCAACCCAAGCTTTATCATTTGCTCATCTGTATTATATCTGTTTTTTATTTGTTGAACATCAATTAAATTTTTAACCTGACGTTTTTTGGATTTCCAAATTCGGGGAACAGACACAGTCTCTATATGATGATATCTAGGTGAAAGAGGCTCTATGTGATGGGATTTATCTGACCTTGGTGACGTGAGGCCGCTAGCAGACGGTCGGTTTAGCCAGTCTGTCTGCTTCCTGACCTGAGCCCCAGATTGTCATGTTTTAGCTCTAAGACTATGAGCCAAATTACTAGAGAGAAGAGCAGCACCAGCCCAGGAGGGATGGATACCATCTCTTTTCAACAGATCAGGCTTGCCCCAAAAACTTTTCCAATTGTCTATGAATTTTATATTATTCTGCGGACACCACTTCGACAGCCAACCATTCAGTGAGGCCAATCGGCTAACTATCTCATCACTCCTGCGTACAGGAAGGGGGCCAGAGCAAATTACAGTGCCTGACATCGTACTTGCGAGTTCACACACCTCTTTAATATTAATTTTGGTGATCTCCGACTGGCGGAGTCGAACATCATTAGTGCCGACATGAATAATGATCTTAGAGAATTTACGATTAGCATTAGCCAGCACTTTTAAATTTGCTTTGATGTCAGGCGCTCTGGCTCCCGGCAAACATGTGACTATGGTGGCCGGTGTCTCTATTTTCACGTTCCGTGTGATCGAATCACCAATTACCAGGGCACAATCAACAGAATTCTCAGTGGGTGTTTCACTGAGTGGGGCAAATCGATTTGTTATGGGAATCGGAAAGGAAGAGTGGTTCTTTGATCCGCGACTAGAGCGGTGATCTCTCACAGTAACCCATCTGCCCTGCTGCACGGGCTCTACTTCAGCCGGAACTGAATCATGTAAAGAGTTCACTATGCTAGGCGCATCCAAAACACTATCTAAAGATCTAGCATTCTTACCATCCTCAATTAAAGTTTGGATGCGTGTCTCTAGTTCTGAAATCTTCTCCGTCAGCCTGACTGTCTCCTTGCATTTATCACATATAAATCCTATATTGCCATCGGAGAAGGCTATACTAAACATATGACATGTGACACAGGTGACAATAACAGGACAAGAAGACATTACTCACCGTGTTTGTTGACTGATTTCTTACTTACCTGGACTTTATGAACTCAAAAGGCGCGGGCGCGCGAGAGAAAATAAATATATAAATGAGCGCACGGGTGGCGCGTTAGCAGGCTAACGTTAGCGAGTTACTAGCGTGCTGTGTTAACAATAACGGAAGCTAGAGATGTAAGGTTAATCTGAGATGTTGGGTAAGCTGTATTTAGTAGTATAAACAACTAGATAGTAAATGATGGCTCAAAACATAAAGAAATACGAGGCTCAGGCGGAGCTTACAGCCTCGAAGCAAACAAACACACAGCCAGTCAGTCATGTTCAACGTTACATGTTACATCTGATAATTTGGGATCCCTAAGAAAAAACGGCACAATCGCTGCGACTTCCAGAGATCTAATCCCCCCGCACCTGTTGCGGCGGAGAAAGGACAGGGCTTTACATAGAGAATACCAATCCCTGCTGTTCCTCTTACCTATACAGAGAGACTATTGGATAACACTGGGGAAGAATGCCTATTTCAGGCAGAAAGGGATGCTAGGGAGACCACATCCTGCCCATAGTGAGGTAACATGTGGAGTTACACATATAGCCTGGCCATTAGGGTAGTGCTACATATGTAAGGTCTCTGCGGTAGATCCTGCCTTGCTAGGGTTGAGTCAATACCATGCAGAAATGACAGAGATGGCTCTGGCAAAGGAAAAACACAGGCTTGTGGACAGGGAAGCCTTAGTGTGGAGAATGCACCTATGGGATCACCCAGAGGGGAATCTCAACATATGGGCACCTAGTCTAGCACAGGGGTTGACCAACTGGGCATGCACACAAGTGCTAGACCTGGCATCAGATGCCTCCACAGCGTCTGACTGCTGAAGGGTGCTGGAGGCTCCATCCAAGATTTACCAGCCAGGTTACTCACCTGGGGAGCGAAATAGGTGGGGAATGGCGCTGCAAGCGAGACACCGAGCCAGCCTCCCCACATATCACCTTTTTGTTGCCAACACTTGCGAAGAACTAGGCTCTACTCAAAGATTGTAGAATCTCGCAAACATATTAGGTGTCACCCAGCCCGCAGCTCTACAGATGTCTGCCAGTGAGGCGCCATGTGCCAACAACCGAAGGGAGGCAACACTCAGAGTGGAGTGAGCTCTCACCTCAAGGGGGCACAGCTCGCCTTGGTACTGGTACGCCAAGACGATGGCATACACTATCCAGTGGTTTCAACCTCTGCTTAGAGACTGCCTTTCCCTTCTGCTGGCCTCCATAGCAGACAAAGGGCTATTCTGAGGTACAGAAACTCTGCGTGCGGTCCACGTACAATCACAGAGCACGAACGGGATGCAGGAACGCAAGGGCTGGCAAGCACTTGCAAGTTCACCACCTGGCCCCTGAAAGGAGAAGTGGGAATTTTGGGCACGTATCCAGGCCGGGGTCTCAGGATTAAGTGAGAGTTACCTGTCCACGTTTTGCTCACCGAAAATGCCTGCAGGCCCCTAACCATCTTGATGGAAGTGAGGATCTTAATCTCAACTGACTGTAGAGGCTCAAATGGAGCTCTCTGTATGGCTGTTAAGACCAGGGAGATGCTGGGTCCCCCATGAGAAGGACCAGCATTCCCGGGGGTCTTCTCAGTGAGAAAAACACCAGTCAACCAACAGACTCCACTTCAAAGCGTAAGCGCACCTCGTAGAGGGGGCTCTAGCTGAAGTGATAGTGTCTACTATTGCTGGGGGTAGGCCACCTAAGTGCCATATGGTGCCCTGTCCCTGAGAAAACAGGTCCTTTGTCAGGGGAATCTGTCAGGGAGGGGTTTTCATGAGGAGCATGAATTCTGGGAACCAGGTCCAGGTGGGCCAGTTAGGCGCAACCATCAATAGTCGATGTGTTGTCCATCCGGACCAGTACATCCTTGTCTTGCAACCACGGACGGAACCAGCACAGGGCAAGGAATACTGCTAGCAACTCGAGGCAATTGATATTTGCCACTAGGGGTGTGCCATATCATACCGTTCACGATAATACCGGTATAAATTTAAACATGATAAAAAAGTGTCATATCGCGATAATAATGATATAGCGACGCGATGACGTATGGCGCATTTACGTTCCCTAGCGCGCACAACAACATCACCTGTCTGAGAGTAAGAGCAGCCTGTCAGCCTCCGATGACAATTTAGTACATAAAAAGGGAGCTACTTCAATAGAATGGAAGTCGTTTGGTTACAAGAGGTCAGACCTCCTACAAAGCACAGTATTTAGCAATATATGCAACAAAAAAACTGTTACTGCTAGGTGGAAACACAACAAGCAAAAACACACCGTCGAGTACAACCAAACTTTCTCCGAGACGCAATTTCAAAAACAGCTTGAGTGTTCACTTCAGCGGTGCTGCCGCTTCTCTTTCTCGTCTCTCAAAATGTGTTGCACAAGGCAAGAGTCAAGCGCTGCAGGCGGCGATACCACACTCTCGCGTTTAGGAGTCGGGACATAACTGAATTGTCACTTGCACAATCGGGCCATCAGTGCATCACAACTAAAGTTTATAATTTTCACGTCTTCTTAAGTCTTATCAGTTTAAACATTCAAGCGATTTTAAACTATCCAGTAGGCTACTTACGCGCTCTCTGGGAGACTCCGAGTGTTTCTCTGCGTGCATACATACAGTAAAGCCGCCTCACAAACAGCTCGCGAGTAACAAAAGTATTTTTTCCCGGATTATATTGCTTTAATGGGGGGGGGGGGGGGGGGGGGGGTCAAAATTCTGGTATTGGTAAGTATACTCGTGAACACAGTCGGTTATGTATAAAACGCATGTGACAGTGTGACAGACAGTATAATGAAAACAGCAATGGATCAGTGCACTAGCAGTAAAAGTGACAGCAGCCACATGTCTGTCATTAATGTTGTCGTCAAAACAACAAAAGATAGCTTTAATTGTAAGGAATGAGAATTAATAGCCTATGTATTTCGTTTAGTCAGGAATCAGAACTAAAAAACTGTGTTATTTTACATACTTTATTCAGTTTCTGTAGTATTTCTGAATACTAGAGTTAGACCTACCCAAAAACTTTTTTCTTTATTTGTATCTTTTTTTTGTATAGATTTTTGCTATTTTTTTCAATTTAATTCAAAGATTGAAATCAAGCTTCCTTGTGTTGTGTAAACACAACAAAATTACCCCATTGTAAAAACATAATGAGTGAGCAAACATTTAGGCGAGATAAACGTAATGAGAGAAAAAAAAAGATTTTCTACATCGTCATAAATATCATTATCGCAAATATTCTTGAAATATCGTGATATAATTTTGAGGCTATATCGCCCACCCCTATTTGCCACTGCAGTCGAGGTCCTGTCCAGGAGCCCGAGGCTGTGTTCCCGTTGCACATGGCACCCCAGCTGGTGGTGGAGGCATCTTTTGAGACAACAACAACCCTGGACACTTGTTCTAGAGGAACTCATGCCCATAGAAAAACAAGGTCTGACCACGGGCTGAAAGCTCGGCGACAGGCCGGTGTTGGCTCGGTTCGGTGGACATTGCCACCCAGTGTGTGCCACGGTGCCATGCCCATCTCGGGACTCGGCCATGTAACCAGTGCTGAAATGGTCTCATATGAAGCAATACCAGTGGTGTGACTGCGGCTGCAGATGCAAAAAATAAACTCACCAAAAAATTCTCCACTAGGCCCTCCTCCGGGGGAAAGAGCAGCTCCTTCCATCTCTGGGTCGCCCGTCTCAGGAATGCCGCTTCGCCTGACGCTTAGAAGGTCTGGCTAGGACAGGCTGTGTCGCCTTCTTACGGCCAGCTCCGCGTTACAGCCTGGGTGAACGGTGCTGCTGTGGCCGCACAGGAGTGGAGATTGAGGTCACAGAGGATGCCCTCCGCAATGAGCAGGTGGGGGACTGCCGCAGACGGATTGGTGGAAGCAGCAGCAGACCGTCAGGGCAGGATATGTTTTATCGCCTCTATCTACTTCTGTACTGCCAAGAACTGCTGGGCAAAGTTCTCGACAGCGTTGCCGAAGAGGCCGGCCTGGGAGATAGGGGAGTCAAGAATGCAAACTTTGTCGGATTCTCTCATCTTAGCCAGGTTAAGCCAGAGATGGCGTTCTTGCACCACAGTGACTTTTGTCACCCGAAGGGCGAGGTCCGTCGCTATACGGACCTCAACCTATATCAACCCTGGGTCAGAAATACCCTTGTCCAGCTCTTTGACTGCCTTGGCCTGGTAGACTTGCGGGAGGGCAATGGCCTGCAGGGAGGTGGCTGTTCAGTAACACTCGCCCTGAGAAACTAATCATCCAATCTTGAGCATTTGGGACACGGTGGAGGGTTCCACTCGAGCCCAACATGAGACGTATGCAGTGACGTAAGATCTAGCTCTGTTGTGGCTCTCTAGCCGGTGGAAAGGCAAACCGGTTCTTAGTAACCTTGTCAGTCGAACCAACTCCGAACCAGCTCTGGCTCTGGCTCTGAACCAGCACCCGGTTCTTGTTGGTGGAAAAGGGGTATAAGTGGCCCGGAAAAGCATGGCCGTTAGCTCTGGTTCTAACAACATTACTCTACCCGAGGGGTGGCAACACAGCCAAATCTTCATTCCCAGAAGTGTCTAGCCCACCCTTCGATGCAGCGATCGGCATCTGATCCTCCAGTGGAGCCCCAAATTAGATGCTGGGTCCCCCATGAGAAGAACCAGCACCACCACCCGGAAGTTCTACAGCTTGTGATGCGATAGAGGAGTGGGGGGCCTTGGTGATTGACCCAGCAGGAGAGCCCCCACTGTAACCCTCAGATCACCCTGTGTATCAACCAAAGTAGCTCTCTTCTGCTGGGCAGAAGAACTAGATTGGGGGATAGCAGAGGGGACTCCACCTCTTTCAAGGTACTTAAGTCTTGATCTCAGCATCGCAATGGTCATCTTCCCGCAGTGGGTACATGACTCTTCACAAACACTGTCTCAGCATGTTTACGGCCCAGACACATGAGACAGTGATCATGACTGTCAGCCGGGGCCCGGTAACGACCGCATCCAGAAACACACGGGTGAAATGATATCTTGTTTTTTCTTTTAGGAAAAGAAGCTCTTTAGTACTGAAGTGCACAGGGGAAAGGTCGCCTGCACAGTGTGCAGAAATGCTTTCTTAGAAAATTGCATAGTGTGCAAAGTTCTCCCATGAAGGCGACCACCGCTGATGTACCATCGTGCAACACTTATGCTGAACTTCTTCCTGGTTCTCTTTACCAAACGAGAGATTAATGCAGAGCAGAATCTTCGTCAGAAACGCTCAGCTCCGAAGCGAAAGCTTAATTATTTAGTGCCGCACACTTCCTTATATACCTGTTGCATGGGCAGTGGTTCGCAATGCAAATCTCACTCGCCAATGTCCATTGCTTGTTCTGTTACCACTCAAAGGTGATTGGGCTCTCAGGCGAGATCCCTATTCGTCAATTCAGTTCTGATGTTACGTCGAATGTGACTGACTGATAGGGACAGCTTGCATCAGCGTAAACCCGCCTTTGGTGTTAAAAAAACTACTGTTAGGATTTACTAAAGCACGCAATTAAAAATTAGCACTGAAAAGGCATGGACAGGCTTATTTTTGCGGCTGACCTTATTGCATAGGCATTTTTAGGAGTTTCCCTTTCAGACGCAAAATTTATGAGAGGAGAGTATTTAATAAATCATGCAAGGTGATTTACTAAGATTTGCGCTAGTCAATGTACTGGTATTTGCGTCATTATTTTCCGCCCAAAAAAGCATGTCTTAAACCAGACCCTAAATTGCGCTGCTCTTGGTAGATTGCGTTGGTCATTATGGAAATTATCCGGCTGCAAATGGCAAATGGCAGTTGTTCAAATACTATAGCCAAAATAATTGACATGGGTGATATACTATTTTTTACAGTCTATGGTGATATATTAGTCTAAATCAAATCTATGCAAAACCCCAGCAAATCTCTCACACTGTAAAAAAAAGATCTGCATTGTGTGTATGATGCTTGTGCAGCCATTCAGTAATAATAATATACCAAGCACAATAAAAAATAAAATCTGAAAAAAAATGAATACATGAAGATACCGCTTTTCTGTGAACAGATCAATTTTCTGTAAAATAATCACCAATCTTTATAGGAAGATTTATAAATAATAATAAAGAAGTTTTAAAAATATACATTTTATACATCTGTTGACTACATGCATAACCATCATGAAACACTAAGTCTCTCTGTCAGGCAGTACAGTGGTGCAGTAAGCCAAGGATGTGGAAGAGGATGAAAGTTAGGCTAGTTAACCGAAAAACTAATAATGTATGGCATAATGCAATAATGTTTGTTAATGTTATTATTAATAAAAGATATTATTGTTATTAAGAAAAAAAAAACAAGGCATAGCTAAACCTTTTAACCACTAGATGGCATTAAAGGTTTGAGTCACTTCTCAGGCACTGAAGCAATGATTATCATTCATCATCAAACTTATCATACAAAAAAAGTCACAAAAAATACTTTTATTTTACTTTTATTAGTAGATTGTAAAAAATATATATAATTAACAAAATGAGCTATAATGAGGGTCATACTAGAATTAACATGACATTATACAGTTCTGATAAATATTAGAAAAACAAATTGTGTGTGTGTGTGTGTGTGTGTGTGTGTGTGTACTTGTACGACTATCTTTGTGACGACCAGTTTGAGTTTTAGACCATTGGAGTGAGGACAAAGAGAGTAAAGTGAGGACATTTTGGCCGGTCCTCACTTTTTGAGACCCCTTTAAAGGCCTGTTTGAGGGTCAAGACTTGGTTTTAGGGATAAGGTTATAATAAGGTTAAGGGTAGGTTTAGGGTAAGGGTTCGGGTTAAGCACTTAGTTGTGATGAGTAAGGTTTGGGTAAGCGGCTAGAGATTGCATTGTGTCAATGAATGTCCTCATAAAGATAGATGTACAAGAGTGTGTGTGTGTGTGTGTGTGTGTGTGTGACCTTGGTAACCCCTACGTTATCGAGACAAAATGTCCCCATAACCACCTTTATGAGGTGACAGTAATTGTAAGAATATGTGCAACTGCAAAAAAATTAAATTAAAATTTGAGGCAAGAAAGTGAAATTTCATGTCTTTATATATTTTGATTTGTAAACATATTTCTCATTTATTTCTGTATTTGTTTCCTTTTTTCATTCAACTGTTACGTGTTACTATGTTGAAGTTGAATGTATTTGAAAAGATGGTGTGGTATAGTGATGAGGCTTAGCCAAATACTTATTTTAATCAGATTAGTGTATTTATGTAATTATGTCAAATTATGTCAAACATTAGTGTATTACATATATGTTTACAAATCAAAATATAATACAGACATGAAATTTCACTCTCTTACCTCAATTTTTTTTTTTTTTTTTTTTTTTTTTTCACATATTCTTACAATTACTGTCACCTCATAAAGGTGGTTACGGGGACAGTTTGTCTCGATAACGTAGGGTTTACCAAGGACACACACACATACACACACACCTTGATTTTTCTTGAGATTTCTTTACTCATAACATGCCTTGTTTCATGAATGATGATGCCACAACTGTGGGACAGTTTGTAAGTTAATCCTTTATAAGTATTCTACCTTTTGTTTAGATTAATAGATTTCACAATGTAATAATTCATTTCTTCATATTTTAGGATGAAATGTCTGGGTCTGTGGTAAAGTAATAAAATATATATATAAAAATACATTTTGAAATGTAGCTAAAAGTAAATGCAGAAGGCTTGGTAAAAAGTTTCCAAGATGACCCCATGGAACATAAAAGTGCCCATAGAAACACCTAATGGCATTAACAGGACAGTCATTATCGGTGTGTATTTTCCTTGCAATTATTGTGCTGCCGTAATTTCATGAGGGATTCAAATTAGATGGAGACTATTCACCACTGCAGAATAAATGCATTATTCTGAGATCGCTCATCGACCCAAGTTTGTTTTAAGCACAGAACACGGCATACTTCCACGAGAATGGCATGTACTTTCCAGGGGTTTGTGAGCCAGCATTAGAAAGACACAGGAGGCCGTATTACTTCTTTGTTCAGAGCCCTTATGCATACACTTAATATCCTGTAGCAGGCATAGTGGGACCCTGACGGCAGTATGACATCACTCGTGTGTGTAAATGGTGCTGCGGACGTTAGGTGGGGGTTGAAATGGATGCTTTTGTGCAGGACGTACAGTGCTGACAGCTTCAAACTCTTAAACTCTTGAAGATCTAGTGAGCACGCACACCGTTTTTCAAATTGAAAAAAGAGAGCTGATAAAGAATGAATAAGGGAATAGAGGTTATGCTAGCATCCATCATTTGAAGCCTCTGACATAATGACATCACTGAGCACATGAAGCATGCATGGACACACTCATAAGAATCAGTATAAACTGACACATTCATATACATTATACCTTTTCAAAAGTTTGGGGTAAGTAAGATTTTTTTATTTTTTTTAAGAAATGAATACTCGTATTTAGCAATAAAATTAACTGTAAATATAATTTATGCATTCAATTAACTGTAAAGACTCTTACATTGTTACAAAATTGTTTTTATTTCAAATAAATGCTTGTGAACTTTCTATTCATCAAAGAATCCTGAAAAAAAATGATGTATGAATGATCATGTGACACTGAAGACTGGAGTAATGATGCTGAAAATTCAGCTTTGCCATCACAAAAATGTATTATAATGTATTAAAAGCAACTATTTTAATTGTAATACTATTTCATAGTATTTTTTATTTTACTGTACTTTTGATGAATAAATGCTGCCTTGCTGATTGTAAGAGACTCAGAAACATACAGTAAATAAGAAACATAGGCCTGCAGTAAAAAAATGATAATAATTGTACCGACCCCAAATTTTTGAATGGTAGTGTATGAAGGGTAAACCTGCATATCAAGCTGATTTCAGTAACTTAAAATTAAAGAATGTTCTGGGTTCAGTAGGCTACAAGTTATATTAAATTAACCACATGTAAATATGTAATGTAATATGCATTTCTCGCTCATTAAAAAAAGAAGCAGCAAAAATGTGGTTACACTAACACACTGAGAAAAAAAAATTGTGCCGAAACTTAATAAACAATAATAAAGCTTGTATTAGGAGACTAAGATTTAAAAGACATTTAAATATAATTAAGATTAGGTTTATTTTAAGTAAGCTATTATGTAAATAAAAATAATTAATGGTTTAGTTTAGAGCACAGATTCAGAATTATATCTGCTGATGCCGATACCGATTTGGCCGATACATGGGTGCATCCCTAGTTCAGTGTGTGGGTGTATACTGATAATACAATTTGTACAATTATATAAATAAATAAAATAATTTTAGAAAAATGCTTAATACAAGTGTTTTAATTGTGGTCTTAAACTTTTAGACTGCTCTTTATAATGTTTTCATATCAATATTTTTATTTATCAGTAATATTTATTATATCAATAAATAAGATAAAAATATCAGTTCATTCAAATTTAGTTCTCTAAATGTGCAGTTCTGTGACTGTCGTACGATCCAAAACTGTATGTGCTGTTAATGAATTCTTAAGAGGATTGGAATACATGAAAAGTGCATACTGTGTGTTTCAGCGAACAGGGGTGTGTTACGTGTGCTTGGTTTAATGTCACACACG
Source organism: Rhinichthys klamathensis goyatoka (assembly GCF_029890125.1). Taxonomy (NCBI): domain Eukaryota; kingdom Metazoa; phylum Chordata; class Actinopteri; order Cypriniformes; family Leuciscidae; genus Rhinichthys; species Rhinichthys klamathensis. Next base: position 3,321,995 of record NW_026606556.1, read on the forward strand.
CTAAGGAAGAAGTGTGAAAAAAGAGAATGTGTGGAGCCGTAATTGTGCGAGCTTTGATGTCACAGCAGACTGAGCTCTTTTAGTCGTCCCTCACTGACGTCAGCAGATCACAGTGTGGAATATATAGTGCCTAAATCCATGCTTGTTTTTTTATTTCATATGTTTTTTTCCCCTCTTCACGAGAGCCCAGGAGATAGTGACATGGTCATATTTATCATCATTATCAGCTTTCGGAGTTAATGAGGGCAATGATTCAGGTTCAGAACGGCCCCTCTGAAATTCCAGGTCACTGGTCTCAATGGATGTCACATGCGAGAGAGTAAGTGTGTGTGTTGTCCTCCATATTGTCTTCAGAGAGTCACAGTGACGTAGAAAGGGAATGTTTAGGGAAAACCTGTGTCAGGTGTTCTGGGCTGATTGATTATGAGAATCATCTGACGTTTAGCCATCACGGACATGTGTGGGTTCGGGTATCTACTGAACTCAATGGCTTAATTGGTGTGACAAAATTCTTGTTAATGAGATGAAATCTTTGAAATCAGCCTCTGCTTTTTGCCCTCCAGACCACTGAATATTCTGGGAGAGTCTGTACAGAAAAACACAGAAGCTCTTTAAAATGGGAGAGGCAAGGCCCCCCTCCTTTGTCTGTGATGCTTAGGCTCGACTCGTCTAATGAAGTCAATGTGCCACAAAGCCCTTTCTTATTTTCTTTGGCTTTAAGTTAGCTAGCAAAGATCACTTAGGCTTTGTGCTTTGCAACAGCACGGGAAAAAAAAGATAAATTAGAAATAAAGATTTTTTTTCTAACCACAGGACGAGAACTGCAGTTCCATCTAGGGCTGGGCGATATGGCTACAAATATGATCACAATATTTCTATCATGACAACTCTCTGAAGATTTTTAGCATGGTAATTGATATGACAATATTAATGTATTTGGCCTTGGCATAATAGATCGGCTGCTGCTGCTGTTGTTTATTGTTGCTGCTGCTGCAGAGCAAGTACAGGGACTTGCTACTGCCAATACATACGCCGATGCGCTGCTGTGAGTATGTAAGACATACTGCTGCTGCACAAATAGCATATATATGATATGATATTACTGTTTCTTCTCACCTGTGTGTGACACTTAGTAAAGTCGAGGAGAGTTCAGACGGCTCTCGTTTATTGTTTTCTTATTCATAAGTATTTAGGCAAACCCTGCACAAATGCTCGGTAACATTATGTTAAAATAGCGTTAAAAAGCTTATTTTTCAGGCTGGACCAGCCAATGCGCGTCTCAGAACATTGACGGTTTCTATAACAACTGGAGCTTCTAACGGCACCTGGAGTGACAAGATGACTTTATCAATCAGCGATTGGCTCTTTTATTTAGAAGGCATTGGACTTTCTCCCATTCATAGAAATATGAGTGCACCACCTTTCTACATAATAAAGTATTTGATACAGAATACAGATGCTTCTTCACTTTACTCCACAAGCTTGAGTCTGCCAACAAGAGGACAAATGGAGGAGTAAATAGAGTAAAGGCAAATAACCGTAAAAGAACGTTAGTTTTGACATGCTGGTTTAAAAAGTTCATTTGCATTGTGCCGAATTGGCGAGTGTATGAAACGGTGTCAATCGCCAGTTGGACGGTAACATTTTTATGAATTCTAACAATGCAATACTGTGAGAACATGAACATAAACAATGGTGAACAACGCTTGGGACAGTTAACGTTCGGGACAGTTAACGGGCCAGTGCTGCATCGTCACAAGTTAATTCCTGGTCAATTAAAATATTCAAGAGCATGAAGACTCGAAATGGAACACAATTCGTTACTTGTTGTCGAAAGTGCGCACCCAGAAATCCGCATCCCAGATAGCACGCAACACGGAATCGAGTTCTCTTTCACATATTTTTGCAATTGAACATACACATTCAAACAAAATGATGTCAAAATGTCTGTCTTGGCAGGTATCCTCATAAAAATAGTTATGTCTTAAGTGAACCTAAACAGTTGAGAAAGAAAACACATCTGCATCAGTATATATTGCTTTAGCTTTTAAAAGTATTCCTCCTGCTGTTTGTTTAATGTTGATCAAACAACAAAACACAAAGAAAAATCGCTCACTGCTCTGAACTAAATAACTTTTGTAACTTTAATAAGGAATAATCTGTTTCATAAATATATTAAAATCTGAAACACTGAAAGTGTTATGCTACTTAAATATGTCTTAGTTATATTTTAGTTATGTATCCCTCGTTTTTTTCCCAATATTAAAGGCCTACATGCTCACCAGTTTAGTTTTTCTTGGTTCTCTTTCAAGCATACGTTTCGGTGTCTCACTATGGGATACGCCCCTTCCGCGAATTCCTCAGAAGCCCTATTACATTACGCCAGCCCCAATTGGCTGGCAGACATGACGTTGTGTCTGGGAGTGGCTACCCCACCCCTCCGTATAAGAGGAGCAACGCAACATCATTACAACATTCAAAAACCTCTTCTCGCTTCACACCAGAAGCCTAGAAGCCTACAAACTTTCAACGAACTTCTGGACGAATTTTTCGCCTAGCTCCTTCGATCCGCATTCCAGTCGATTGCAGGGATTGTTCGACACTACGATAGCTGCACCAATGCAGACTATCCAGGCTAGTGAGGGAGATTCTGTGCGACTCTGTTCATGTGGGAACAAAATTCCATGCAAGGACACACACCAGGTCTGCACTGCATGTCTCGGGCTGAAACATGCTCAATTGGCGATCGAGAGTCCTTCGTCGCAGGCTAGCACGCCAAGCTAGCCTGTCGGGCCAGGATCCCCTTATGACTCCTAGCCCTGTGCCAGCTGCTACTCCGCAGGTATCCATGCCTGTAGAACTGCCCACCACGGCAGCTCTATCCTGGAGTGAACAGCTCGATGTGTGCATGCCTCTGCCCAGTCTGCTCAGCATGGACGAGGAAGAGGAAGCCTGAATTTGAGGAAGAGGGGCAATCGGACTTTCTTCTCTCTGATGAAGAGGAAGACTTCGAGGACTCTCAATTCCTCCCCCCGCTTGCGCACCCGGCCCAACTCCTCGCTGCGGTGGAATCCACGGAAGAGGCGGGCGGGGCACCATCCTCCCCGCTTCTCAGTGTTGATCTGCAAGATGTGTGGAAACGCGCTGCAGGGAAACTAAATATTCCGTGGCCGACCGTGGTAGCAGAGACTGCAAAGTCTCGCTATGAGGGTAAGAGGCTGCTGAATGTAAAATGGGCAGCACGACAGCTCTTTCCTGTTTTCCCAGAGCTCCTGGAGGAGGTTGCAGTTACGTGGAAGGACAAGCCGTTTACCAGCAAGGTGCCCGTGCAGGTTGGCTCCGTTCTAGATGTGGAGGGGATGGAAAAGGAAGGCCTTCTGCGAATGCCCCCGATGGAGCCATTATTTACTGTGCACTTGCAACTGAAGCGCACGGTGGCTGCAAATCCGACGTTGCCATCTAAAGCTGACCGTTTCCAGTCGAGCATGACGGAACGCGCTTATAAAGCAGTCGCACTCTCTGTAAGGGCTATGAACGAGATCTCTTTGCTGACCGCATACCAAGCGGAGCTGCAGGACGAAGTGTATACCACGCCAGGTCAGACACACTGGGAAGAGATCTGTGTTGTAACGGATCTCTCTCTGCGTCTTCAGAGATGCGCGGTTCAAGCCGCTGGGAAAGCCATGGCCACAATGGTTATCCAGGGGAGAGGACAATGGCTTAATCTCGCTAATCTCTCTGACAGGGAAAAAGAAGCCATCCTAGACGCACCAGTAGTTGCAGAGGGTATTTTTGGCTCAGCTCTGACACTGATGCAAAAGAGATGCGAAGAGAAAAAGAGGGTTGATGAGGCCTTGCAACTCTGTATGCCGAGAAAGATGCAGAGTGCACCACCTCCGCAACCCCGATAGACCTTCGCACAGGTCACGGCCCGCCTACCCCCCAACTTTCGCATTCCGAAACGGCAGAGACCAAACGTGAATGCAGCTGGTCAGAGCGGAGCACAGGAACAGAGATCTGCCTGGCCTAGGAAGAACTATCCGCCTGCAGCAGCTCAGACGGTCCAGCCAGCTCCTCAACCTCATCCTCATCCCCATCTTCAGGGAGCGAGGAGGAAGAAGACCATTTGACAGGGTATTCCCCAGGGAAGGGAGTCAACAGCCCCCAAGTTTGCTAGCTCCCGACCCTCACACGTTCAGCTTTCGTCAGATCACGAGTTCCACTGTTCACAGATGTTCTGTGGGGAAAACAGCGCCCGGTTGGGCCAGGGGAAGCAGAGCGGTGAAAAGGAAAAGAAACAGTGCAGTGTTGCACACCAACCTACTAGTCACAAGCACTTTTCATGTTCAAAATTCAATAAAGTTTTCATTGTACCCCCAGAGAATGTTGCAAAACACAATGCCCCAAAAAATGTAGCAAAACATGTTAACAGAACACATTATAACATCACCTCGGGCAGCTTTCGATCCCTTAGAGGTGATGAGCCACCCAGACTCTGTCCAAGCGCTAAGTGTCCACGCACTTAGTACAGACCACGAACTCGTTCATGACTCAGCCACACGATGGCACCAGAGCGCTGCGAATAAACAATTGGCGAGAGTGCACACAGTCCCGCTGGGCATTAGAGACAATACAATTCGGGTACAGACTGCAGTTTGCCACTCGACTGTCAGAGGACAGGGTGGAAAAATTCACCCGATGCCTGGCCGAATTTCAGAGGGAGAAAAATTTCTCTTTCCGCACATGCCTCAGACTATTGGGACTGATGGCCTCAGCCCTAATAGTTATTCCCTTAGGCAGACTGTTTATGAGAGAATTTCAGCGCTGGGTAGCGTCTCTGAGACTGGACCCATTAAGGCACTGCCGAGAGTGAGAGTGACGTCAGAGGCAGTCTTTGCACTGCGCCAGTGGAGACACCCAACCTTTCCAATAGCGTCTGGCTGCAGACAAGTGACGTCACTTGCACTCTCGGACTTGCACGCTCAGACACGAGCGCTTCCTCTGCAAGTGACGTCACTTGCACTCTCAGACACGAGCGCTTCCTCTGCAAGTGACGTCACTTGCAATCGACGCCTGATCTCTACGGAACGCGATCGTAATAGTCTTTAAACGAAACGCGTGAAATTTGACCGCGTCAACACGAAGTGTTTGTCCGCGGCAATTTTTTACGTGTTTCTTTTGAACGCGTAGACACGCTCATTTTGGTCGTGTTAAGGTGTCATTTGTCATTTTGTTGACAGTTTTTTTCAAATTGCTAAAACACTACAAGTGGAATTTGAGGCTCACTCAGTGAAACCATTCACTCATGTACCCAATCTTTAGACCAAGCCTGCAAAAATACAAGGACATTATATGCTTTGCACTCAGTTTGCATTTGAAAAACAAACTATTTGCAAAACTCTAAACACATTTCTCTACATTACACACATCATTCAAAACTAACAGCTCTTGTGTTTCATTTGGGAAACACTGGCATTTAAATGCCACATTAATTTACTGATGACCTACAGCCAATCATGTGGGAAAACACTTGTACATAAATTGATCACTTAGAAATCAAAACTCAGTTTTGAGAAAGAAAGAAATTATTTTTACTATTATTATATATTTAATTATTTTCAAGACATTTTGGACAATTTCATGCTCCTAACTTTGTGGGAACAGTTTGTAGATGTAAAACATCAAGATGATGCATTTTTTTTTCTTTTTATTGTAAATGTCAATTTACAGTTATTACACACAGTTAATGTGCAAAACAGACAAATACAAGGTAGAAATAGACAATATACAACATATATAAAAACACATTAGCACATTATTCACTTTGCTCTAGTGTAGTTCGACAGTTTACCTTTAATTTCATGACATCGACTACATGTTCAAGAAACATTTGCATGTCATTCATTACAGTAAAGATGAAGCAAAAGGGTTCCAGAGCATCGATTCTGTCCTGTGGAAACTCAGCCTTCTCTAATCTCTCAATGGCTTCCGCAACGTCTTGTTCCTCCATACACTCTACTTTGGGCAAATGAACAGAACCATACAGTGCACTAGATTGATCCAAACACCACTTGCTGGCTATCTTCAAATCTGGCATCAATCGACTCTGTGAAATAACACGGAGAACAAGGGATTGCAAGTGACGCCACAGCCGGTAGCGGAGAGCAGGTGTCGACTGCAAGTGACGTCACTTGCAGCGGAAGCGCTCGTGTCTGAGCGTGCAAGTCTGAGCGTGCAAGTCTGAGAGTGCAAGTCTGCAGCCAGACCCTTCTCAACCTTTCTGGTTCAAGGGGTACCCATGGGCGTGGTTCAAGCCAAAAAAGTCATAACGACGGACGCGTCGTTGTCCGGTTGGGGGGGCATTTACGAGGGCAGAATAGTGAATGGAAGATGGGGTCATCATCTGATCAATCTTCACATAAACTACCTGGAAATGCTGGCTGTATTTCTGACAATGAAGCATTTTCTCCCTTTTCTGAAAGGGCATCATGTTCTCGTGAGAATGGACAACACTACAGTTGTGGCTTATAAAAATCGACAGTGAGGCCTCAGATCACTTCCCTTGCACATGCTGGCACGCAAACTGATTTTGTGGAGCAATGCCAATCTTTCATCCCTGAGAGCGACGCACGTACAGGGTGTCATGAACCGGGGAGCGGATCTGCTGTCCAGGGGCAATCCACTTTACGGGCAGTGGAAATTGACTAGGGAAGTGGTCGAACAGATCTGGAAAATATACGGCAAAGTCACAGTGGATCTGTTCGCGTCCCACGACAATGCTCAGTGTCCTCTGTTTTTCTCCCTGACACACGATTGGCCTCGCACTCTCCTCTATGCATTCCCACCGATAGCGTTAATATCCCCAACACTCTACAGAGTGAGGGAGGAGGGACTAAAGCTGATATTAATAGCTCCGAGGTGGCCAGGGAAATACTGGCTGGCGGAGATCATACATATGCTGTACGAAGACCCCTGGTCTCTCCCGTTACGCAGAGATCTACTGTCACAAGCAGGGGGGGGGAGATCTTTCATCCCCACCCAGAACGTTTGGCACTATGGGCCTGGCCAGTGAGCGGTTCAATTTGAATACAACCGGTCTGTCTGACAGTGTTATCAGACAGACCGGTTGTATTCAAATTGAACCACTCTGTCTGACAGTGTTATCAGAACCATACAGAACGCTAGAGCTTCGTCGACAAGGTCTCTCTATAAGTGCAAATGGGGCGTGTTTGAGCGCTGGTGCGCGGATAAGCACGAGATTCCCTTTCAGTGCTCAGTGGCAGTCGTTCTATCATTTTTACAGGATTTGATAGACCAAGGGAAAGCGTTTTCAACCATAAAAGTGTATTTGGCCGCTATTTCTGCTTGTCACAAAGGTTTTGATAATAAAACCGTTGGGCAGCATCCTTTAGTATCCAGGTTCATGAAGGGCGTGCGTCGCGCTTTACCAGTTTCAAAACTGCTTTCCCCTTTATGGGATTTAGCACTGGTACTTGATGCTCTCTCAATGTCCCCATTTGAGCCACTGGACAAGATTGATTTAAACATATTGTCGTTTAAGACGGCGCTGCTGCTAGCCTTGGCTTCAGTGAAGCGCGTAAGTGAAATTCACGCACTTTCGGTGCATTCAGCATGTATACAGTTCATGCCTGTGGATGCAGGGGTAGTTCTGAGGCCTAATCCTGCATTTATGCCCAAAAATAGTTAATTCTATCACTCCTTTGGAGTTAAGAGCTTTCTATCCACCACCTTTTGCTTCGTCAAAACAGCAAAAGTGAAATGAGTTGTACCCAGTGGGTGCTTTACGCATTTACATCGAAAGAACCAGAGGGTTCCGGGAGAGTGATCAGCTGTTCGCATCTTGGGTGAAACCACGTACGGGAAAGCCGATTACTAAGCAGCGTTTGTCGCACTGGATAGTGGAGGCGATTTCATTGGCATACTCCAGTAAGGGTCATGCGCCCCCAGCTGGTTTACGTGCACACTCAACAAGGGGAATGTCAACTCTGTGGGCTCTTTTTAAAGGAGTCACGATACAGGATATTTGCGAAGCGGCGAGTTGGTCAGCATCTGGCCGCTGGCCGCATACATTTGCTAGGTTTTATAAACTGGATGTTACAGCTCAAACTTTAGCACATGCGGTATTGAGCGTTGGAGTTGAGTCATAACTCATGACTCGTCCAGCCCTGGAGGCGGTGCTGTGGTTGGCAGGAGACTTTGAGGCAGGCTATCTGGCAATGCAGGAGTTAGGATATGCCATAGTGAGACACCGAAACGTATGCTTGAAAAAGAACAATAGGTTACTTGCGTAACCCAGGTTCTCTGATAGCATTAAGTGAGGTGTCTCACCAGATCACCCTCCTTGCTGTGTGAAGCGAGGAAGAGGTGTGCTTGTTTTGAATGTCGTAATGACGTTGCATTGCTCCTCTTATACGGAGGGGTGGGGTAGCCACTCCCAGACACAACGTCATGTCTGCCAGCCAATTGGGGCTGGTGTAATGTAATAGGGCTTCTGAGGAATACACGGAAGGGGCGTATCCCATAGTGAGACACCTCACTTAATGCTATCAGAGAACCGGGGTTACGCAAATAACCTATTGTTTTGCTCTATGGACTTTTATTTTGAAGTGTATTTTCATTTTCATGCAGATGTTTGACTCAAGGGCTATGTTGACGTTGCTGCTCAGTGCAAAATTACTTTGATTAAAGAGGGCACATGAATAAAAAATAAATAAAAAAGAAGTGCATGGAGTATTTATAAGAAATACTGTAATATTTCATAAAAAAAGAAATTGCCAATTTTGATTTTATGGTGACTTCACCCAAAAAAAGGAGGGCTACTTATGGTGATCAAAGACTTTTATTTATATTGATTTATACTGAAGACAATTGTGCCATTATTCAGCTCAATTTAGATCAATGTCGATTCAGTTTAGTTCAGTAACAGTGTCAATGTTGCAAAATTTCACACTGCAACTATTTCCAAAGGTCATCGGAGTTGCTAGGGTATTCTTAGTGGTTGCTAGGCAGATGCTTACTGCCCCTAGTCAGCAGAGCCCAACCCCAAGAATAATAAGAAAAATTAACCAATCATATTGATTGTGATCAGTATTTAAAATTAGGGCTGGGAAAAAATTAATCGTAATTAATCGCATCCAAAATAAAAGTTTTGTTTACATAATATATGTGTGTGTAGTGTGTATAATTATTTTGTATATATAAATACACACATATGCATGTATATATTTAAGAAATATTCGCATGTATATACTGTATATATATTTATACATCATTTATATTATATATAAATATACATATTTTTATATTAATAACACATTTTTCTTAAATATATACATGCATGTGTGTGTATTTATATATACAAAATAATTATACACACTACACACACATATTTTATGTAAACAAAACTTTTATTTTGGATGCGATTAATCACGATTAATTTTTTCCCAGCCCTATTTAAAATCAAATAATTTTTTGTTCAGGAATGGAATATTTCATAGTGTACACATGCTGGAGCTGTCACGTTCTGTCCTAGATCAGTTTAATGACGGTGGGCCGACAGATATGAATGTGGTGTTCTCCCCCTGTGATCTGCTACTGTGGCACCTTCCGCTCATATTCTCTTTACGGCACTGCTCAGGCAACACTGTAGCGCTGCCCTAACGTCACTCTAATCTCAATATGCATCAGCGGTACGTCAGTGAATTCCGTTTAACCAATGATCACTGAGATTGACTGGCTTCAGAATTACATACACATTTTAAAAAAACTGTGTTTTATCTGTGTTTGCTGATTATCTGGTATTGCTCACCAGGATAAAAGGATATCTTGAACGACACAGGCAGCAACGTGGAGCTTATTTTAAAAAAGACAAAACTGTCCAGGGAAAAATTACAGTCATGATCTAGACCATAATAATATGAAAACCACAAATGGTGTGTGTATGAAAGCACCGTCATGCATGTCATTATAGTCTGGATGCATTCTGGGGTTTTCTTTTCAGGCGCTGTCTAAATAACGGCTAAATGCTTGCCTCTTATCATTGTTGAAATAGTTACTAGCTGTGAAGATGAGTATAAGTTTCCTCAAGCCTCTAGGGACTCATTTTCTTTCATAGGCCTGTCTCTGACGTCAATGGCCCGGCTGTCCTGTGGATTGTCACAGCAGACGTTTAAAGAAAGAGAGAGAGAGTGTGTGTGTGTGTGTGTGTGTGTGTTTTAAAGATTGCAGTAGAAGCCTGTAACCTTGCACAGCAGTACATAGAGGAGGAGTTCAAAATCATGTGTTGTGTTTGTGGGTTTTAAGTACATGTGCATGTGGGTGTATCTGTAAAGAAGGCTTTTGAGTGTGCATTTGAATTAAATTGTCAACAGTATGTTGAATTGGAATTTAAATTCAAATGACAGGATGAGGAAAAACAGTGTTGTATAGTTCATCCATTTACTTATCAATAAGGTTGGAATATCTTTTCTATAGGTGGCATTTCAAACATAATGTTTTTGAAATACTGAATAATAGTGTGTTTAAGTGTTTTTTTTATAATTCTTACTGATTTTTTTATATATTATAGAAACTACATTTACAGCAGTTTCTTTGGATTTCATTGGATTTTAAAGTTTACTTCCTTATATTCTACATATAATTAGAATTATAAGCAAGCAATAACATGTTTTCTCTGCAATCTGACAGAATAAAATAAAGCACCACTAACCGTGATGGTCCTAATATTTAGATTTTTGCATATTAGAATGTTAAACAATAAGTGCTATTCACAAAATGGACTACCATATTTTAATAAAAAATAAAATAAAATAAAATGTCTACATGTTAAGAGGTTTAAAAGCATCAGAGATGCATGAGGAGGCCTATTTAGTTATGCATTTTAACAACAAAGTTAAAAAGCTTTGTTTCCATTACTTTTGTTTCTTGATATGGGATTTGAATTGCATAAAAAAGAGAAAATGGTACAATAATCAACACAATTAAAATTTATAACACCTGATTTAAAGGCACAGTATGTAAGATTTTTTATTTAAATATCCAAAGACCACTAGAACAATGTTATATATTTTTGACTTGTGTACTTACATTACACAAGTCCAAGAATCCAAGAATGTTTAAATCCTGAGAAATAAGCAATTTTAACCTATCAATGACATCATACCCACGTTACCCTCGATTTCTGGTTTTATTTTGTAGAAACCATGGAAACACCAAAGAAGCTTTTATATATTATCTGTTGTATTAAACAGGTGAGCAACTGTTTGGATTTCATCGACTTAAAACTAATCATTATTATATAGCTCAACACAGTTAGTCTCATTGTTTAAATGTCGTTTTCTTGATTTACCACGAGTACCATGTTTTACCATGTCTAATATCGATCTAGCTCACTGCAGTGTGCAACAAGTGTCTCATAATAGCCGCATAGTAGTGAACGCACAGAGGAGCATTATAACATGACTTTCAACACACTCAAATGCAGTGAGGATTTCTTTAAGACTCCAAGGGAAACTCGGCTTCCCCTATAATGTCCCCTGTAGTAGCCTAGCTTCCATTGAAAGCTGCATCTCCTTTTGATTGACAGTGATTTTATACTATAAAAAGTCGCTGACGTAAGCTATTCGAGCTTAGTCCCATCGCGGGTTTTGCAAGTGTAGTCGAAAGACAAACTGCTGCAACCTATTTCTTGGTATTTGTATAAATAAATGGACAATTTTTATGATGTAGGCCGAAAATGAGCTTCCCCTCTTTGAAAGACCAGCAGCCGCCACTGCTCAAATGTATATAATATGGTAAAACAGCGCTGCGTTACCCCACATAATCATGACCAGAAGAAGCGGACGTCTGCGGGATAATAAAAGCTCCACTGCTCTCGAGCCGTGTGTCGTGCTTGTCTCTCATTAACAATCGCTCCATCGGCCTCGTTCCGCTTCAACGCCAAGAAGTAACTGAAACATAGGAATATATATACAAGATACAAACAAAGGAAACTAGATGAGAAACAGGTGAACTTAATGAACTAATCAATGAGTTTGACAATGAAAGGAACAACTAAACACAGAAGGAAACAGGAACAAAAGGAAACACAACATAATCAGGACAAAGGGCAATGATAGCTAAAACAACTTTGTGTACGGCAACAAAAAAAGGTGCTAATTGAGTCAAACGAGAAGCTTAATTTGTTACAGTGCATAACAAAAACAATGACTCTGAATAAACTCTATGCTCTCCAAAACTCCACAGAAAGCTAAGCAAATTTATGTAGAATATAACACCCATCATTCACAAAGTCCCCTTGCGTATTTGTTTATTACTATGCAAAATATGATAGGGTTTATTGCAACCTGCTCACTTTTACAGGTACTCACCCTGCACCATCTGTGAACCAGTGACATCGCTATCCCCTCTTCCTCTCTCAAGACAACTTCTACCAACTTGGTTGAGTTAAGGGCGGGGAGGGGGGCTCGACGGTGGAACCAGTGTCCTAGTTCCACTCCCGCTCTCCACCTCCAAACTCAAGATGTTCTTGGCCCTTCGCCATATTGGTTCTGCCACCACTCATTTCGTTGTATCCATATCCACCGGGATGCTAAGTCTGTCTGTTTGGTAATATTTGCAACTAACTGCTTCATGTCCTGGCCGTCAATCCCAAGCAGTCCAAGGGTCCTCCAAAGCGACTACCCTGTAAAACCCCTGTAGACAACCTCCACCATCAGGTTCCAAGCCTTCTATCCTTTCCGATTGACACTCGAGAATCAACGCCTGATATTTCTTAAGCTTGCGCTTGTGTGCTTCCCCCATTCTTTCCTACCAGAGTACTGTCAGCTCGACAAGCACCCCCTGCTTGGTACTCTTAAACCAGAGCACAATGTCAGGTCTGAGGCTAGTGTGGATTATTTCCTCTGGGAATTTGAGCTGCTTCTTAATGTCTGCCAGCATCTCCCAGTCATTTGTTGGGGCCAGGACTCCTTTACTCCTCATCTCAGTTGCCACGCACTCCCTAGACCTAAGAAACTGGATGAAACATGGTCCCTTAACAAGTTGTCTTGGTATCTTTCTTGCCTGCTCCACTCCGGCAGCCAGCTGAGTCAAAATTTGGTCATGCCGCCACTGAAATTTTCCATCTGCCAAACTTGTTCTGTGTGAGGAAAGGACATGCTCATAGTTAGCTGGTTTTCCACAGAGCATGCAATTGGGGCTTTCTGCTACCCCCTATGTAAGTAGGTTTGATGGAGTAGGTAGGATGTCATACACGGAACACAACAAAAACTTCATCCAGTGCTCTTCCATGCTCCAGATGTTCTGTCAAGTCAGAACCCTCTCACTCTCCCACCTCATCCAGCTGCCCTGCTTATTCATCGCTGCGGACTTAACATGCCACCTTTTCTCCTCTGACTTACGGACCTCCCTCTGCACCATGCCACGCTGGTCCCTCAGATTCGCCTGCTTTCAGCTTGCCCTGGTCGAGCAGCCTAGCCCTTGCCTTCCCTGGATCACTGACCCGACAATGTCAGCATGATGCAGGCTCTCCTCCGCCTCTCTCAATGCTTTGCTGGCTGACCATGTACGACCCGTTCTGACCTCAATGTCTGCCTGACGTACTCTTGGATCTTTACTGTCTCGCAGCATCATCGCCTGTCGTGTTTTTGTTACCTTATACTCCTCCACCACTGATGTTACAGGCATCTGCAGCTTGCTGCCTGTGCTATACAGGCTTTATATTTTATATTTTAAGCTACAATTAAGAGTACAGGCCTATTATCAATCGGTTTAACAGACTGCACCATATTTATATCTTCTCTGAAGTAATGTTTGAAAAAATGAACAAATTAATTTTTATATTTACAGAATTATAGGTGAACAAAATGTAACATGAGATCACACATGCATGTATGCATCGTTTTCCATTTTACTTTTCTGTTTAAATCTATAAAGTCTATTGCATAAACTCAACAAATAATGTAAAATTACATTATACCTTACATGACCCCTTTATTGTTTTGTTTAATGTGTCATTGTTCGCATGTAACAAAACAATTTATTTCATAAGTTTTTGTGCAGAAATTTTATGATTTATGTTTATGATTATCCATTTTATGAAGATGGTTTTTAATCACTTTTTTACAATAATGTTTGCATGTGAGCAAAACTAATGCAATGTGCTTGATTTCACCTTCCATTTGCAATAACCTAGACATAGTCAGGCACCATTTTTTTTACATCTTTCTTTACTCATGATTTGACTGTCAAAGATTATAACATTGTTCAAAATAAAAAATAACTTGCTGAATAAATAATGCAATGTTGTGAGGATATGGTGACAATATTGTAACACTCATTGTTTAAAAAAATGTGTCATTGCATACTGCATACAGTTTCACATAATTTTACTTTAAACAAAATAATAGTCAGTATTCAGAACATACTGTGCATTGTGCCGACAGCTGAAAATTTTAATTATCAGTGGACGGATTCAACAAAACTATAGACAAAGTTTTACACAGAAGGTACCGTAGAAAACAGTGCAAAACTATTTAGATTTTTTTTTAAATATACCATACACATTTAAAATATTTAGTCTCTTTTAGGAAATCTGACAAAAACTACAGATGAATGGGCAGAAGATTGGCTTGAAAATGGTCTGATCTCTGGATCAGTAAAACAACAGTATAACAACAGTAAAATATTTGAGAGTAAAGGAAGCACCCCTATGGTTGAATAATAGCTAAGCTTTTGCCACGTCACATCATCACAACCACATTCACCCATTTGCAAAAGAAAACAGGGGCTCATGTTTCAAATAATCTTTTTGTCCTGTTACCAGAATTATAGCATAGCACTGTATTTCAGTGACAAAATATGTAACTATACTATACTAAAGTTTACATTTGAGACAAAAAAAAGTTTGTTACAGGATCCCAATAAAAATCTGTGACATAGAAATCTTCATTTCCAGCACCTCTAAGCTCGCTGATGTTAAGAGTAATACCACTTGAACATACAGAGCTTAGGAAATCCCTAAAAGCCGCATGACATAATAACCACAGTCTGGTCTGTGAAAATTTCCTCTGCCTCCTGGCTCTAAACACTGGGTGGTTAGAATGGGGAAAAAAGAGGTAGCTGTAAAATTACTCCTTTTATGTCTTGTCCACAAAGTCCCGACTGACATTTCTGCTTTACATTTTCTTAATGGATCCACATTCATCAGCCCTGAGCTCCCCACCCACGTCACAGTTGGTCTTCCCTGATGTGGCGTTTTACTGTGTTACAGGGCAGGTTCCATCATATGGTTATTACCCTGTAATTCGCTTTGCCAGGGTATACACAACTATTTACAGTGTGGTTGCATGGTAAAAGCAATGAAGTGGTGAACTAGAGAGGCTGCTGTCAAATCAAACAGGCACAGGATCTCTAATATGAAAGACCTTGTTTAGTTAAGTTTAAATTGATTGTGCTCCTTCAAAATTTCAGAGGGGAAATTGATTAGAAAACTTTTCTGGGATTATTGTACTAAAATAATTTAATTTAACTTATTCCCCAGACATTATAACATCTTAGATGTCCTGTCATAAAGGTGACTGTGGGACAACATATTGAGTATCGTGGTATAGCAATACTTTTTGGGACAAGAGTGTCACTGTGGCACCAAGTATCACAATACTTATTTACTTTATATTTTAATGGTTTTATTTTGGTCCATCTACATCTACACTGATATGATGACGATACTATGTTGTTGAAAATTGTTGAACAACACAATATGGAACACAACCTTGTTTTTCACAATGTAAATTTAAACATAAAAATGGGAAGTCCAAAACTGACTAAAATTTAACACACCAAAATGGCTGAAGACATCTATAACAGAAATAAATCACAAACACAATTATGGAAATTTGACATTAGCCTACTTCACCTTCGACTTTTAACTCCACTGCAACATCCACTTGCTCTGGCTAGAACAGCAACTGTCAGGGGCGGACTGAGACAAAAAATCATCCCTGGCACTGTAGCCACGCCAGACAACATTTGAACGTCTGTTTTTAAATGTTAAAATTCATTTTAAATAATACAAATTATAGGCTACACTTAACGCAGTTGGTGGAATTGGCAGACGTTCCCTTAAGCATAAATGCGCTGTGGAAACGCGTCAAAGCATTCTCAGGTATAGGCCAAAATATGCAGCATTAACGCACGTAGGTGATTTTGAATTAATATTTCATGTCGATATACAATGGTTACATAATGTAAAAACATTATGCCAGAATTGCCCGATGGCCAATCCGCCCCTGGAAACTGTAAACACAATGACTTTGTCTGCATGCGTGAACCGGCGTAGATGTACTCAAATCAGACAGGAGAACTGAGAACATAACGTCGGGAAGCGTGTTTGTGAAGGCGGGGCCAGGGGGTGATATTACGTTTTGATTTGATGCAGAATGACTCCTTCAGATGGAGCACCAGGCTGGCTGCAATTTGACGGTGGACGTGACATTTTTTTTTTACAATAGCCTACCATCGCACTATCATTGATATTAATTCATCTATTTATTTATTAATTCATCTGAGGTGCCAGAACGCAGTTCCGGACCGTTCCGGCCCACTTTAACCCCTGCTGATAACGACGGAACTTGCAACCATATTTGGCTAATGATGCTTTCGGGAAACGCACCCCAGGCCAGTGTGCACACGACGATGGCTAGCAGTAGTCCCATACTGGATTTCAATTAAGTCATTCAACTGTGCTTTTAGAGTTACAATTATCTTTACAAAGAGCCTTTGAGTCATCTTCCACCACAGGTGTAATCCACGTTTAAAGATTTGGGTCACTCTTTACTGTGTCTACAGTTTATATGTATGCCACTTTGGCATAGCGATTGATCACTTGAAGCTACAAGCTAAAAACCTGCTATCGCTCGTGATTGGCTAAAAGTGTGGGCTCATAAGCGACGTCAACACCAACGCCAGCTAACTCTGCAATTGGCATGTGTGTTTAGTAACGTCACAATGACTGATTGGATGGAGTACATGGACACTTGGATTTTGTTTGTTAACCAATTATCCTATAAAATTTCAAGCACGAGCAATAATTTGCTGGCTGCAGTTCACATAACAGCCTCTGGTGTTGCTCATAACAAGGGTGTCTGAATTCTACATATAGCCCCTTTAAATGGAATGAAAGATATGGAATGTACTGCATGTTAGCTTGCTTGATCTATGTAAGTTCGCATATCATACTGACAAGAAACTATGCTTCTAACCACGGGACGAGAGCTGTAATTCCAATCACACTTTTTTGCGATGCGGTTTGCGAATGTACATTGGAACTATGGTTTTGAGAAACACCGAATCTTTGATTTATGTTGGTAACGACAGAACTTGCGACCACAGTTGGCTAATGATTGGGAAACTCACCCCTGGATGGTTGGCCAGTTCATCACAGATCTATCATCACATTGCAAATGAGCATGTTACTGTATTGCATCCCACATTGACATCAAAAAGACATTCAGTTCTTGCAGACTTGTTATGAACTTGGGAGAACTCCATGATAAACTGCTCCAGTGATGTTCACACTGATATACAATCCGGAAAGCAACCAAAAAGCAATAATTTTGTTAGTTGTTTAAACAGGAGTCCCATTACTAAAACACTCATGTGTTCTCAAACTAGTTTCTCTAACGTTTTAAAATCATTAACTGCAAGTCTTATTGATTAACCATGTCTGACTATGCACAGTTCTTACCAGATGTAGGCAGAGCCGGACAGTAACGGAGTACATTTACTTGAGTACAGTACTTAAGTACAATTTTGAGGGATCTGTACTTTACTCGAGTATCATTTTTGGGGAGTACTCATGACTTTACTCAAGTACATTTGAGAGGCAAATATTGTACTCTTTACTCCAATACATTTCTATCCATAACCGTGAGTACACGAGTAAAAAAAAAAAAAAAAAATCTCGGAAACCCTCAATTTGTTGTTTCCCTCTCAAACGTGATTGGATTGTGCAGGCCCCACTGATTGTGACAGCCTATCAGCAATCACTTTCAGCTTTCCGCCAAAGTCAACTCCATGGTCAGATTTTATATTACACATTAATGTAAGCCAAGCATTTGGTTTGATGTTCTTGAGTATGTGGTGTGTTTAACACAGTCAGGTTCAAATGTGGCAGTGGCGTAGCCACGAGGGATTTCTGATTTCTTAAAAAAAAAAACTTTAGGAGGCAAAATATATTTTTACTGATTATGTGAATTACACTGCGCAAACCAAAGTAGGCTACTACCCAGCGAATGAAGAAGGGTTGGCGCTCAGTCTCCAGAGTACATAAAATATTCATTTTGTTTTATTTTATTTTTCCGGTTTGCATTTATGAGGAAAAAAACAATGTTATGGACGTGTTCTCCGTTACGGACGTGAGCGCTCTGAAAGCGGCATAAAAAATGCTTTAAAACTTTCACAGAGACCTCAAACAGAAAACACAAAACCTTTCTTTAACCTGAATTTCGTTTTGATTTAATTGTATCTTAATTTTAATCAATGTTTCATCAACCAATTGCCTGGGTTTAATAAATAAGAAGTAAATAGCAGACGATAGATAAGAAACGGAGGCGCCGGCCTGTGAACTGGATCTCGTCTCATAAATGAACCGAAACTGAGTGTATAAGGTAGCCTACTTGCCTCTCACAGACATGTCTACTTTTAAACAGAAAAAATCAAAACGAAAGAAAACAGACTACAGACTGCTCTCTGCTTATGTAATCCGTATGAAATGTGCATTTCTCTCTGGCGCGTTCACTACTGAAGATCGCGAGTCAGCATCGTCAACTTCATCTAGCCGACACTGACAAAGAAAACACTTGTTTATTAACAAGTGTTTATTAATAAACAATTAAAATATCTCCTTGCTATATTTTACATATTCATAATCATTCCTTTTGCCGGTTCTTTGTGACAGCTTTTAGGTGCTTTATTGGCAGCGCCACCCTTACATGTGGTGTGTGTGTGTGTGTGTGTGTGTGTGTTGTCCCCGCATTTAAAGATGGGACCCCCCAAAAATGTAATTAAATTAAATAAAGCAACATGGTAAAAAGATGAAAATGACTTGATTTTACTTTCAATTCCTTTTACATTCTCCAAGGTATTAACATTAACATTTTTCATAACTCCATGTAGGACGTTTCTGTGCATTAATGTAAGCACTGTGGCAGTAGATTAGTAATGCAATATTTAGAAAATCTACTCTTGTACTCTTGATACTCAAGTACTTTTAAAAACAAGTACTTTAGTACTTTTACTTAAGTAGACATCTGAATGTAGTACTTTTACTTGTACTTGAGTAAAATTTAGCGTACTTTTACTCAAGTAACAAAGCTCTGTACTCTGTCCGCCTCTGGATGTAGGCTACTCTTACCAGATGCAAGCTCTTATTTTCTCCAATGACTCGAACATCTGAATGCTCAGTCACCAGATGAAGAAATATTTCTGAGTTTTGGAAAGTGTGGGGCCCAACAGACGTCAATGGGACGTCAAAATGATACAGGAAATCCTTTGAATAAACCTCAGGGTAAAAAAGGATTTTGGAAAAGAAACCCAACTCCTGTAATAATTACAAAGAACTGAGCTGCAAACTTGTGCACGGCATACTGAAGCAACAAACTGAAACTTCTCAAAGGTGAAGGTGAAAGTGCATTATTGACTCAAAATGATATAAACAATACCAGTGAAAACAGATTTTGTATTATTATTAATTTTTTTGCATGATTTTGGCACATGGAAACCTAAAAATATTTTAGCATAGTTATCTTAAATGTTTTGTTATTTTGTTCTTTCGTAGTCTGAAACACTATACACATCTTTAGATGTTTCAGGCTACAGAAAAATACAGCATTTAAGAAATTAATAGATTATATATAGTGTGTGTATATTTAAAAGGCTATTAAACCATGATGAAGTTTAATCATTGTTAGTGCTGTAACTGACACTGATAATGTTGGCCAATATTCGGATAATGATCATACTGTGCACTATGACTTTGCAAAATATTTTTTATAAACAAACACTGAAATAACATAATAAAAACAAATAAAATATAATGTAGTATAATTACAGGCCAAGGGAGAAACTATTTTGTTTTAATACAAAGTAACATTTAATTGTAAATGTATTTAAAAATTGGATAACAGCAATACAACTTTTTTCCAATTTATACAACACTGATTTAACCTCTGCCCTGATTGTTGTCCTGGCCTATTTTTTCTTTTCCCTTTACCATCTTTGTTCTCCTTCATTGGATACATTAGAAATGTATGCTTTATAGCTAATATTATAGTGAATGGGTCAGCAAAATAGAAATAACGCATATGATATCTTAAAAGCTAATTTAACACATGGTCTTAATTTTCTAGACTGAACTAGTTAGAATTGCACTGTCATGGCCAAATATGAATAGAAATTACTTTTAGTAATGGAACAATACTGTATAGACACTTATAATTATGAATAAGCCTACATTGAAAAATAAAAATCTAGTGTTGGATTTACTTTGAAACAGTTTTCACTCAAGAATTGTTAGTAAATTTCAAAAATAATTACAAAGAAATGGCAAGTTATGCATTCAATCAAAAAGACTGAAATAGTATTTTCTTGTAAAACATTCTTTAAAACCATACCGTGTATGTGTCCTGCATCTCAAAATCACAAACTATCACATAAAAATCTTTTTGTTGTTTTTTACTCTTTTCATATTCACAGTACAAGCTTACTATTTTTGTTTAAGATTAGAAGCAATACAACATATGGTGCACTTGAGATAACATAAAAAAAACCATGTAGCCTATGTATGTTATTATTATCATTATTATTATTATTAAAGGGATGTCATTTTTAACATTAATTAAAATTGCAGACGAATGTTTGCACAGAAATAATGCTACGTCTGACGGTACGTCATTTCGTAGTTTATACATTTATATAAATATGCATTTTTGGAGGGGGAAAACATCGTTCCTGCAAGAGTAGTTTGTCTACGCTGTACCAAAACGAAAAACAGATTTGTCCTCAACCACAAAACACACACGAGCTTCCTCGTGCGCGCTCTCTCTCTCGCTCTCTCTCTCTCTCTCTCTCTCTCTCTCTCTCTCTCTCTCTCTCTCTCTCTCTCTCTCTCTCTCTCTCTCTCTCTCTCTCTCTCTCTCTCTCTCTCTCTCTCTCTCTCGCGCTCTCTCTCTCTCTCTCTCTCTCTCTCTCTCTCACACACACACACACACACACACACTCATTGACGCGTGCTGACGTCAGAGCGCGTCAGTCCGCAGCAGCAAACGGTTGTTTTCTCCAGTTCTGCTGCCTGCCTTGTCACAATATGCAGTCGTTTATGGCTCCTGACAGCGTTGTTTTTACGCACAAACAATATTACGTGTGTTCAAGTAGTACTCACTGTGACTGTGACATCTAGAAGTCAAAGAAACAAACCCGAACTGTATGTACTGAGAAGGACCCGAAATGCACCAAGATGTCTTTATAGCGAAGAATGGCCTCTAGTGGAAGCACTTAAAAGCACCCATATGTCCTTAAACGCTGCTTTTTATATTAATTCCCTAACGTCCTGCCTCGACACTATAACATAAGAGGATGTCCAACCCTGAGAAATGACGCCCCCATTCCCCCCCGAGCAGTGGGAAAGCACACTACAGCAGTCCGGAGCAGAGCAGCTGCGCCAGAGTGCGGCGAGCCGGGGAGGAGATACGCCAACGCCGTTCTCCGGCTCCACTCGAGACGAGCCCTCTTCGCCTCTTGCCTTCATTTTTCAACATTATTCTAAGAGGAGTGGACGGGGCGAGTTTACATACTGGACATAGATACATCCGATACATGTGCGTACGGGGCGCGTAAAACACGGCGTTCTATAGCGTCTTTTAGAGTTGACGCGCTTTGATGTCATCCGGCGTCTCAGGGTCGGATCGTTTCATTTATAGCAGCGGGTCGACATTAAACTAGACACATATCATATCAAGAGTTATCATTACTCGCTTGCGGTCAGACATGGAAGATGGTCCGCCTTCCACAAGCTGTTTCCGAAGATTTACGGACTGTTTCATTGGCTCAAGTAGGTATACTTTTTTATTTTCCTGGCGTATTAGTAACTAAGGGTGTTGTAAAATGTAACGTTTATGTTGCGTTCTTACACTGCGTTGCAGCTGCATACTGGGAAACTTTTGGTTTGCTTAATTTCCAACGTGAAGTTTGGGTGGCAATATTTGCGCAGCGGGTGCAAGATAGTGTGAATGATTATGTCCATTACAGTTTAGTTGTTTAGATAAGTGTCTGTCATCACCTGTTATGTGTGTTTACATTAAGTTTTTAGTGCAGTAGCTGGGGTGGGCCATACATGTGGAAGAGGGTGATGTCTCATCCTTTGAGTTAAATAAGTGTGGCCCTAAACTTGTTTTTGTGATTTCCTCTCTCATTTAAAATGCACAGAGAATGTTAATTAGCCAGTGTCATTTTTTTGGAACAATCTAATGCAGGACAAGCCAAGAAATGCAGAGACTAAACAGGGGTGTTTAATATTAGTCTTTGATTAGTTTCACATGCAGAGAAATTATTGGAATTATTTCCCACAGTGCATAGCAGCTCAAAGTGTGCGTGTAGGACAACAGTGTGGAGATGTCGTTGTGGTGACCTCCTCTGATGAATATCATGACAGAATTAGTATTGAACCAGTTGACTTGAGAGAGCAAAAGCTGCGTGTGACGTGGTACTAATGACAGACAGGTAAGCACGAATGTCACAGGTTTTACTGAAATGCCGGCTTATGATGTTTTCTCATAATAGGCAAGGATTATTTCATTGCAGTCTCGGAGGATACATTACATACAAAATGAATACTATTCATACTTTAGAGCATTTTCCTGCAATAGGCATAAAAGGCCAGAATAATAAATCTTATGGTACTACGTTTTCTATGCAACTTTACTTGTAGTGTGTTGACTTAGCCACAGTGTCAGGCCATTTTTTTTGCATCAAAAAAATATTTATTATTCATGCTATTAATTTATTATTATTATTTTTAATCACTCAGTTTGCCATTTGAGCTAATTTGTGAAGAGGTGTTTCTCTTGGCCAAGGAGATTTCTCCGTTATTGATGGATATTGATACAATAATATATGTACGTTCCATCCAATAAGAGGTAAAAAAAAAAAGAATGTATGTAAAATCAGCATTCTTTCACTAGTAGACTAGTGTAAACTAAGTCTTAAACTACTAGTTTTTAATACGAAAAACTCAGTCCAACAGTCTTAACCGGTTTTGCTTCAGGATCTAGATTTCTTATTGTAAATCAAGTGTTGGAGAATTGTTTGGTGTACAAAAGTGATTAAAAAAACACATTGACCTTAATGCTACAGAACCTTAAACCGCACAGGCGCATCAATATGCAGAAACATTAACAAGACATAGGCTTAATAGGAACACTGATATTTTAGTTTTACTTTGTCATTAAAAATATGTCTCATGAATTACGATGGTTTCGTGTTGTCGGCAGATCGTAGTTCACAGCATAACACATTGTGGTCTGCACAAACCATGTTTATCCACGGTGTAAGTGAAACAGTATTTAATGTAGTCTAGGTCATATTTTCCATGTACTTTGTTCATGGTTTTCAAGCATGTCATGCAAAGTGCAGTATCTGCCTAATTTGACTAGATTACAAGTGAGAGATTAATTTGCATCAAAATATTGTATTGATTTTGATTGGACCTTTGACACCAACAAGAAAAGATGTGGGAATCCTAATTTTTTTCTCTGTGCTAATATACAGGCAATTTAGTTTTATTATCAGTTTTCTACATATTTTAATGAGCACTTTTGTTTCTATTAGACAGGATAGTCTAGACTAGTGTTGCCAACTCTCGCAAGACAAATAAGCCACCGCAGTATCAAACAAGCCCAATATGATTTATTATCAATTATTTATTATCAATAAAAGAGCCTGCAACATATTAAACTAAAACCACTCTGAGTTTGAAAAGCAAAAACAAAAGTTATTTTACAAAAATCATAAAATTGCAACGAAGCGGGATGGCGCGCACTATCCTCCGATCACCTGTGAGCAGAATAGGTTTGGCCTGTGATGATTAATAAACATACATTATAAATATATATTTTTTTAAATCTCGTCTGTTGATGGCATTGTTTGTGAAAATGTAGGCTGCGCTGCATACATCTATTTAAGTCTACTAACTATCATTTCTTGCATTTACATAACAACGTCACATGCCTGCACATTGAACACAATTTTTCTCCAATGAGGGGGAGGGGCTAATACAGCACTTGTATTATTGCACTGATTGGCTATTAGCTGTGAGCAGACAGTGTCAATCAATGTGTTGGAGAAAACAGCGACCATAAATGCCAAGAAATTTCAGATTTTTCTAACAAGCAAGCAACCATATTTTTCAAAATAAGCCCCCCAAAAAAACCCAACTCATGCCCCTTGATTTTTCACGTGACTTACCAAAAACGAAGCCAAAGTGGAGAGAAACGAGAGAAAGGGGGGATGAGACTGGGACATGATGACACAGGCCGCATGGTTTAGCTGTTTAACTAAATATTAATGGAGACTCCCAGCAAAACATTCCGAATCAATATCAATCAGGAATAATGGAATATAAAGAATCATTCTGTTGAAAATATATAATTATTTTACATTAGTGTTATTGCAGTATGCTCAGCGGTGCGACTCCAGGAGTAGAGCAGTGTGGTGGTGAAGGGATCTTGCGGCTGGTGTGTCATTGCATCTCTCAGAGACAGTGCTGAGTCTGGGCTTCTTGCTGCTGTCTGTAAGGCTGCTGATATCAGCAAATCACCACATGTAAACAATGAAAATTCAACATTGATTTCTACTTAACATTTTTGTTTTTTGAAATTTTGAATTTCTGGATTCTTATCATGCAAGTCTCATGAAATCACATAAACCGATATTTAAATTGATTCTGACTAGTCACACTAGAGTTGATTCACAACTTTAGACATTAACTAACAACGAACAATACATTTGATACATTATTTATTAATCTTTGTTAATGTTAGTTAATAAATATAACTTCACTGTTAGTTCATGTTCATTTTAATAATATTAACAGATATAACTTTTGATTTTAATGATCTATTATTAAATGTTGAAATGAACTAAGATTTGAGCACATGTTTTAGAAGTGTTTTTTTAGTGTTAGTTCACGTTAACTAATGTTATCAAATAGAACCTTAAATCCTGCATTATATCTGAAAACATTTTATAACCAGGTGCACTGTATAGTAACATTAAATATCGTTACAGCCATATATTCTGTGTTGGTAGTCAAACTCCAGCGAACAACACTTTTGTGCTGAGGAAACACACACTTACGACACATGTATCCGAACGCAACGCTGAACAGGTAGAGGTGAACGAACAGAGCTGAAACGGTCTTTCGTGACCTTTGAATTCTCCGTTGTAATGCGATCTCATGCATAATACAGCGCAGTGATTGGATTAAAACCGTTCATTCTCATGAATAAATGCAGAGAAAAGCTCAGAAACTGATGACATATACGCACACTTGCAGCCAATCATCACTCCAGGTTAACTTTTCGTGACGTTGATTCAACATTGCTTTTTAAACCGGAAGAACGAAATAGCTGAAAAACAAAAAAAAAGATTCACTTTTCTCTTAATAATAAACATAATGAGTGCTTTTGTTGTTTTCATTGCAACCTGTACTGTAAACATCTCAAAAATGTGTTTTCAAATAATATGCTTAGTACATCCAAACAAACACAAAGCATGTTATTTAATTTGTACCCAAATTTATTTTGGCAGTTGAGTAAGATGTTATCTCACTGATTAGATTGTAAAGTTGTTCAGTCTTACGATGGCTTTTTTTATCAGAATGTCATGTTACCGGTGGTTTCGGTGTTGTTTTATATCAGCTCTGCCCTAGTGTGTGTGATGGACCTCTGAACAGAGGCCGTTTTTGAGGCTATTCCAGGTCAACACTAATATGATCTGACAGGCCATCTACAGAAAGCTTAACTCAATGAAGAACGCTGCATTGTCATGCAGGAAACGCTCATCGAAGACACTTCCTCCCCCAGCTGGATGTCATTTAATCATCCCGGTGAATTCCCTCCTCAAGCGGCCTTTCACTAAATACAAGTCAATGAAACGGCCTCACGTGATATACATTCAGCACTCTGCCAGACGTACAAAATGCCAAGTCGCACTTGAAGATCTCATTAAAAAGTCCAACTGGACAATTACAAC
The DNA here is from genome assembly GCF_029890125.1 of Rhinichthys klamathensis goyatoka. Taxonomy (NCBI): domain Eukaryota; kingdom Metazoa; phylum Chordata; class Actinopteri; order Cypriniformes; family Leuciscidae; genus Rhinichthys; species Rhinichthys klamathensis. The sequence goes on from NW_026606556.1 coordinate 3,348,323, forward strand.
GTTTTCAAATGTATCTTTTCTTTCTTGGTTCACTGTGTGGAGGCAGCGAGACATTAACATGTTTGAATCCAATGTTTGCAAAATGTCCTGTCTACTGTTCTGCCTTCATCAATCATTTTTGAAGGCAGTACAAATGTGTTCTTGCTGCCTATGATATCCCACAATCCTGTTCATGCTGTTCGCTTGATGGTGGAAAGAATAAAAATGGTGTCTGATGGAACAGTTGAAAAAGGTTCTAATGGTTTTATCATTAAAGCAACACATTAGATCATTATATGTGGAATCGGAAGTTTCCAGGACGTGCCTTCATTCACAAACAATGCCACTGACTTCAGTTTTGGCAAGCCTATTAGTCATGGCATATATTGGCATGTGGGTGATGCAAGTTTGTGTCTGGCCCGTGGACTTGTAGTACTTCTAATCTTAATTTTTTTTTTTAAATGTACTTGCAGATAACACTAAAGTACACTTTTGAAAAGTGCACTTTGTAATAATGTCAAATTACAAATTTTACTTTAAAGTAGATTTGAAATCATGGTTTAAAAAAATTACAGTTATTTTGATGTTGACGTAAAGTACCTGGTTTTAAATTAACTGTAGTGTGTTATGTGATATTGCGTTTAAAGTTAATGTATTTTAATGTATGCAACTTGCCATTACACATGTGTTTTATATATATATATATATATATATAAACATAAACACAGGACATAAGTTTCAATGGAAATGACATTACAGTATTTTTCATACACAGTGCACTTTTCACAGTATTTTTCATATACAGTGCACTTTAACCATATTCAGAGACAAAATAATTATGAAATTACTAAAGTACAGAGGTGTTACGCATTTAAACAAATTTAATTTAAACAGTTTTCAATTCATTGTAAATAACATCTTATAATCGTCCAGAAAAAGACTACATCCAGTTTGCACTTAAGCATGTTCTTTTAAAGTATATTATTTGTGTAATAAATACTCTTTTCTAAAAGGAATGCAAGTACATGAACACAGATGCCTCTAGCTACGCAAGCTCGATTTTGTAAATTGTTGCGTTCTGAAATGTCACTCTGCAATTCATAATGCAATGCAAGTACGTGTTGCATTCTTTTTCTCAATGCCACAAGGGCCACTAAGCGATCATTAGTGTTAACCAAGGGCGTCGCTAGACCCTTAAGTTTTGATGTTTTTCTTAAAATCATTGCCTGATGATGAGGTAGGTTGCAGTAGATAGATTCTGTACGTCTGCAAAAAGGCTTTCCTATTACTGGTATTTGAACGTTATCATATACCTACTTTTAATTATTTAAAACTTGAAGGCTGATTGTAATGCCAGCTGAAAGTATCCTGCACGTCCTCTTCAATCAAATGCCACTGGTCCGCCCCGTCGCTGTGCTCCTCCTCCTTCACTTTTCCCAGCGGAATCCTTCAGTTGCAGTCAGTCATACGATTATTCATAAAACAACATTGTAGCTGACGAGAGGGTAACTACCAGGCTAACGCTTATTGTTGTGATAATGAGTAGTATGTGAATTTGTATTATTTAGTTGAATGAGGACATCCCGTTCTGCTAAAAGAATGCTTGCTTATCTCTTCTAATTTGGCATTGTTTGTGGCTTGATTTAAAAGCCTTGGAACGCGCAACTTTGTATGATGCGTTGACGTTATTTCCACTAAAACAGGAAGCTAAGGCGGGACATATTGAATGGCTCCTCCCCCTTTTCAAATAGCCAATAGCGTTTAGTTTACCTCACAGACTGTGAGTCGTACTTGACAGCACCATGGAAGCGTATCCGAGCGCTGATAATATGTTGAATTCAATAGTAGAGGTGTGAATAAATTCTAGCCATTTCATTCTTAACCAACGTACAGTTGGAAAACTGAATAAAACTCAAGCGTTTGAGCAACCGAACACTCATCTCCAACCCATATTGCTCCGTGACGTGTCAACAGTCGCTTTGGCCTGGTGGTATTTATAGCATAGGGACAGGACGCTTTAGATTCTAGAGAGCCTTTGATTGGACAGAAGATGTGATGAGAAGCTGAAGTCCGCGGTGATGTCTTAAAAATCTGTGATCCATTTTAGCGGAAGTGAGAGACTGTTTTGAATGCATATATCTCCTAAATGTAAATTTTGTCATTGTTTTGGAACAAACCAGCTTATTCATAACCTTAAGGCTAACATATTCATACTAAAACTTAAAAAAAACATCTTGGGTTACGACTGTAACCCTTGTTCCCTGAGAAGGGATCGAGACACCACTGACAGGTCCCATGTGGGAACTCTGGTACGAGTCGCAGGTCTCATCCTCCAAGCCCCACGGAGGAAACGTACGACCAGCTAATGTCTCCCCAGGGGCCCATCACCCAAAGGAGCGTGGAAAGCCGAAATGGCAGCCACGTACACATTGATTGTGGACGGGGTAAGACCAGCCGAGAAGCGATCTTCGAGGAATTCCAGCACTGAAGCCACCAGGCAGTTAACTGGGTCCACCTCACGCTCGCTACACTAATTGGTGAACACATTCCACTTTAGGTCGTACAGTTTCCTCGTGGAGGGAGCTCTATAGCTAAGTATGGTCTCAACTACTCCTTCTGACAGGCCGGCCTCTTTGTACTGTGCCCCCTCAGGGGCCAGACCCACAGTTTCCATAACTCTGGCCGAGGGTGAAATATTGAGCCGATGGGAATCTCCAAAAGGAGGGCTGTCTAGGAGCGATATTATGTCGGAGAACCATACTCGGGCCGGCCACAACGGGGCTGTCAGTAGAGGTCTGAATCCATCTCGGCGAACCCTCTCTAGAACTCCCGGGAGCAGAGCCATCAGGGGAAATGCATACAGACGCAGCCTCGGCCACCTCTGCACCATGGCATCAGACCCCAGCAGGGCTGGATGTGTGAGGGAGAACCACAGTGGACAGTGTGACGTCTCTCGAGATGTGAACAGATCCACGTCCACAGGGCCGAACCTCTCGCATATCGTCTTCACCACCTCGGGGTGAAGTCGCCATTCCCCGGGCCTCAGCCCCTTCCTCGACAGGATGTCTGCTCCCTGATTCTGGTCCCCTGGGATGTATGTTGCTCCGAGAGACAACAGTCTCCCCTGGGACCACAGGAGGATCTGATGTGCCAGTCTGCATAGAGGGTGGGATCTCAGACCCCCATGATAATTGATATAGGCCACCACTGACATATTGTCTGACCTCACAAGGACGTGGTGACCTTTGAGGTCTGGCAGAAAGCTCTTCAGAGCTCAGAGGACCGCCAGAATTTCCAGGCAGTTTTTGTGCCAGGAGGAAATATAGTCCTGCCATAGACCTCTCGTAAAGCGGCCGTCCATGACCTCGCCCTAGCCCGTGAGCGAGGAGTCTGTTAAAACGGCTTTCCGGCGACATGACGCTCCCAGCACGGGACCTTGGGACAGAAAACAAGGTTTTTCCACAAAGATGGTGAAGAATAGCCAGGATGCGAGCCGAACCCCGCCCACAACATTTTTTGGTCGGGAAGTTCGGTCTGGACTCAATCCATTGAGGAGTAATTATGATCGGTTCAGAAATCGTCGGGCCAATCAAATTGCCAGGGCGGGCTTTATACGATGATGGACAGATGATCTGCAGTTACATAATCATTACGTTATCAAAGAGCGCTTGGGTTGAACTGGATTCCCTCAAAGATGACTGCAGCTGGAGAATTGAGATGTATAGATTCCGCTATCGCGTCTGTTGTAAAAGAAAAAAAGTAAAATTAAGACGGCACATTAATTTTAAAAGACGAACAGAGAACTGCAATCAAGGCATTTGTCGATCGGAAAGATGTTTGCCGTCCTTCCTACGGGATTTGGCAAAAGTTTAATTTATCAGCTGGCTCCGATGGTCGCTAAGAAGATGGGACGCAATGAAAACCCTGTGGTCGTTTTGGTTTCTCCTTTGGTCGCACTCATGGAGTCAAGTAAAAGAATCAACACTCTAGACCAGCGGTTCTCAAAGTGTGGGGCGCGCCCCACTGGTGGGGAATAGAGACGTAACAGGTGGGGCGCGCCAAACGGGAGGAAATTTTCCTTTTTATGCCTTTATATCTTTATCCAGACATCCCAAATGTCCCGGAAGTTCCGGAAGTCTCCCGCATATTGATAGCGGCTCCTTGACGCCCGCAAATGAGATCCAATCTCCCGGAATCTGGAGCAAGACCGCGCACTAGAGTAGAGACTGCGCGCGCGTGTGTGTGTGTGTGTGTGACTATTAATGCAGCGCGTGTGAGAGCAAACCGTCCTTATAGCTGTGTGTTGCCGCTCATTAGACCGATCACCCCCGGGGGCGACAACAAGTAACAGGAATTCCCCACCCCCAAAATAATGATTGACGTGACGTCGACATATTAATTGTAGCGGAAACAAACTTTTGCGCCCATAGATATGTAGCCTATGCTTCGCGCCGATGGCCAGGCGCGCTGGAAGCTGTTTCATGCGTAAGTGGGGGCTGAGGGCTGGGTTGGAAAATATGTGACGTCATTATGTTGTGGCTTACGACAAGACATGAAATTTCTCTGAACATTGAACATGATTTGAGTGTCAGTATCAAGCCTGCAACCCTGCTTTGAGAAATTGTGCAATGCAAAACAGGCTCATTGCAGTCACTTAATGCAGGGATAAATAGACCTGTCTTGCCACATGGATTTCTCTTCTTTTCTTTTTTTAACAGATTGCAAAGTGGCACTTTTATTTCTTTTCTATTTTTGAGGCACTTTTATTTTCTCTATTTTTGAATTTCATGCAAGTTATGACACAGATGCACTTCATTTTCTTTATTTTTGAACTTGCTGTTATTTGATGTAGATATATAGTTAGTTTGTATTTAGATACAACTTGTTACAATACTGATACTACTTGTTACTTCAATAAATTGGAACATTTTAAGCTTGTTACGTATTTCATTAGCATTGTGTCGGGGCGATGGGGCCAGGTGGGGCTTGAAAATTCCCCCTTGTCCAAAGTGGGGAATGACCGAAAAAGTTTGAGAACCACTGCTCTAGACCAACTAAAAACTTTTAGACCAACTAAAAGAATCAACACTCATTATTTTACTACTTCTTCCAGCGTGCGTGCAGTTGAGTTCTGTCAATATTCTCTGGTTCTGTTGACAACTATGCGTAGCTCAACATACGTCACTTACTGCATTGCTCTGATTGGTTGTAGGTCTATCCAATTGAGTGCCGAGTTTTTTTTTTCCTGGTTCGGTTAAGACACGCCTCATAATCAAAGCCCCTATGGAGCAGTATCAGACTCACAGTCTGACTAGAATATGAGTATGACGAAGTCAGGCTAGGTGAACGAAGGCATCGGCGCGTAACCCTGATCATGCGGAACAGGTTCCCCCTCGGGGAAAACCCCTTGGTTTTCAACCACCACTGCAGGGCCCTCATGTAGCAGGCCGAATGGAATGACGTTGGACTTCCATGAACCCTAACACTCTCTGAAAATGTTTTACAGTGATGGCTTGGCCTAGCTTTATCCTGGTCACCGTGGCCAGGATGGACTCGATCCATGAAGGAGACAATTGTGCCCGCATCATTACTGAGTCCCAGACCACTCCCAGAAATGTGGTTCTCTGGGCTGGGGCCAACACACTTTTCTTTGTGTTGAGTCTCAACCCCAATCTCTGGATGTGGGCAAGGACGACATCTCAATGCCAAACAGCTCTCGTGACTAGGCCATAATAAGCCAGTCGTCGATATAGTTTAGCACCTTGATACCCTGAAGCCTCAGCGGAGCTAGAGCTGCATCCATGCATTTGGTAAATGTGCGAGGGTAGAGGGCTAAGCCGAACGGAAGGATCCGATATTGGAATGCTTCGCCCCCGAAAGCGAACCTCAAGAACTTACTGTGAGATGGAAGGATCGATATGTGGAAGTATGCGTCCTTCAGATCTATCGTGACAAACCAATCCTCGGATTTGATTTGGCTCACAATGATGGGAATGGTGAGCATCTTGAACCTGAACCTCCTCAGAGGCCTGAGATCTATAATTGGACGCAACCCCCTTATTCTTCTTGGGAACTATGAAGTAGCAGCTGTAAAACCCGGATTACCTGTCCGGCGGAGGAACACGTTCTGTGGCCTTCTTTACCAGCAGGGAGTTTACTTCCATATATGTTCCAATACCCGACCCTGCTCTAGGTCGACTGCAGTCTAAACCACCCCTCTGAAATTCGGTGGGTGGAAACCGAACTGCAGTCTGTACCCTTTCTGTATGGTGCACAGGACCTAAGGAGAAATATTCAACAGATTTTTCCATGCCTCGAAAAATTTCTACCAAGGGAACCAACCTCTCGAGGCTGGTTTCGGGTATTGTTCGAGATTGGTTCTGGACCCCTTGAAGCAGCTCTCCAGCAGGGTTCGATCGGAAACTATTCTCGGTGTGTGGACGCGAGCGCTGCCTGGCCGCAAGCCTGTGGGGCAGACAGAGCAGCGAGCGTTCGCTGGAAACCGATGTGTCCTGAAGCGCAACTGACGGCAGGATACAAACATCGATTTCCTGTAGGCTTCCTGTCGTCTCTGGAGGATCTCTCTGTCGCGGGTAGGGTAGCCCGAAGAGATCCTACTTTTGCTAGGACCTCTTCCCCGAAGTCTTTTTCGCCTGCTGGACGGCCCTCAGGTCGCCCTGCTTTTGCTGAGGCTTCGGCTGAGCGTGCCGTCTATGCCCCCAAGCTCCTTGAGGGGGGGCTCTAGAGGAAGCACTCTCTTTTTGTGCCTGTTTCTAGGCTGAGTAGCTGGTGGATGGCTGCGGCTGCCCACTGGGGGCAGACTTCTTGGATTTTGAGCGGTGAGGTATACTGCTTTAAGCCTGAAGACTTTTTCGCCTCCTGAAACCTGTCGACGACAGTGTTTAATGTGTCGCCGAACAGGCCAGGAGGCTAAATTACTGCAACAAGGTCTTTCTTCTTGATGCCCGACAGATTTAGCAATAAATGTCTTACCATAGCCACCATAGAACGGCCGATAGCGCGAGCTGTTTCCTAGGTGACTCGGAGACACAGGTTTGCAGCCTTACACAACTCCGCTTTGTCATCTGGAGTTGGTCCCTCGCCCTCATAAATGTCATTTAGAAGGTCGGCCTGATATGCTTGTAGTACTGCCATGTTGAGCAGACTCGCAGCCATGTAAGCCCTGCCCACCAAAGAAATGTGGGAATTAGGTTGCACTGTGAAATGTCTGACGAAAATTGCAAATACTAAGAAATATGTTACAGAAGTTCGTCTTTCGAGTAGGCTACACTTACAAAATCCACGATGAGACTGAGCTCGATATCTCGGATAGCTTGCGCGTCAGCGATTTTTTTTTTATTGTGCGAAATCGCTGTCAATCAAAAGGAGATGCAGTCCTCCAATCATCACGCGGACGCCCGGACGCCAGGCCAGCCCACTTCCCTATTCACCCCAGAGACGCCCGGCGTCCGTGGGCGGGACATAATCACAGCATTTATCCAATGACCGTCTAGTTTCGGAGCACTGAAAAAAACTGTTCGAAGCAGCCCCATTGAAGTCAATGGACGCTGAGCTTCAACGGTGAAATGCCATAGGGAAATGCACTGTGACGCGCTACGGGTATGTATGAGAAGCTCGAGTCAGCCGACCTGCTATATGGAGCTTATTCTAAACGAACTCGTCTTCGAGATGACCGTGTTCTAACGCATTTTTAGTCAATAAAATGTTAACACAATAGTACACATTTGACCATTAATTTTTGACATTATAGGGGAAGCTGAGCTTCCCTTGCAGTCTTAAAGAAATCGCCACTGATATATATATATATATATATATATATATATATATATATATATATAGAGAGAGAGAGAGAGAGAGAGAGAGAGAGAGAGAGAGAGAGGAGAGAGAGAGAGAGAGAGAGAGAGAGAGAGAGAGAGAGAGAGAGAGAGAGAGAGAGAGAGAGAGAGAGAGAGAGAGAGAGAGAGAGAGAGAGAGAGAGAGAGAGAGAGAGAGAGCTTTGCAGACTGACAGACTTGGTCCAAATAAAACACACACGACACAGAGCGCTTGCTGAAGAACAGAAAGCTAACGCTGTTGTGTGCCGGCGTCCCTTTGTAGCTTCCGTGTATGCCGTCACACGTTACGTCATGACGCAACACCAATCACGATTGACTTAGTTTCATTCATGATACAGAGGCGCTACGCTGGGGGACGTTCCCCAAAGTGTCGTCATCAATGAAGTGCGAGTTCCCCCCAAAAGGGAACTTACATTTTGATTTCAGGGGGCCTTTGGGGGGTGAGCATGCCCCCCAAAAATAACTTTGGTGGCCCTTTGCCCCAGTGATGATCAGACACTAGATAACGCCCAGTGTTAACTATCTTCATATATTGTTAGTTCTCTCCTTCAGGACAGCTACAGTTATGGCAGAGCTACAGTTATGGCAGAGCAACAGTTTGAAGAGCATCTTTTTGAGCAAGTTAGTTCAAGCTTATTAAACTGTCAACTTCTTGCATTTATAAGGTGTGTCGTGTCAAATATAGTTTACTTTAAAAAAAAATATCTCAAGACCCTGCATTCTGTTCCATTCCTGAACCTCTCTCACATTTGCCCACATTTGAGCCCTGCTGAAACCTCAAATATTTCAGCTACATTGTGACAGTAAAAGAACATTTGAAATGTGGAAAACTAAGAAGGAATCTCATTTGTTAGACTCATGGGTCATCATATAAACTTTCCATGGGATGAGCACACTCACTCTGTTACTCAGCACCCTGCTCTTCTGATGATGTCAGTTGACACTCAACTCCAGAGCTCCTTTATGACCTTGTGTTTAGGGATCTCCAAAGGCAGACCGTGAATCTGCTGTTCTCATCAGAGCTTTCCTTTGGTCCCATTGCTCTGCAGGAAACAGGACTTCTCCAGATGTGGCGGCATCTTTGGCAGAGCATCCCTGTTAGATCAAACCCCCCCTTCTTTTGAACAGAGGCATACAGGAAGTATGGATGAGAATCGTGAGAAATTTAACAATTCTGGTTCCGATTCCACTTAAACATGCAATGAGCAATTTCTGAGAAACACTGTCGCTATTTGAAATCGAATGGGCTACTTTTAAATCATTGCTCTGGATTGATGTGTGTGTGATATTCCTAAAAAAAAATTGAATGAACTGTATTATTATTATTGCTAACATTATGTTGGGAAGAACGTTCTGCTATTTCTGTCATAATTTCAAGTTCAACCATACTTCATCTATCATATATCAAAGAAATTGTGAAATTTTCATATTTTAACAATATATTTTATATAAACATCTTTTATATTATTATTAGCAATAGAATTAGTAGTATTATTTTATTAATATACACTGAATGACCAATCATGTGTCAGGTATCACAATGTGTCTTGTAGTTTTATCTACACATCAATCACAGTAAAGCTAAAATATTGACCTGTTTCTGCGATGGCAGACGTTCAAAGGTCATGTTTTCGACACTTAGGTATGTTGTTCTTGTTTATGCATTGTGACCGGAGTGGAATGTTTTCTTTGTAACTTTTTCAAAAATACATAGAACTGGAAAGCTAGCAAAACAGCATTCGAGGTTGACTCAAGTCAAAAAGAATGTACTTAAAACTATTAATTTAGAAGGAAGTGTGAATGTAACTCACATTCACTCACATTCATTATTTGTGCATTGGATTTCTCATACATGGTGATAATTGTATATATTTGAATTGACGGGTAAAAGATTCAGCATTCATTTCCACTAAGGCCTGAGAACAAAAGTGAATTTCTCACTCTGTATGTGATGGAAAACTTTGGCCGCTGGACTTCTCAGAGCTTTCTAATCACAAGAGTCTGTACGCTAACCGCTTAGAGGTCAATTTACAGTGACAACATATCAGTGTGAATAACTTTGCTGTGGTATTATAAAGGGCAAGGCCTTATGAACATGGGGTAAAGGACTCTTGGGGAGCACACAGATTCAGCGCTGGCTTATCTCAATCTCAGCTGGCCATTTATTGCCGGTACCCTTTCGTCCTAATGACCACAGCCACAAGAGTGGAAATAATGCAAATGACTTTTCCATGAAAGTCACAGTATGTGTCGTGTTACTGTAAATCTACTTTATGCATTTGTTTCCTGGAGTGTGTGTGTGGTAGGTAAATGGTCCTCATGAGGAAAATGGCTTATAAATCATACTAAGTGATGTTTTTTGAAAATGTAAAAACCGGGTTCTCAAGTTTTATCAAAAGCTTGGAGTGAGATCACATGCGGTTAGGGGAGGAGCCCTAATGGAGCCCCGCCCCCGGCCCCCAATGTTACCCATTTTTCATAATTAACCAGCACAAATTGAAATTATAACAATTGGTAAATCTGATAAATGACAGAGCAATTCATCACATAAAATATACTCTTTAATGTTATATTTCAAAATTACAAAAATATAATAAATTGCTCCAAACAGTTTGGATGTGTCTAGTCGAAATGGTATAATGATTTATTGTGTGGTGGGACATTGTGGGACATTGTGAACAAATGGACATATTAGTATTAAGGTGTGTGTGTGTGTGTGTGTGTTTTGTGTGTTTGTGTGTGTGTACACAAGAGTACACACTCCAGCTTATGAAATGTGTTTTGTGTTGTCTGCTTTAATACATACTGCCTTAATGTAACTAGAAAGACTATTAATACAGTATATAATTTAAAATAAAATGAATCTTCATTCCATCAATCAATCAATCAATCAATGTATGCGATGGGCTATATATTAAATGTTCTAGCCTAAAAATGTTAGACAAGCTTTCTTCCAACTTACCTTCTCCCAGAGTTTCCGCTGAGTTTTCGTTTTACGGATATTTTGATGATATGCCGGTCAAATATCGCCCCTTAATTAGTCAAGTTGAGGAAAACTGGAGGCAGGCTATGTAACTTAAAAAATGACATAATCAGGCCGTATAGAATGCAACATGTTTATTAGCCTAACTTTCAAATAGACGGAAAAAAAAACATGAACGTTCGATTGGCGTCAATCAACGCCAATTGTTTTTACTATGGTTTCACATTCATAGTTTAACAAACCAATCCTCCTTTCCCACATAAAATATCTGAATAGTAGCCTATTGTTTTTACTCAAGCGAACTTAATTATACACTCTCAGTAGGTCTCATTTAGCTGGTAACATTTAAATTGGCCACCATGAAATGACTCCATGTCAAATGAACTGGAACAAGACTAGGCCTATAACATTGTCTCGCATCATTTTAGGCTACTTTTTACGGTGTTTTGCAGTGCTGAATTGTGCAGCTGCCGACTTAAAATCAAAACTTCCCAGTGTCTCTCCACAACTTGCAATGCGCATAAGCCGCGTGGGCCTGTTCACATATCGCGTCTTTTGCGCGCTCAAGTTCGTTATTTCCATAGACAGTAAAAGAGGTTATTTCAAATGTAGGCGTGCTCATAATGGAAGTTTTTTCCAAGCGCGTCCGTGCTGCATCGAGATAAAAACATCTCGGTGTGGATTGAGGTTATCAATCGTAATCGTAATCGTACAAATGTTATCATTTGTAATAATGTTTGTTTGCTTTTGTTTTTTAATTGTAAAAATGCAGAAAGGTTTAGGTTATAGTATTTATAACTAGCTATATATATAAACAATTGAAGTCTATGTGATGTCCCCATTTAGATAGCTAAAGGCAACCACACGCTTCAAGATAATGAGGCAGATTTTGGGCCAATTATTTCCTTCCAACAATTCTAGGTAAAGTCTCGATTATCTTGATGGTTCTACAGATTATCTAATCACACCTGGTGTGAGGTGTGCTAAGAGGGATTGTATCTGCTCAGAGAAACGTTGGGGCCGCACTGACACTGACACATGTTGAATATTTACAATCAGAAATCCTGTTGATTTCTGTAAAGAGCTGTCCAAACACTATTATCGCCATTTATTTTTGCCCGCCATGTTTGTTTCTTCTAAAGTCATGACCACAAGAGATTTTGCGAGATTTCCCCGTGTTTACTGTCGGGACTCTGGTTGTATGTGAATGGAATCTGTTAGTGTGTGTGGTAGGAACAAAACTGTTAAAATCTATGAATTTTTTTTTTTTATCATGTTTGTGGTCTCTCACATTTTGAAAATCTGATAAGATTTTAAAAATCTCTTAGTCTGGGCCAGCCTTAAGTAAAATGTGTGTGTGTGTGTGCAATTTTTATTTTATTTTTTTCAACATAACATTCTATCTTTCAATCTATCTATCTCAGCCACACCGAAACTCTTCCTTAGATAAGAAACATATCCTCTTCCCACCTCTGGCAGGGGAGTCCCAGGCGGACCGCTGACGCAGGCACTCAACCCCCTCCACACACACACACCTTCGTCACACACCCACCTGCCTCAATCATGTCAGGCAAGTGAAAAGTAGAACCTTGGGAGTCTGCCCTTGACACCACTCCAGGAAGAGAGCAGTTCTCAATAAACCTGCTCTTCTCTCTCAGGCGTTCCTTCAGTTTTGCTCTCTCCTGTTTTGGTCACTGTACGGTTTTCAAAGCTCCCCAACTCTTTGGAAACCAGCAGCGAGAAGCTGGCCCCACACAATTTATAGGCCTCTCAAATCTAGGATGACTATAGGTGAAAAAAATTGGAACAGGTCTTAGATATGCGGGCGACCAGAGTACGAATCTGGCCTGCTGTGATTTAAGTTATGATTTGTTTTATTTCCCAATGGTCTGTAAAGAATAGAAAATAGTTTGGATGCATCTAATCTTTGGATACACATATCCAACGTAAACTCTCATTTTGATATTGAGCTCTTTAAAAAGTTTATTTACAACAATCAAGCCAAAGATAATACTTATTTTCAAGACAGTGTCCCAGTTGTAACTCTGTCTGGACGTGGTACTTATAAGATTTTATCAGGATGTATTGTTACCCTACTGTACCCTCCTCCTCACCCTGTAAAAAGGAAGATATTATGACTCCAATGAAGTAGTTCCTTCTTTTTACTCCTGTTTTTCCACATATCATCCCCCAAATAATGGAGACAATGCTTTGTAAACAGGTCTGTCAGCTTAGTTTGAATTATGTAGGGGATGGATGGAGAAAAATGCTTTTTCTGGCAGGATTTACTGTACCAAGTGTTTTATTTTTACATCTCTCGTGTGGGGGAATAGAGACGCTCAGACGGCCAGCAGTCGCACAGCGCTAAAGGATTAGACTATCTGTCATTTTAACAGTAATCTTTTATGGTTTTGCTCATTTATTTATTGTTTGGCACACGTGTTATCATGCTGTAAGCAAACATCTGGATTCTTCTGCGATAAGAGAGTTTATTTACAGTGTGCGTATGAAGTCATGCTTTTTCTGTAAGTCCTCCAGCAGAGTCTGAATGTGCCATGATCTTTAGTTAAACATTAACCTTGAGCAGCCTCCTAAATTAAAGACAAATCGTTTGTGACTAACTTGGGTATGTTTCACAAAAGACGCAGTTTGTCAATTATAGTTTTTAATTTATGACCTATGAAGCCATGCGTCAGGTACTTGGCCATTGCACCACAACTTGCTGTTTTTTCAGTGTCTTGCGTCATGAGCTTTTTCGTTTTTAAGGCTAAGCTATTTTAAGGCTAATAAAAATGGCATAAAAAAATGCATCTTAAAACCCTTGCATTCTGATCCGTTCTGTTGTGCTTCGTAAAGCCTTTTTTGAAAGCAAAAACACGTCCTGAATGAACGGCCCTTTGTTCATTCTGTACTGTCTGCCCATTGAGTAGTGGTTTGCTGAGGCACGTGGCCTGTAGTAGCAGTTGGTTCTGCGCTGACGGTGGGTTCACATGAACATACTTTGCATTTAGGTTAGATTTTAGGTTTGAGTTGTTCCGAGATAATTCCTTAATACAGAAATGACATATGGTTAGGTGGTATGAATAAATGTTCATTTATTTTGAAGGTTTTTTTAATAAATAAATAAAGCTTTATTGCAGACACAGGTCCATATAACACATCATACAGTACAAAAAGGAGATATAATTATAATAATTGAATATATAATGTTTTCCCGAGTTCTTCAGATAAAAATCAGTCATGCTTTCATAAACCACCTAGGAAGTCAAGGTCTCTTTTCATTACTAAAGTTTCGTTACTTGCTGTTTACACATTGTCAATAATAAAACGATTAATACATGAATATTCTTACATACACCATCTTTAAACTCTGTCAAAAATCTAAATACAATGAAGCCCTTAGTTTAACTCATGTAAAGCTTCCATTCTGTCTAATATTTCTAATCAACCATGTTAGAACCATGCTAACAATGTGAAATCAAGCTAGCAACATGTTAAATTGTTAACAATATGCTAAAACGTTAGCAATGTGCCAGTTCGTGTTAGGAACATGCTTGCAATGTATTAAATCATGCTAGAAACATGCTAGCAACATTCAAAATCATGCTAGCAACATGCTTAAACATGCTAGCAATGTATTAAATAATGTCAAGTCAAGTCATCTTCATTTATATAGCGCTTTTAACAATGAATTGTTTCAAAGCAGCTTTACAGAGATAAACATATAATTTAAGGTAACAGATTGTTTTGGCGTTATAGCGGTTCTTGAATAATGTTACTTCCAGCTAAAGTTAACTTTGATTGATTCACCTCCGTCGAAATGATCAGACTTTAAACGCGAACCTGTGATTAACGCTGACGGCGTTCACATGCTCATTCAGAATTCTATAGTTATGTGCTTTTTAAAATATGTGCGCAGGTTTGTAATTCATACAACCCAGCCTAAACAAACTACTTTTCTTGCCTATAAATTTTGATACAGAATTTTGTTTTATTTTATCACTTCGGGGTACGCGAGCCGGAATTCACAGCGCTTTATCTGTAGAGTGGGAAAGGGATCCTCCATAGGGAGAGGATAGTGGATACTTCAGCACTGCATTGTCATCGGGTCCAGGCAAAGCTCCCTCGTCAGATCTGGACACGGCCTGGATCCGGCAGGCTGCGGGAAAACCTCGGGATAAACAAAGACACTAATATTAGCGTAGACGCCATTCTTCTTATGATGTAGCGAGTACATCAAGATTTAAGGGAAGTGTTCCCAGTTCCGGCTGACCTAATCTATGCAGCCTAACATTGAATTTATAGAAGTCTATAATGTATTATGTGTATGCTAGGTCAAAGAGATGTGTTTTTAGTCTAGCTTTGAACTGACAGAGTGTGTCTGCTTCCCGGACAATGGTAGGAAGACTGTTCCAAAGTTTTGGTGCTAAATAGGAAAAGGATCTACCGCCAGCAGTCGATTTAGATATTCTAGGTATTATCAACTGGCCGGAATTTTGAGATCGCAATAGACGTGAAGGACTATAATGCGTTAAGAGCTCGCTCAAGTACTGCGGAGCTAAACCATTTAGTGCTTTGTAGGTAATCAACAATATTTTAAAATTTATACGATGTTTAATAGGGAGCCAATGCAGTGTTGACAGAACCGGGCTAATATGGTCATATTTCCTGGTTCTGGTAAGAACTTGAGTTGCGGCGTTTTGAACTAGCTGTAGTTTGTTTATTAAGCGTGCAGGGCAACCACCCAGTAGAGCATTACAATAATCTAGCCTTGAGGTCATGAACGCATGGACTAATTGTTCCGCATTTCCCAATGAGAGCATATGGCGTAATTTAGATATATTTTTAAGATGGAAAAATGCAGTTTTACAGATACTAGACACGTGGCTTTCAAAAGAAAGGTTGGTATCAAATAGCACACCCAGGTTCCTAACCGATGACGAAGACTTGACAGAGCAGCCATTAAGTGTTAGACAGTATTCTGGGTTATTACGTGTGGAAGTTTTTTGTCCAATAATTAGAATCTCTGTCTTTTCAGAATTTAGTAGTAGGAAATTACTAGTCATCCAATTTTTTATATCAGCTATGCATTCCGTTAATTTTGTGAATTGGTAAGTTTCGTTGGGTTTTGAAGAAATATACAGCTGAGTATCATCGGCATAACAGTGAAAGCTAACTCCATGTTTCCTAATGATATCTCCTAATGGTAGCATGTACAGAGTGAACAGCAGCGGTCCTAGTACTGAGCCTTGTGGTACGCCATACTGAACTTGTGATCGATAAGACATCTCTTCATTTACTGCTACAAACTGATAACGGTCAGTTAAGTATGATTTAAACCATGCTAATGCAATTCCACTAATGCCAACATAGTTTTCTAGTCTATTTAAAAGAATGTTGTGGTCAATGGTGTCAAATGCAGCACTAAGATCGAGTAACACTAATAGAGAGATACAACCACGATCGGATGATAAGAGCAAATCATTTGTGACTCTAATGAGAGCGGTCTTTCTAATGATAGAAACATGCTAGCAACATGTAAAATAGTGTTAGCAAAATGCTTAAACAAGCTAGTAATGTGTTAATCATTCTAACAGCATGTTAAGACATGCTAGAAATATGATAGCAATGTGCTAATCCATGTTATAATCTGTTTGCGTCATAGACTGCATGGCCTTAAAAATTGTACCTTCAAACTTCAAGCTTTTTAAACTACTCCAAACGTTTATGTTTTTTCAAACCAACATAAAGTTTGCCTACAATCAGTTTGTCTACCGCTTCTTTTTTGCTCCTGTTTCAACTAGAAATTAAAACAACTCATCCACAGTCTCAAGTTAGAGAGCATTAAAAAAAAAAAAAGTTGGTAAATGAAATGCTTTCATTTTACGAATGACAACATTGCACACTATACATGTGTAACACTGAGTCACACAACTACTAGTAATCTTAGATTATTCAGTAGCCTCTTAACTTTGGATAGGGCCAAGTCTCTACTGTCTATACTCAAATGTAAGCCAAAATTAAACAGTATGACACTGTAAAGTAAGATCAGATGTTGCAACGAATAACTGACGTCCGTGACCCCTCTCTCAAGAAGCATTGCACTTTTACTCAAAGCAGAACTAAAAAAGGAGAAAAAAAACTTGGATGACGCAATTAAAATGTCTGGGGGGATCTGAGACTGTGCAGAACTAATCTAAAAAAGAGGGAAAAAAAGGAGCAGCATTATAGAATAAGGACATACGCAGAAAGGAAATGAGGGCTCCTCAAGATAGACTATAGTGTAATCCACAGGCATTTCAAGCCGGTCATTGGGATCTCTCAGTTCTCTTGACGTGTGCTGTCAGTGTATTTTTGACATGACTGTAGTTTGTTTTCATCTTATACAGTAGCATAAATAATTTTGTGATGTCTGGATTTATGCCTTGATTACTCAAAAAATGTGATCTGATCTTAATTTAACACACAATTACAGACAAACACAATCTGACTAAACTACCATCCATACCCTCAAATCTGTTTTAGTGTATGAATATTATGGGTTGTCTAGTACAATACAATCGATATAGTTATATAGCTTAGTGTTATTGTCAAATCATGCTGACTACGATTAAATAAAATAAATATAGGCCTGTATGCTACTGGCTCCCGAGTGGCACTGCTAATCCACACGCATGCCAACATTAATACAGTGCTTCACCGGACCACTATATTGAGTCCTGCTATACCTATTAAATGTGACATTTATTATAATGGGTTTATGTGAAGTTCAATTACATTTAAAAGTTGATATATATATTTTCATTAAATGTTACAAATGATGGCTTTTTAATTAAACTGTGATGGAGAATGGCTATAATTAATGGCTTAAAAATTGTGTTCAGTATCAGATGGTCAGTGAAAAGGGCAAAAAGTGCTCAAATCTATGAAAGACAAGCAATAGTACATGTTCATGTTCCAAACCTGTTTCCATACAATGAAAGTAGACAGAGGCCAAGAGCTGTCAACAAGCTCCTAAAAAAAAAAATTCCCGTAAAAGTAGTCTTATTTGACTCACGTGCTTCCATCCAAGACTGTATTCCAAGACTTCCACAAGTCATATGATAGCTTTGTCTGAGAAACAGAGCAAACTTTCATCCGACTTAAATTTTACAGTATTTGCACTTGCTCATATTCAAATTTGGTGGCTAAAAAGACGCGTCATTGTTGATTCTCACGTGGACTATCACATAAGTGTGAATGAGATTACAGTGCCAAACGGGGGAAAATGTCATAACTGTCCACTTTTGTTGTATGGAATAGAGTTACTTGGACTTTTGACAAAATATCTTGTTTCTCATACAGGGGATAGTGAGGGAACCTCAGGGCGGATGATGAAAAGCTAATTAATTAAATTGAATGTAACAATCAAATAAACAAATGGGGCTGCATAGATTGGGTGATATGGCCTAAAAAATGATCACGTTCAATTATCACGATAAATGTCAAATCTTTCTTCCTTTCAACTTTAAAGGCAGATTTTTGCTCCTGAGTGAAAGTTGTTGAAACCAGACCGTTAATTGTGGTTTTAAACAACTCTTTACTGTCAGAACCTGACAAAAACTGGCCAAACAGGTGAACGCCTCACAAATCTGAGGTAGAATATTCAAAAAATAATTTCTTTTTTTATATCAAAATATGCTCGAGTCAACTTAAGTAAATTCCTTGTATTTATTTTTTCCTTAACAAAAGAAACATCTTAATAGAAAAATGAAGTTCTTAGTTTCTGCATGTTCTAAGC
Source organism: Rhinichthys klamathensis goyatoka (assembly GCF_029890125.1). Classification (NCBI taxonomy): domain Eukaryota; kingdom Metazoa; phylum Chordata; class Actinopteri; order Cypriniformes; family Leuciscidae; genus Rhinichthys; species Rhinichthys klamathensis. The sequence continues at coordinate 3,366,921 of NW_026606556.1, forward strand.
GGTGATAGTTTGTGTTGCCCGACTTCGATGATGTGTATCTTCGGCACAGTTTGCATTGCATGCTGCAATATAAATAATATTATGTGTTTTGTCTCTTAGAAATGCACATTTGACAGTAGCTTGAGTTGGCATGCTGATGTAAATTTATGTTCATTAACAAACAGTAACATCTGTAAAAATGTAAACAACCTCATAGGGTAAAATTGAAATATTCTGACTGTTTGAGTAAGGACTTTACTTTTATTAAAATGAACACGCATATAGCACCTCACTATCGTGCTAAAATGTAAAAAAGATATGGTTTATATGGCATTTGAACTGGCTCGGTTCAAACGAGTTGCATTAAACATTTATGAAACATTTGTTATAATTGTATTGAGGGAAATTATATCGCAATAATGATCATCATTGTTTTATCGTCCAGCCCTAGGGCTGCACAATTAGGCCTAATCAAAATAAAACTGAAATGGAGATATATCTTATCAAATCGTGTGATTTTAATTAAAATCACAGCCTTTGATTTAACAGAGTATGCGTATTTCAAAGTGTAGAGTGGCACTTATGTTCATTTACACGTGTGCAAACACAGCATACTGTGTTTTCAGCTTGGTTCACAGTAAATGCTGCGTCTCACGATCTTTGGAAGCGTTTTGAGTTTAATGTGCATTTGAGAATGCAATAGGTTCACTTTATATATTTACATTTAATAATTTTTTGCAATGTTGTGGACAGAAATTTAGAGCATTTCACCAATTTTCCGACCAAAACAAAAGCCCAAGGAAGGATATGACGTTAAAAGATTGAACGTTTGAAAGTGAACATTTTAAGACATAAATATTTGTATTTCAACTTGTAGTGTTAGTTGATTCTTGTAAAGATAATGTTGATTCTTGTAAAGATAAACAAGTGTGAACACCCTTAAAAGTAACTGTTTCCATTAGTAATGAAAAAATCATCGAAATGAAAATTTTTTTAAACACATTTGAGAAAGATTAGATGTTTTATCTGTTTACTGTCATGTGAACGTTAACCAACATCAGGGAATCCTGAACACGCAAAATGTTGTTAAATTTTTGAAAATATTATCTTAAAATCTCGGGGGTACTTTAAGTAAATATTTTACGCCGAAGGGGTTCAGCTGACAAAAAAGCTTGGGAAAAGTTGCTGGAATGCCTTCCCAGGAAAGTGAAATCTGTTAGGGAGGACCAGCACCTTCTTACTGCCAATGGTTTTTCAAGCACATATGGGTGTGGTGTTTGGGTGTCCTCATACTTATGGTCATATAGTGTATAATTCCCCAGACTCTCCAGTTCTCAGATTACTGTACATTATTTCGACCTGTATAAATAAAGAGCATCATCCATCACTTTAAATATAGATTTTCTATATATTTCACATTCTTCCTGCTTCAGACATGTAAAATGAAACTAAATATGTATGTTTCCGTTTATTGGAGGGCGCTTTCCAATAAATAAACAAATTATGCTTGTTTTCGAAGGGATGAGACCGCGGTTGTGAATATCCAGTGTCTAAACTTTACTGTACACTCCAAACATTGTAACTGGTTCCAGCTCTCTTAGGTCACAGCCTCAGTCTAATTAGATGACTTAAGTGTTGAGGATAGGTTGATTCATCAGCAATACAATGAGTCAGGGTGACGTCATTTAGGCATATCATTATCCCAAGAGGGAACACTTTTGACCGTGTGATTTTTAGACGTATACAAAGATTGAACTTTAAACCTCACTGCATTAAAGGCAGGGTTCTGTATCCTAATTAGGGGCCAACTGTCCGCATACCATCTCTGATCCCTGCAGCGGGGGCCACATCAGCCGGGAGCGCATGGGCCGAGAGGGATCTGTTTTAAGCCCATGAGATAGCACTGGTCCCAGAGGTTCGATGTTCATTCACGTCACATGTACTCTCATTGCATGTGCAAAAAGATGAAGAGCTGCTCAGAGGATTCTCTGGCCGATGAAATAAACACAAATGTCACTAAGGCAGCAGATGAAACCAGATCCCTTTCAATTCAAACGACTTCCCACAACCCTGATCTAAACTAACTTTTTATTCCATTGTTTGCAAAGCAGCACAGTGTTGATAATCCCAAAAATTCCATTAAGGGATGGTTCTTAACATCATATGCAGGTCCATGTACATATACATATGCAGTGTAAAGTATTGAAATGCAATTAATTCAGACCAACACAATCAGTGTTCAGACAAATTTTGTCCTAGTTGTTCATTTATTAATTTCTGAATGTATATAGTCCCACTTTCTATTAGGTGCTGCTGACTACTATGTACTTACATCAACAAAAACAAGTATTTTATTTACATATAAGTACAGTGTAAAAACATGTACACAATAAGTGCATTGTATTAAATGATTCATTGAAATGTTAGTACAATAAAGACACTTAAAGGCTTAGTTCACCCTAAAATGTAAATTAAAGCTGCAGTCCGTAACTTTTTTTGTGTTCGAAATTTACAAAAATTATATAATGCACAAGTACATCATAAATCCATGTTTTTGTCTTATCCTGAATCACAACGGTACACCTACAATAAGTGTTTATATTCAGACTATTTTAGACTGAATATACCACTTTTTTTTAAGTTGTGCTCATCCATATAATGGCAGTGAATAACTACCAGCATCAAGCTTTAAAAAAAGTATGATCATATTGTTTTGATGTCTGATGACTGATATCATATCATAGGCTACAGTTTATAGTTGCTAACTTGAGTTTCAGATGTTCATTAGGAACAATATTCTTTGTGTTCAAGGACAGCGTGGGCTGTTCTAAGAGACATTATCAGCGCCTACGTCTACATATCACTCTAATCATTTGATCATAGTTCTCCTTGTTTTTGTGTTGTGTCTTTGCCCACTGTGAAAAAAAGTACAGACCTAGAGCTTCTCTTGTGCTGTGTGAAGCGAGTGATTTTGCAACCCAGGAGGAATGTTTTGTACTGATGTGCAGCCAGCGCTTTCCAAGTACCACTGGCAGGGGACGCAACAAATGCCGCTGTTTTGTTTGAACCTTTTCTTTGTCCAAGTTATGCCATGATCACTTCCCCATGTCTGGAAGATGCCACACAAGACAAAGTGTGAAAAGTGGCAGCCTCCCTGGATAATGCATCTGCTTAGCAAATGAATAAATAATGGGAACATTTCTAAAGTGCTGATGTGTGCTGTGGCTTCATGTGGTAGAATATAAAGCTAGATCTTTACGTTTTCTGCAAATGAAAGAAAATGTAAGTGGTGTTGCCTGTGCAAAACTCACAGCCACAGTGTTCGGGTAAAAAATTTAATTTAAGAATTGGCTTCCTTTGAGTTTACACTAGAAAACTAGAATTTAAATTAAATTAGCCACACAGGATGTTAAATTGGAATTTGATTTGGAATTTGGCACACAATAGTGTAATTTACATACATTTTCATGAATATTTCTTTTATATTATAATCATGCCTATTATATTCAATTCAATTTAAGTTTATTTGTATAGATCTTTTCACAAAACATAATATTACTATATATCATGCTGCACAATAGGGAAAGTTTAAGTATTGTGACAAAACATTACATTTCATGCATTATTCCTATTATATATTATTATTATTATGCATGTAATATTACTATATATATAATATTATGCTTGTTTCCAGATATGTAGTTGTTTTCCTCACACGATAAGACTTATTTCTCTGAGCTAAGTTCTGTACTGTCATAACATTTAATAGCCATCAAAACAGATTTCAGTTTTGTCACATTATTTTCAGATACTTTTTACAGAATATATGCGGGTATGTATATGCGAACAAGTAAATATTTTATTAAAAACTATATCTGCAGTATAAAAACTTAGTTAATTCTAAGTTTAAATTCAAATTATATTTCTACATCCTGTTTGCCACCCTCAATTTCAGAAATTGAATTTAAATTAAAAAAAATTGCAATTTGCTATTTATTTCTACATAGTGCAAACATGTAGCCTGGCTAACGTCAGACCACGTCTCATTGACATTGAGACGTGGTCTGGGAACCACATGTTTATTTTCTCGTATTTGAGGCGTGGTTTACGAATGCCCAGAGCCGTTTATTGGGTGCATAAAATGCGCCTGTACCTAGCTCATAGCCAATCGTTTCAATTATACCAGATGACGTATGTAGAGCAAAAGAAATTAGACGATGGGTCAGAGATTTATTTGCGTTCTAAACTACTTAGAACAATATCCAAGGCTGCATCGAAAGGTAACTTCGCGTCTGCTGCCATGTTTGATCCATTGGTATAAACAAACTGCTTTGGTGTGTCGCATATCATCGTCTTGCTGCTCCCTCCCCGTTCTGTGATTGGTCCCCTCGCTGAGGCGAAAATTTGGTCCATGGTATCCAGACTGCCTAGCAGCGTGAATAAAATCGTGCTGTGCAAAGGCAGTGAGGGGAAACCCAGGCTAGCAAACATGCATGGTTGCTATGGTATTCTAAATGTAGATTCTATAGGCCCAAGTCTAAAGAGCCCACCCCTAAATCCCTCATATTTCCCCCTTCAATGTAAGTCTGTAGATTTTTGCACGAGGTGAAAAGTAAGTCTAGCACACTTCTAAGCAAGCTGCATGTTTTGAGTTTTCATTCATATCTGCTGTGGGATGAATTACATGCTGAGTTCATTACTTTAAAGTTTAGTCAAATCCCAAACTCTGATTGTGAGCAATAGTGAAGCTAGACTTAGCAAACACCACTAATAACCATAAAATCATAAATATACACTAATATAAATAAATATACACTGAATATCAGATAATATTTCTTTGAATGTGGCTTCACCTCCACATGTGGAACAAAAAAATTAAAGCTGATTTCCATTCCAGCTTGCAACGATAACATTCATTTAAGTTCAGTTCAGTTTGGGGAAGTGAAAAAAGGTTGTTTTTGTCTTTGTGGAGAAAAACCCCATGGGGCACAGCGGTCCAGTGATCGCTATTGGCTGTTTAAAATGTTATGCAGGGATAGAAAGGGTGGTGAGTCTTGAGTGCATTGTGGTTTTGGGCTGTTGCTTTGGTTTGCTGTTGTGATCTCTGGTGTCATGTGATGCATGCAGAAGCTTTGATGATGTTGCATGTGATTAGACCACTAATATTTTTTTACAGCTCATTCTGCTGTAACACAACAAACAATGAATAAAATGGTACAGGAACACTGCAAGGTGGACTTTGTAACGGGGTGCCAAAGGGCTGAGGATATGTGCCCTACTTTTTCTGCTATGCAGCATTTAAAAAGGGCTAGGATAATGAGAGGAAGTATTATAAGTAGGGTGACTCATTTGGGGGTTTCAACATCAAGATTTTAGGTTACAATAATTTGTACATAAATATATCTTAGGTGCTGTGACTGTGCACCATTTGTCTTAAAGCTAGGTTTTCAGTTTTCAAATATTTACATTTGTTATTATCTCAGTTTAATATGCAAAGACAACTATAAGTACACCATTAATAGAATAATTTACTATAAAACCATGACTATGTGATACTTTTAAAATTTGAGCATCCCAACCAACCAGACAATAGTGGTCGACCGATATATAGTCAAGGTGTTACCTTGTGACGATACTTCACAGACAGGAACACAGTTGAACCAAGCGGCCTTCTATAGCATGTCACACCTCGTGTCAAATTCCCAAGTGTTAACTGTCGAATACTAAGGCCCCATCCACACTACTGCGTTTTAGTTTAGAAACGGAGAATTAAAACGAATACGATCTCCGTCCACATTAAAACGACGGAAAACGCGGATCACGTGACCATTCACCTACACTGGGCATGCGCGTGCTGGTGTAAACAGGAAACAGATGGACTATGCCTCAGATTTGACGAAGAAGAAAGTAGCTAAGTTACCTCTGCAAAGAGCGACGCTCCATGTACGTTCGATACCGCCGCTGCACACGGGAATTGTCACAGATCGTTCGAATAATAGCTTGCCTCCGGCGCATGTGCGCAGTTATAGCATTGAAAAATGCAGAATTTACTTTCACAACAGTTGCTAGCAAAGACATCAAAGACAGAAACGCTTGCCATGACTGATGACACCCAACCAGAGAGCCGAGCGTGAGCCTCCGCGTCATCGTTTCTAAAGTCCTCCGTTTTGACCCGTCTTCTATAAACGCCCTCCGGAGATTAAAAACGCAAAACGGGGTCGGCAGCGTTTCTAAACTTCTCCGTTTTAGGTCTTCGTTTTTGCCGTTTTAGTCTGGATGGGAGGTGCAAACGTAGCAAAAGGTCTCCGTTTCTAATCTAAAACGTAGTAGTGTGGATGGGGCCTCAGTGTATCATAAAATATAACATTTCTGATCTGATATAAATGTAATGTTTTAGCCTGTTAACTGCCAGTGTTCCAGTAGCGGGAAATTTGGCATGCCTTTTTTATTGGCTTTTTTCTATCACTTATTTCAGTAATCATTATAAATCAGGTATCGTTCAAAAGATTAAACACTAAAATTCAACCTGTGAAACTGTTTTGAAATTGGATGTTGCATTACCATAGAAAGGGTACTTTAAATCCTTTTTACTTTAAATCCTAACCAATTTTTTTCCCATAAAATATGTATTTTGTATACAATTAAAAACCTTTAGTTCAGTGTATTTGCTTTACAGTAGACATACACTCACCTAAAGGATTATTAGGAACACCTGTTCAATTTCTCATTAATGCAATTATCTAATCAACCAATCACATGGCAGTTGCTTCAATACATTTAGGGGTGTGGTCCTGGTCAAGACAATCTCCTGAACTCCAAACTGAATGTCAGAATGGGAAAGAAAGGTGATTTAAGCAATTTTGAGCGTGGCATGGTTGTTGGTGCCAGACGGGCCGGTCCGAGTATTTCACAATCTGCTCAGTTACTGGGATTTTCACGCACAACCATTTCTAGGGTTTACAAAGAATGGTGTGAAAAGGGAAAAACATCTAGTATGCGGCAGTCCTGTGGGCGAAAATGCCTTGTTGATGCTAGAGGTCAGAGGAGAATGGGCCGACTGATTCAAGCTGATAGAAGAGCAACTTTGACTGAAATAACCACTCGTTACAACCGAGGTATGCAGCAAAGCATTTGTGAAGCCACAACACGCACAACCTTGAGGCGGATGGGCTACAACAGCAGAAGACCCCACCGGGTATCACTCATCTCCACTACAAATAGGAAAAAGAGGCTACAATTTGCAAGAGCTCACCAAAATTGGACAGTTGAAGACTGGAAAAATGTTGCCTGGTCTGATGAGTCTCGATTTCTGTTGAGACATTCAGATGGTAGAGTCAGAATTTGGCGGAAACAGAATGAGAACATGGATCCATCATGCCTTGTTACCACTGTGCAGGCTGGTGGTGGTGGTGTAATGGTGTGGGGGATGTTTTCTTGGCACACTTTAGGCCCCTTAGTGCCAATTGGGCATCGTTTAAATGCCACGGCCTACCTGAGCATGGTTTCTGACCATGTCCATCCCTTTATGGCCACCATGTCCCCATCCTCTGATGGCTACTTCCAAGCAGGATAATGCACCATGTCACAAAGCTCAAATCATTTCAAATTGGTTTCTTGAACATGACAATGAGTTCACTGTACTAAAATGGCCCCCACAGTCACCAGATCTCAACCCAATAGAGCATCTTTGGGATGGGATGGAACGAGAGCTTCGTGCCCTGGATGTGCATCCCACAAATCTCCATCAACTGCAAGATGCTATCCTATCAATATGGGCCAACATTTCTAAAGAATGCGTTCAGCACCTTGTTGAATCAATGCCACGTAGAATTAAGGCAGTTCTGAAGGCGAAATGGGGTCAAACACAGTATTAGTATGGTGTTCCTAATAATCCTTTAGGTGAGTGTAAACTTCTATAATTATTAAATACATTCATTTTTTAAGAGACTTTCTCTTCTGAAATAATCTGCACTGTCGTCTTTTTAAAGAGAGCAACTTTAGAGTCTGTATTCAAAAGCATTCATGAATTACTACTTACTATTTAATTTCATATGCTCAAAAAAAGGGAGTGACAGTTATCAGGTTAATATGAAGAGAGACACAAATTGCAATTATCTGGTGCTATTGTCTAAAAGTGTAATATCTCAATGAGTTGATGCAGCAGGAAACCTCACAGAAGGTCGTCTAGTGTTATTTCTCTCTTCTCACACTCAGCCTGTGTGTCTGCGTCCCCTCCAGTGTCTGATTTATGAAGCAGTGTTCTCTCCCCATGTGCGTCAGCACTGGCTCTGGGAGTCTCGTGAGGCGTTGCGCTCCTGAAGACCTGTGTCTCGTGTCTGGACAGCGTCAGTCGGCAGCAGCCCTCGGCCCCCTCCTGGTTTTTTCTCTTTTACTGTCTCTCTCTGTGCGTATACAGACCTGTACCTCCATACATCAACATGCTTTTTCCCCTGAGCTAAACCCAGCTGGTTGCTTTAGCTGACAATTTCCCATCATTTACTGAATAAAAAAAAAAATATTGATGGATAATTCAAAATGCTTTCCATAATTTTTACAGATAAAATAACGTGTCTACTTGGTTTCTGTGTTTTACAAACATTCTAACAGTAAAAGAATTATAATAGGGATTAGAAATGAAGGTTAAAAAATAATGTTTTAAAGTGCCCCTGCAAAAATAGACCAGATGAAATATGTGAGTGATGGTTTAATGAAAGGACCGAGAGATTTCAGTCCAGTGGAATAATTCATAGGATGAGCCATTCCTGTTCGGCAGTACCTTTTGATCTCGGTAATGTTTAAAAATGAATATGCTTGCGTTATACTTTATGAATGTGTTTTTATAAAAGGGACTTTCAGAAAAATGTTCTGGTCAAGTTCAGGCACTTTGTTTGACTTTTTGTTTAATACAAAATATTAAGAAAACAAACAGGATGGAAATGAAAAGGTAAATTAGCCATTGCTCAGCACGCAAAGACGGAGAATTAGCTTACATAGGGCTAATTCATACATCTTTTGAAATTTTGATGTATAAAACAATTTTGATGTTTTATAGCGATACATCACATAATTAATCAAATACATTGGTAATATATACTGATATTTGTGCTATTTTCCAACCAAAAAAAATCACTTCCTGGAGGATGATATAATTAAGTACTTATTAATCAGACATTACAAAAAACTAAGAGAATGGAAAGTGAAATTGAGGACACAGGAAAAATCTATATAATGATTACCAATTAAAACAATATATCAATAATTTATTAATTATTATTTGTTTAATACAATTTATATCAGAATAAGACATCTGGGGACAATCATTCCAAGGCATCTCAAACCAAAATAGTAATCATTGTATAAATGTTCAGTTTAATATTTATATAATATATTGAAACATATATGATGCAGAGATAAAATGTATGAAGGAATGACTCTGATAATGGTCATTAAATTTGGTAGGACCGATGGCAAAATATGTTGTCTTTATTGTGTAGCAACAAGCACAGAATAAAAAGATAAAGCCACAAACCCACAACACAACAGTGTTAGTTTAAATATAACAAGCACAAACAATTTTTTACAACCCAGTCCATCCCCATATGGACCAAAACTCCATCAGGTGACAGTTGTAAAGAAAAAAACCTTGGAATAACTTGACTCAGGGGGACAGATTTATTCCAGGCTGTGTCACAGGTCAGACTTGTGCATTGATATTATTTAAATTTTTGCATTCAACTACTTCTGCTTTGAGATCGGGAAATGCCATGGTAGAATTGCATGAGAAAATGCTAGGGTTGTAGTCTGACGTATATAATGGTTATTTGTAGTGCAACTTCTGCTATACAACTGTTTGTGTATGGATATGAATATCTTTCACACATCTGGTTTGTTTTTAGTGTTCAAAGAGTGGAGGCTCTGCCATTTTCATCTGTTTTGTCTTTTATTGTTGTGCAACAAAACAGTCTATACCCTTTTTCTGCTTGTGGGAGCTCTTGTGGGCTAGTTTGGGTCCCAATATCTTCCTGCTAACGTGTGTGTGTGTGTGTGTGTGTAGTGTGGAACACATGCCTCCCAGCTGTGTTTCCCTCGAGTTTGTACATTAAGTCAAGACTCACATATGCTCAAAGTGTTTGGTTTCAGTTGAGTCCATCCTGGCATTAAAAAAAAAAAAAGATCAATACGTAGACCAGGGATATTTAATTAAAGTTCCTGGAGGTCCAGTCTCAAAATTTTCATTGACGCAAAGCTCCGAACAATTGTATCTTAAAGGGTTAGTTCGCCCAAAAATGACAATTCTGTCAGTAATTACTCACCCTCATGTTGTTCCAACCCCGTAAGACCTTCGTTCATCTTCGGAACACGAATTAAGATATTTTTGATGAAATCTGAGAGCTGGATCACTCCTCCATAGGCTTCTTCAGGGATTGAACTTGCCGGCCTCGAAAAGTTATTAAAGACATCGTTAAAATAGTCCAAATGACTACAGTGGCTCAATCTTAAGTTTATCAAGCGACGAGAATACTTTTTGTGCGCAAAAACAAACAAAAATAACGACTTTATTTCAACTATTCATGTCCATCTCTTTGGGCCTGGAGTCAGTTCACTAGTGTAATAGTGTAAGCTTCTGTTGTTGTACGTCACACGCATCACGCACATGACCAGCGTCGGCCAATAGTGAGCCTACGTGTGACGTAGCTCTACGGAATCACACTACGTTAACTGACTAGAGGCCCAAAGAGAAGGACATGAATAGTTGAAATAAAGTCGTTATTTTTGTTTGTTTTTGCACACAAAAAGTATTCTCGTCGCTTGATAAACTTAAGATTGAGCCACTGTAGTCACTTGGACTATTTTAACGATGTCTTTAATAACTTTTCGAGGCCGACAAGTTCAATCCCTGAAGAAGCCTATGGACTAGTATGGAGGAGTGATCCAGCTGTCAGATTTCATCAAAATATCTTAATTCGTGTTCCGAAGATGAACGAAGGTCTTACGGGGTTGGAACAACATGAGGGTGAGTAAATACTGACAAAATTTTCATTTTTGGGTGAACTAACCCTTTAAACAGTTTTAGTGCTGTAAGAACTTTGCATTTAATTTCTGGTCATTTTTTTGTTGTTGTTATAAATGTTTGAACTGGCAGCTGTAACTCTTAGTAAAAAAATAAAAGTAAAAAAAATGTTTTTAGATACATCCTCTATAATATGCCGCCATTGCATTAATACGGTTAACTGCTACGGTTGGAGAAAAAAAGGATTTTTAAAAAACATATTGAGAAAATGATCTACAGTATGTAGAAACTATCTTTGATCTGGACGATCGTCCACTAATTGGTGACCTTTGTAGAAGTGGGTCTCTGAAGGCTTGAAAGAAATTTAAAGGGATAGTTCACCCAAAACTTTAAAAAAATCCCATGATTTACTCACCCTCAAGCCGGTGCATATGACTATCTTCTTTCAGACGAACACAAACAAAAAAATATTAAAGCTCTTCCAAGCTTTATAATGGTAGTATGGTAGTAAAATTATTATAAAATTATAAGCTTTATAATGGTTGTAAAATTATTCCATACGACTCCAGGGGGGTAATAAAGGCCTTCTGAAGCAAAGCGATGTGTTTTTTGGAATACAAAATATCCATATTTAAATGAAATATGATATATAAATATCATTTATAAATGAAAATAACTAGCTTCCGGCAGACGACCTATGCAAGTCATAAGCCAAAAGAGTAACCCCTGACATGATGTATGACATAGTATGTAATAGTAGCCTAAGCTTTGACGCCTCTTGTGGTTAAAAAAAAATAGGGCTCCTCTTCTCTTATATCAAAATCCTCCGAAATTTCTCTTTAAATATCCTCGTTTGAGACTTCTAATTTGTGACCGGTGTTTTGTTTTGCTCTATACTCATGCGTCAGGTCAAGTGTTACTCTTTTACCCTAAATCTATGCGTACGGCCGTCTGTCGGAAGTTAGTTTAATTTATGAAGTTTTAAATATGGATATTTTTCTCACACAAAACGCATCGCTTCAGAAGACCTTTATTAACCCCAGAGCCGTGTGGAGCACTTTTATAATGGATGGATGAACTTTTTTGGACTTCAAAATCAGGATCACTGCCATTATAAAGCTTGGAAGAGCCAGGATATCTTTTAATATAACTCTGATTGTATTCGCCTGAAAGTCGTATACACCTAGGATGGCTTGAGGGTGAGTAAATCATGGGGTAATTTAAATTTTTGGATGAACTATCCCTTTAAGACTAATATATTTACGAAATGTAGTTTTCACGATGTTTCAGCCAAACTTTGTTCATAAACTTAAAGATCAGTGCGTTGTACCTTTTTTTGTCTTTAGCCTATGAACAATTGCATATAATATTATTAAGCAGGAAGTTGGCACACTTAAATATTGCTTATGTATGTCCTGGAACAGTTAACCATAGGACAAGTTGAGCGTGAGCAAATATATAAAAACAATCATTAAAAATTAAAATGGGGTTCTACTAGACCTACCCACACAGGCTGGCTTGTTTTAAGCTAACCAAAATGTGCTTGGCTTCAGCAATGTCCCAGTAAATTGATGTTTGCCCTGACAACGAAGACAATAAACAACAGCACTTAGTAAGCTCTCAAACACTTAATTGCCTATTAAGCACAGTCAACTTGTCATTCTTCTTCCTGTGCCTCCTTGTTTGCTGGGAAGCCCCATGTACTATAAACTAGTTGTTGATTGACTTCAGATTTTTCAAAGTTGAGTCGACGTTGACTAGTCACTGATGATGCCATTAATGAATAAATAAGCTTGAACCTCGAACCTCGAACACGGGTTGTCTTGTGCACAGATATGGAATATGACACAGCGCTGCCCATAAGGCTATTGCTCCTATACAGCTTTTTATCCGTTCTTTTGTCTTTGGGTCATTATATTTCTGTTTTAGATCTAAATCAGATACAGATGAAGTAGCACAGGAAAGATTACATAAATATGAATGCATTATACAGAGCGATTGTGTGTGAATTAATTCTACCTGGCAGCGTCTCTCTACTAATAGTGAAGCTGTGGGTTTTAGTTACCGGTACTAAGAAATATATCATTGAACTTTTCAGTTTCTAAGCTATTTTATTGATAAATGACAGAACAGCTTTGACAATACATTTCTGCCCTACTGAATGTTTTGAGGATGTGTGCACGATCTGCACGTGATGTGCGAGCAAGTGTGTGTGTGTGTGTGTGTGTGTGTGTGTGTGTGTGTGTGTGTGTGTGTGTGTGTGTGTGTGTGTGTGTGTGTGTGTGTGTGTGTGTGTGTGTGTGTGTGTGTGTGTGTGTGTGTGTGTGTGTGTGTGTGTGTGTGTGTGTGTGTGTCACAATGCAGACTGGAATTGCTGTCGACTCGTTTCAGCAGTTTTATTAGTCTTCTTTTAGGAGACGATAACTTTTGTCGCGCACTTTGATCTTTAAAACTTTGCAGACCTTTTACATTCACAAACAGCTTTATGACGCACTGACTGCATTAAAGGTATAATTGGAAAAAGCTCAATAGGGACACTTTAAGCTCTGAATGAGATATTGGGGTGAATGCCCAAGCTGCAGTTTCTCATACAACTGCAAAAAAGCAGAACAAAAGTTGTCCATATGACTTGTGAGATATATTTAGCTGCCAGGCCAATAAATAAATAAAAAATCACATTCTTTTACATTATAAGCTATCAGAATTTCCTCGTAACCCTTACAAGCTATTCAATTTTAATGTACACTCATGTTGGGGTCTCCAGAGATCTTAGGCAAAAAAATGTGATTTTGTAACATCATAATGTTTTTGTTTTTTTAAACACGTGTAATATCACTCACATTTGATTTGTGCAGTATTGGGGGGATTTAAGGTGTATTTTATATATATATATATATATATATATATATATATATATATATATATATATATATATAAAAATGTAAAATGGGTAGGGGTGTTGTGTGTGTTTACTCCATCATGGATGTGTTATGGTGTTGCCATTTGTTGTGTTTTTTGCATTGTAACTGATTTTTTTGGGGGGGACAAATTATGTAACAAAAATACTTTTTTTATAGTCTCCCATTGATGTCTATGGGAGATTTTTTGGAGTGTGTGTGTGTGCGTGTGTTAGCATGAGCGTTCCACATTGTGGATGTTCTTTTAGGTTGCCACTTCCATATGTGTTCTGTGTTGTGGCTGATTTAGTTTTTTTATTTTACAAATATATAAAAAAGTATATATTTTTTCCATTTCCAATATTATCCTATTTTAAAAAAATATATATTTTAACACTGTACAAATTAATAAAGTGAGTGATAATTCATTTGTTTTTAAAAAATTACATTATTATGTTACAAAATCACATTTTATTGTCTGGGGTCTCGGGAGACCCCGAACATCCTGAGAGGGATGTCTTTTTTTTTCACGCTAACATACAACCAGATATCATCCGATTTATTTTTCTGTCCGTAAAGCTAGCAAGTCTCAACCTCGACATCAAGTCTCATGCCATTTAGATGGAGGAAACATTTTTATTAATTTCAGCAAACGTCATTTTCCATCAAAAAGACCCAGAAAAGCTTATAAGGGGTAATGTTTGACCATGTAAGTATCCGCAGCTGCACCAAATTGCATATTTTTACTCCGTTTGGGCTGAATAAAATTGAGGTGTTTTTGTCTTCCTTGAGTATGAGCTCCATACTCTCCTTCATTTTACTGCATTAGCCATAAAAGCCATATCAAATATGATACAACAACAACAACAAACACATATCCAATTATATAAAAACTCATCCTAACCGTTTGTAATATTTTTTTCTAAAGGTTCAATAAACTGTTCAGTGTCAAAAAATAAATGTATTTTATTTGTCAGGCTTTACAGGGTAAAATATTTTGCCAGTATTGATGTGTTTTTTTTGTGTGAATAAATGCTTGGGTAAGAAAATGATGGTGATGATTCTGTTGCAGGTCTGACGGATGAGAAAGTGAAGGCGTATCTCTCGCTCCACCCGCAGATGCTGGATGATTTTGTGCTGGAAAGCGTGAGTGCGGAGACGGTGGACAGATGGCTGAAGCGGAAGAACAGCAGTCAGCCTGCAGGTACGGGCTCGTGCCGTGTGCTAGAAGATTCTGTCACAAATAGTCCTGCGTTTACTTGTTGCGACAGTGTCTTTGGTTTTTTTTAAGGCTGACTTTTTAGACGTCATTTCACACAATTGTAAACATAATATAGATATTTTGAATGCATACAAATGCTTTATGCTTTATTCCTGGTTAACCTTTGCTTCTGGAAAAGGTATATGCATTTACAGTGGTTCTCAATAAAACCCTTTAAAAAGAAAAAAGAAAAAACCTACATGTAACAGTCAGTTGAGATAAAATGCAACTAACCATACAATTGTACATAACAAAATAAATAGATTCTCCCCCCATAAAATAATAACTTCCCAAATAATTATTTTGTTGTTGTTCTCTTGGTAATATGGCTATTATTATTATTATATCTGGCCCTGTGTTTGCTCCATGGTATATGAACATTTTTGTTACTTGAAATAAAATAAACGTTAACTGAAATAAAATTTTAGCTAGTTGCAAAGGCATCATTTCTCATTTTATTTTAGTCTAACTTGAAGTATTAAAATAACCAAAACTGAAATAAACTAATAATAAGAGATCGTGATTTTAACGGTAAAAGACTGTAAAAATGCTACAGTAAAAAAAACGTTAATTGGTTAACAGAAAGTTTTTCATAGTTTTCTTGTTTTTTTTTTTCTAATCAGTTATGTACATTGGGGTTTTATGTTACATGTAATGTTGTTAAATTAGTGTTTATTGCATTTTTTAAATTTCATGTGTGTTACCATGATGGTGTTTAATTTGTGCGAATGACACTGTGCAGCTTCTATATAATAGTATTAACTTTCTTGTGGAAGAGCTGCTTGTGATGAGCCTTGACCATGTGAATCTCATCACTGCTGTGATTGGTGGTTTTCAATGTATTACAATGGTACAAAACAGATATTAATACTTCAATATGTCGGTAAATTAACATTATATCAGATAATGAAATACGGTTTATTACTGTAAATTTTAAGTCTGTAAAACCAATAACGTTGCTACCATATTTTTGACGGTAAAGTTCTGGCAACCACAGCTGCCGGTATTTTACCGTAAAAATTATGTTTTATTTTTTACAGTGTAGACATATTGGTAACACTTTACAATAAGGTTTCATTAGTTAACTAGTTAGCATGAGCTAATAATGAACTGCACTTATACTCAATTTATTAATCTTTATTCATGTTAATTTCAACATTTACTACATTATTAAAATCGTGTTAACATTAGTTAATGCACTTTGAACTAACATGAACAAACAATGAACAGCTGTATTTTTATCAACTAACGTTAACAAATACAGTAACAAATGTATTGCTCATGGTTAGTTCATGTCAGTTAATACATTAACTAATGTTAACTAATGAACCTTATTGTAAAGTGTTACCGAAAAATAACACAAATGACAAAACACACAAATCTGTAATAAAATTAGTAGATTAAAATGAAAATAAAATAACAACTATATAAATAATATATTTATATATAATTATATGTAAAATCAAAATACAAAATATTAGGAAAAACTATAATAAAAGCCTATATCACTGGTCCTGAAGCAAAATCAGTCTAAAACATGAAAATTTCACTGCTTATCATAACACATTCATATTGTGTAATTCTATTTGGAGACTGGTTGCACACATTTGAAATGTAATACATTTTGTATGTTCAGTAATTATTATAAATTTTTTCTTGCACATCTGAGGCAAAACATTTATTATTTAAGTTGAGTTTTAATATCTTAATCCAATTGAATCTAATGCGTCACAGTAAATGTCTTTTCAAAAGTACCCTAAAACAGTGGTTCTCAAGCCTGTCCTGGAGCACACGATTCGTATGTCTCCCTCATCTGACACACTCACGTCAGGCCTCGCAGTCTCTACTAAACAGCTGATGAGTAAAATCAGATTTTTTGGTTCTGTTTTTATTGCTTTTTAAAAAAAAAAATTATTTAACCCAGAAAAAAAAAACATCAATAGACTTCATACACCTCTTCTGTGCATGTGTCTGTGTTTACGTAACCTGAGCGGCTAAAGGGTTAGCGCACTGCTGAAAGTATGAGAGAGAGGGCCTGCTGGGTCCTTACGGGTCATTAGGGCTGTTTAAGCGGGACTGGCTTCTCTGTGCACAGCATGCTTCGTGCCTCGGCCTGCTCCACTCGACCCATCACATCCATCAAGGGCCCACAGGGCTGGCGGCCGGCCCAGCTCAGCTACTGACGTCAGAGCCAGCCTCCAGGGGCATGCAGTCGGTCGGGGGGGAGGAGGGGGAATGTGTCGCATTTTGGGAATGTTTTCTGCATGAGTGCAGCAGTGCTCTCTCACAGGCAGCCGGCTGATGGTTAACCTCGGCTCTGCTTCTCAGGCACCGTTTCAACATCAGTCTCTCTGTAAAGCATGTGTGCCAGATTCTGTCTTGGCCTGTGATCCATATCAAGCAGTGCTTTGAATTAGTATGCATGTTAGCTTTCAAATTCTTTGTGCACGTCAATGCTTTTTCTTTTCAATTAAAGTATATGGTTTGGAATGTGGGTTCAGTCAACAAAGACACATTTTACTTTTCATGTATGTTCACTGAGCATCATCTCAAATACAGTCATTTTATAGTTGTTTTTTATCAATAATTCTTTAAAAAATGTATTTAGTTTATTTGATTAACCAAAAATTTATGAATTTATTCATTGAAAATGTTATACTCGTGATTGGATTGCCTATTATCAAAGTGTAAGCAATTGTTTAAATGTATTTTTAAAAAAAATTCCTTTTTTTTTTTCTCTCACTTTAACTTTTGCTTTTAAACAGCAATCAAAATCCCAGATTTTGTGACTGGCTGGGTTATATAAATTCAAACAAATAAATCCCAACATTTTTATATTCAGTATATACCTCAATATTTATGAATCTGAAATGTCTTAAAAGTGTCACTTTTTTTTAGTCTGAAGAGCCATCATTAAAAAATATATATATATATATATATATATATATATTAGGGGTGGAACGGTACATGTATTCGTATCGAACCGAAACGGTACGGGCGTCACGGTTCGGTGCACGAATTTACACGGAGAATACACGGTATAAAAATAAATAAAACTCGCGTGCAAATTAATTAATGTAATGCGGAACTACTGTTAGATACGCGGGTTCTTTAGGGACACATAATCTGTACCCTCGGCTTAGCTCTGAACGCGCGTTCACTTCAAACGTTGGCTTTATACGCGCGTCCTATTCGCTTTGGACTAGCGTCGAACTAGACACGAATTTGACGCTCTATTCGCGTTTGGTGTGACCGTGACCGCATAATGAACAGGCTGCGATGTCAAGATTGCAATGCTTGTGTGTGTGTGTGTGCGAGAGAGAGAGAGGCGCGCGGGCGCGATCGAACTGTGTGTGAGAGAGAGAGAGACAGAGGCGCGCGATCGAACAGTGGAAACATAAAAAACATACTCCGTCATTTTGTTCAGATCATTAAACCTGCAAAGTGTTTACTTATATTTGTGTACACTCGCAATAAAACACAACATTGTGCTTTTGTCACACTGTAAACTCTTGTCAAACTGTAACCTACAACTGTCACCCAACCAAAATCACACACACACACACACACACACACACACACACACACACACACACACACACACACACACACACACTGTTTTAAAAGCAAAACATATTTATCCAACTCCATTTCAAAACAGTCTGTGTGTTCCATCTTTTGGACATTCATCATATTGCCTTGGTTTTCATGTCTTGTCCTCGGAGCACTAATCTTACACATTCTACATTGATTAAAAAAAGAAAATCGAATTTGTTTTTAATGGTAGTATTATTTTATACAGAAATCAATTATTTATAATTCAGATGAGAATAATGTTACATTGTCAATTAATAATGTTAATCAAAATTAAGGAAAACAAATATATTCATCTGAAATATAGCAAAATAATTTTCAATTAATTCAGGTACAATTACCAAACATATCGCAAGGTCTTTTTGTCTTTTTATTAATTTAATTAATAAACTAATTATATAAAACTATTGTCAGTGCACTACAAATAAACTGGTTCTATGCCTTTATTAATAAAACTTATTTAAAAAATACAATGCCTTCTGCATTTTTGTTTTGCTTTTCCCTCCATTGTACCGAAATCGTACCGAACCGTGATGTCTGAACCGAGGTATGAACCGAACCGTGACTTCTGTGTACCGTTCCACCCCTAATATATATATATATATATATATATATATTATTATTATTATTATTATTATTATTATTATAACCAACTAAATCCAAAATGTTAAATAGCAAGAGGCTAAATTCAGTAAGAATGTTTTCCACTGTTTCCATTAGTGTGTTTGCACTGCATGTTCCAAAGTGAAGTGCTCACTTTTCTCTTAGTATCACTTTGTCTTAACACTTTCATTTTCATAGATCCTGAGGGTTGTTAACCTGGCCCGCCTAGCTTCAATTTAGCCTAGCCGCCTAATTTCGCTCCGCCTAGCTTCACTCATCCATCTGGAACCGATCCATTGAAATGGCGTTTCAGAAGGCTGGGCCTTATCAAAAATCCTTGCATATGATTGGATAAGCCACTTGTCTGTCATCTTTATCGACGTGCTATTTCAACCACTCACACCGAAGCCAACCCGTGAAAAAAAAAAGCCTTAGGAGCCGTTCTCTGATGTTCTTTTAATGAAACAATATTAGGTAGATTGGACAACACGGATGAAATAGCAGCATCAATGTTAACGCTTGTTTCCTCGATGCGAGCCGCCATTGTTGTCTGAATCAAAACAGTCTCACGGTCGCTTCTCCACTACGTCACATCTATGAAACTCCCGCCCTGCGTCCTGATTGGCTAAACCATAAAGTTGGTTGGAGAAATCACTCTCAATGGAAGAGGTTCCAGATGGATGTGAGTGAAGCTAGGCGGAGCGAAATTCATCAGGCTAGGGCCAGGTTAGAGGATTGTGAGTTAGTCACACTCTTCGGGTAACATAAAGGCCAAATGAAAAGCACATATTTTTACATGCTTCATTTTTTCATTAACATCAAAATCACTACAGATAAACATTCAATAAATCACCCTGCCCTATAATGAACACACCTTAAAGGGACAGTTCACCCAAAGGGATAGTTTAATACGGTCTCCTGTGGAACACTAGCCTGGTTAAAACCAGACCATATTCAGTTGTAACTGAGTTATGGTCTGGCAAAGCGTCATAGACAAATCATTTCCAGAGGGGCGTCACCAACGGACGTCGCGGATAGACCTAAACCAATCAAAGCGATGAAGGAGATGGCGTATGCAGAGCGACATCTCCGAGTGTTGTTCTTTGCTCGGTTTTTAACTAAAAAGAAACGTTCAAATCGCTTAAAACAGACGCGATAGCTGATTCCAACGAGTGATGTTCGACGGCGGCATCCATCTTTGTAATGTAGGCTACAAAATCTGCTTCAAAATCCCAGCGCTGTCGTCATCGTGTAAAGCCCGCCCCAACGTTTCAATGGAGGGTGAGTAAATGATGACAGAATTTCCATTTTTGGTGATCTATTCCTTTAACATTGTGTTGTACGCTTGGACAATTATTGGGTTTAAGAGGTTCAGAGAATAAGTGACAATTGATGCAGGTTACTCGCATGACTCCAGTCCTAAAGAGAGCAAAACAAAATAAAACGTCAAATCTGAAAATCTTATATTTTTCCTTTGATAGGTCACAAGTGTACTTGTGAGATCACTGATCAGTTTAATAATATATTGTCCTAATCTGGTGTGCTCCAAGCTGTCCTGAGCTGTGGAGATACCCGGACATCATATGATCCCACTGTTGTGGTGTATGAGAGAGCATCACTTCAGGCCCAACGGCAGAACCGTCAGCAGGGCCTTCAGTCCATGTGATGTTCTTCCTATCGCTCTGTTCCAACTTTTGCTAATACTGTGACCTGTAATTCCTCTAGTTTGTCAGGCCCTTTTGCAATTCATGTAGATTGTACAGTCAAAGTATCATCAGCTTTTATGTTGTGTTTGAGCATTGTCTCACCCATCATATAATATGAATACACATAAACAGTATATAAATGTTAGTAGTGTATATTCTCTGTCTTTTGAGAGTGCTTATTGGCTTTTGAAATTGAGTACCTCTGCATTAAAAATAATGTGTTCCAAGCACTAAAGTCATCTTGTGACATTGGGATGACTTGTCAAATCAATAGGCTAAAGGACAAGACCTACTGGTGAATTCTAGCTCTTTCTAATTCTGTCTCCTTCAAGGATTTTCAAGGATAGATCTTTTTGCCTGTGACGGAGAATGACTACTTACACTGCAGAGGCCAACATCTGTTCAATAAGACACTGTTGGGTATTATTACATTGAAATTTAGGATGTAAATAGCTTTTACTTTGAAGGTGCAGCTTCTTCGTGAAATGTGATCAGTCATATTTTTATATCTTGTGATCATTTTTACCCTGGAAGCACACATTTCCAAACACTCCAGCCTTTATCTCTTTGTGGACTGTGAAATGTATTCAAACTAGTGTTATGATAGCTATTTAAGCAAATAAGCTATAGCTCTTTTGTGTGTATTTATTCTCAATCTTGATATATTAGGCTTCACCTTTAATGTGCACATTTTATTGTCCGCAAGGCGAAAAGCGCATGTCCAAATGTAAAAGGTACATGTAAAATGTCTGTAGCACAAGGTCCAGGATGAGTTATGTGCAAAGTTTAAACTGTTTCTGTCATTGTTTACTCACCCTCATACCTAAACATCATGTTTTCTTTTGTTTTTTTTATCAATGAAAATCTATTGATTTAATTCATAATACCGGTGTGATGGATTTATTCACAAATTGTTCTGATCCTCCATGCACTGATCCAGATGCAGCAGGTTATTCAGTCTGTTCTTCTCAAAAAACTCCCATAAGCATTAAGAAGACTTGGAATATGGCCCATAAATCAAGTCACATTTATTGATATATGTTTTATACAATACAGATTGTTTCAAATTAAAATAACAGGGTGGGTTGCACCAATAAGGGTTAAAGCAACACCAAGGAACTTTTCCTCAGCGGTCGCCCTACAGGTTGGAAGCGGAATTGTCCATTACCGCTGTCGTAAATAATTTAGCCTACCGCAGCCTACGGTCACACGCGCACGCTCGCTGTTTATCCAGCACCGGCTTTGGAATCAACAATGGCAGACATCCCAACCTGTAAGAAGTCATTTCAGGGAGGTATATCTTGGTGACTGGATTGTTGACGGGGGGGTGGCGGGTTGACTAGCTTTCGTGAGGCACACTCGCAAGGTCTCTCGCTCTCTCCCTCTCTGCCGTGCTCGCGCTATGTGTGTTATGCGCGCAGTATGTTCTGTCTCGCATGCGCGCTCTAGATTCCGGCAGATTTGAACTAATTTACAGGCATCAGGGAGACGCTATAGACTTGGGATGTCTGCAATGGCCATAGACCATTTGAGGAAGTGATGGGGGAAGTGAGGTATGCCGTAAAGCAGCCGAGTTTTGTAGTTCTTTTTGTGCTCGGGTTACTACCCGAAACCCGAAGTTACATAGTGCGAGTAACAGCGATACAGACCACGTCAGGCTATGGCAGACGTGTCATTTAACCTATTGTAAGTCGATGTACCATCACAAGGGTCTTGGAAATATATTATGAAGGTTGAAAAGTTCCATAGTGTTGCTTTAAGTTTAAATCTAGATTAAATCAAGGTTTATTGATTTAATTCTGTTGCACCCAACTTTAAACCTTGTTTAAAAATAAGCAGGCTTACATTTAAACCATCTTTTAGATCATTGTTCTCATTACATTTAAGATGAAGTTTAATCCTGTTCAAAGAATACTGTTAGCCGTTGCACTATTCTTCGAAACGTCAGGGGGCTACTCGTGGTAATTGTCCTCTAAACCATCTGTAAACAGCGGTGAGAAGAAAGATACATGCTTGACAATGTTTGTTTTTATTACACTTCACCAAAAGCACAATACAAAAGAATCAAAGAATTGTGTAAAACCCAGTAAACCTTGAAATTATTACTTGTGACTTTACAACAAAATATGTATATGAAATATCTGAAACGTTTCCAATACTCATTTTCCGCAGAATAGATACACGAGACCAGCTGCGGTCTTGTATCTATTCTGCGGAAAATTAGTATTGGAAACGTTTCAGATATTTCAGTATCGATATGTATTTTTGACAACACTACATTACACTTAGTTTATTATTTCAGATGCCTTTTTAAAAGACTACGACTGAAAAATGTATATATTATACATAAAATTCAACCCGCCAAAGTGGCTAGAGTGACTGTGTTACACGCCACCGCTGAACCACCGAAATCCACCCGTATTTTGCGGGTTGGCGAGTGTTAACGTCAAGCCTTGGACACACCTCTTAATTATTGAGTTCAGGTGTTTCAATCAGACACATTGCCGGAGGTGTATAAAATCAAGCACCTGGCCATGCTGTCTGCATTTACAAACTTTTGTGGGGGAAAATGTTGTGGGTCGTTCTAAAGAGGTCAGTGGATTACTGTGCCACCTTTGCTATAAGTCACTTCATGAAGTTTCATTCCTGCTGCTAGTTTCATTAATATCAGCACAAAAACTGTGCGGCGGGAGCTTCATGGAATGGGTTTCCATGGCCGAGCAGCTGCATGTAAGCCTCACATCACCAAGTACAATGCCAAGTGTCGGATGGAGTGGTGTAAAACTCAGACTTCTCTGTTTGTCAGTCTGATGGGTGAGTCTGGGTTTGTCCGATGTCAGGAGAATGTTACCTTCCTGACTTTATTGTGCCAACTGTAAAGTTTAGAGATGGAGGGATAATGGTAATGGGGCTGTTTTTCAGGGGTTGTGCTTGGGCAGTGAAGGAAAATCTTAATGCTTCGGCATACCAAGACATTTTGTACAATGCTATGCTTCCAAATGTTTGGGGAAGGCACTTTGCTATTCCAGCTTTACTGTGCCCCAGTACACAAAGCAAGGTCCATAAAGACATGGTTGGATGAGTTTAGTGTGGAAGAACTTGACTGGCCCGCACAGAGTCCTGAAATCATCCCCATCGAACACCGTTGAGATGCACTGATTGCAAGCCCGGCCTTCTCGTCCAACATCCTTTCCTGACCTCACAAACGCTTTACGGGATGAATGGGAAAAATTTCCCACAGAAAATATCTAAAATCTTGTGGAAAGCCTTCCCAGAAGAGTGGTAACTGTTATAGCTGCAAAGGGAGGACCAACTCCATATTAATGTCAATGTATTTATAACGAAATGCTATTACAGTCCCTTTTGGTGTAATTGTCAGGTGTCCCAATACTTTTGTCCATATAGTATATGTCAGAGAGAGAGAGAGTTTCTTGTAGTCAATCAAAAAGGAAATGGAATATTAACACAATGTTTATTGCAATGGCAAATCCATTATAGTGCACATTATTAACCGTAGATGAAAGATTTAATCACAGGTTAGAATTATAATCCCTAATTTGTTAGTCTGTGTTTAAAATAAGTGGAGCAATACAGATTGAATTAAAATAAACTTAGATTAGCAAATTATCAGATTGCAAAATTAAATTCTTATTGGTGCAATCCACCCTCAATGTTGTAAAATGAATCAATGATTAAACAAATTCAATTTAAGATGGAAAGGAGCTCTACAGAAGATTTAGATCAGTATTGTTTCAATTCAGATCAATAACTGTCAATGTTGCAAAGTTCAATTATGAAACCATTTCAATTTCAAAAGGGAAATATGTATAATCAATTATAACGAATTATAATTAATTATAAAACAGTAGGATAGTTCCGGTCCTTGATTCCGATTGGTTGAGCCGCGTTCGAAGCCGTTGTAAATTACTCAACAAACATACACATGTAAAGGCCGAGAGTCCGAAATTCGCGTCCGAAATTTTCGCACGTTAAAAAATAAATACGACCTCACGTTATGTCAATCACGCTTGCACACTGCCTCCGAAACTTTCATCCGTCATAAAAAAATCAGATAGGGTTCGATTTTCTGCGTTTTTCGCATCCGTAGCAAGCAGTTTGAATGGTGTTTTGACAATTCAGATCCACCGAATCACGAATACGAAAAAACGCATATGAAAATTTCGGACTCAGTGTGCAAGGGCCTTTACTGCGCAACTGCTGTTTGTGATTCTGTGTTGCTGCATGTGTTGCTTGGCAACCTCTTTGTAACTACATTGCTTGGAGGAGGAATAAATGTGTTATAATAAATAACGTTATATTTTTTGTTGCTGGTGTTTATTTTATGAATAAAATAAATAGTAAAATGAATATTTTTATGGAGTAACTATTTTATAAAAGCAATAAGCCCATTGAAGCCGTTTTACAGTGAATTTAGAACAGCTAAGAGGGTTTTAGAAGAATGTTCTGCGATGCTCTGCGTATTGCCTAACAACGCCCCTTTCTAAATTAACTTTAAATCACGGCTTCACGGGTCTTATTGCTTTATTAAAAACATTTTGATTAGTTTCAAAATTGACTGAATTTCACAATTATTTCATCAGTTCGTCCACCGAACAAACAGTATAATTAGTTATTAGTTCTATGAAATAAATAATCTTCCTGGCCAAGAAAGAGTAACATTTTCCTGATGTGCAATACTTGCAGGGTAATAGCATATAGCAAAATCAAACAGTTTAAGTGACTTTAATTTTAAGCGGCAAACACAGAGACATTAAGTGTGGAGTGGATATAATGGTTTAATAAAGGAAACTACGGGTAGACTACATACAACTAAACTAAGCAAAGATTATATACAGAATAAAGAAAGTAAAGAGAGAGAGAAGAGAAGAGAATGGCTAGATTACAAACGAGAGAGAGGAGAGAAGAGAATGGCAAGATTACAATCAGTTAACCACGGCCTCAAACATCAAAGAATCAGGATCACCTTAAAGGGGCACAACTTAGAGACTCATCTGAAGGCTGCAGACGGTTACTTGCTTTTGACTTCGGTTGCTGAATAAGTCCAGATAGTCCCGGTAAAGTCAGGAGATTCTTGGGGATTTTGCTAGGAATGCGCTGAAGCGTTCGTTCTTCTGGATGGTCCACGTTAAATCCAACGAAGTTAACTTTGAAGGGAAAGATGCCTGAAGCAGTCAGGAAATGTGTCTTAAAAGAGATTGAACGAAGATGTGCTTGATCAGGAAATTATTGAAGGCCCTATCAATCACACCCATTTCTGACACAAAGACCGATCAAAGATGACTGGGAGAAAGTCTTTGTTTTATCTTCACCCTATTTGCGTGTTTATGGTGGCATGGAGAATTTTTTTTGCACCAAAGTATGGTAAAAAATAGTCTTATATATGTTTATCAAAATACACTAATAATAATGCACCACTGTGTGTACAGTAGATGATGTGTCTGTGCTTTGCTTGAGACTAACAAGGACCCCCAAGGCTTCAGTGACGTCAGCTCCCTGCACCTCATTCCCACCTATATCCCACTGGCCCTGTTTTCTTCTCACACATATGCAGTCTTCGAGTAATTGATAACTCCCAAACCTTTCGCCGCTCTGTTTCCAGAGAAATGCAAAATCTGGCCTGATCCTGTCCACGTTGTCGCACACACACACACACACACATGTGTGCACTGTGTGATCCATGACCTACTCATTCAGTCTGTCTTTAGCCTAGTGGCCTTGATGACCTTATCCATACAGGAGAGCCGCCAATGACGTGCGCCGAGAAAATCCTGAAATGTGCTGTAATTCAATAACAGAAGAAGATGCCGCTTGAATGTGTAGTTTGTGTCCAGCTTGGCCAGGGAATGTCTGGACATAATTTGAATAAGTTCTAAGAATTCATTAATACATTCACTTCATTCATCAAATTAGTGATAATCGCATTTACCATTTTGGAATTTTCTTGGTTCAGTGTGGTACATTGCCCAGCACTCCATTATTAAACCGTTAATCCATTCGTTGATGTGAAACAGCATTTTACTTCCATAATACCATATTGACGAATTTTCAAGTGAAATGTAAAATTCAATAAGAAAAATGTAGGGCAGTATCATGTCCATCAGATATTAATTGAATAGGGAAAGTGGTTTAAAGTATAGGTTGAAAAATAAAGAGCTTGAGGTTGTCAGTAATTTCAAAGATTGTTAAAGTTTGATGAAAAATTATGAAGAAAAAACATTGTTTAGAAGACACCAGGAATGTGTTTTAAGAAAATACATATTTTTTAAGTGTTGACTGCTGTGTGTAATTTCTGCACCAGGTGTTCAAATGTGTTTGTTCTGTTCTCCATATCTACCATTGGTGCTGTTTTTAGATTTTTTTTTTTTTTTTCATAACAAAGTGTGCATAAACATGGCAGCTTCTAGGTCGTGTAGTTCCTGGGCTATATGCACCAGCCAAGATCCAATTCATTGAGATCAATTGGAATGTTTACAACTCTCTTCGGGTGTTATTGATCTCTATGGCTCAAAAACATATTTTGAGTTAAAATCAGCCTATGAATGGCTTACAAAGTTGTGTCTGCGCATTAAGCTAGGATAACTTAAATTATTTTAAAGTAATGTTCTGTGATCAGTCAAGTTAAGCTCTATTGACAGCATCTGTGGTACAGAGAAATAGGTTTTAATGTCTTGCCCAATTGTAAGTACATTGCATGTTTTTTGATTGTCAAAAACTTATTGACAGAAGACCAAACTGCTGAAATCTGAGCTTTCATTTCAGTTTACACAACCAATCTGGAGCAGATATTTGCCCACTAAGAGCTTGACAGAAACACATCTGCAAGTCCCTGCATTGATTACCAAAGATTTCCATCTGGGAATACCAGAAATGGAACAAGTATGACGTCAGCATAGGTAGCCTGTGGTGCATAGTGGAATATTGCCCTCGCTTAAGCTGCCTTGCAGAACCTGGATAGAGAGACACTTCTAGGCTCTGTTCTAAAACCCTCAGGTGTGCTTTCAAAAGGTAGACACCTTACCGATTCAGAAAAATACCACAATGACGAGTTCAGTGAATAAATCCCTCACAGTGAATAAACTGTGTTAACCCTCTGGGGACCAAGGGGTTTTTGGGGCCCTTGGGATGTTTTGACATGCACTGACATTTGTGCTTTTTTCAGTTATTTATAAACATGTTAATGGCAAAGGTGTAAATTCACTCTATATAGCACAAACGGGGCTACCATAATATGTGAGCAACATGTATGTACATGTTTGTATTTTTGAGAGAATATTATTTATGCATGGTTATTGAAAAACTTAAAAATAAATGTTTCTGAAATAAGGCCACAAAACACATATTGATTATTTCTTCACAAGACTTTTGAAAATTGTATCACATAGCCTAGAATATTTGCTCCAAAACTATGTGAGAATCATCCTGACTACTCATTCAGATAAGTCAATAAAGTATTTTAGAATGTGTTTGACGTGTTTTGTTTGAGAAAGCTTTATGCGAGGAGGCGTGATCTCTTATTAATATGTAAGGCATTTCACACCTGAGAAAGACAAAGACCCTCCCATAATGGCCCTATTAGGTGCTATCAGGCCCTATCATTACGAGGAGCCTTGCACAAAGAATGAGGAGATTTAAAAAGAATGGCTTTTAGATTGTTTGGATTTATTTACAACACAACATAATCCAAAGATACACAACAAAGGACAAAAAAGCACATTAGTAAACACACTGATCTAAATACAGAGGCTTGCACAGTCACACAGCATTGTCCCATTCCTGAAACATAGTACATACCTGTCATTTCCAAGGTGTTTGATTTTTCATTACAGTCTCCTGTGAATGTTGAAGTCAGCAGGACTCATCAGTGGCATTTTGTCCCTGTAAAAAAAAAAATAAACACCTGTGAACATGCTGATATCAAGAGAAACTATATGGCTGCACGACTTTGGGCATACATTGTAGATTTTTCTGGTTAAAATTGCTTTTTAATTATATATATATATATATACACACACACACACACTGCTTAGAATAAGTGAACACACCCATGCTAAAGTTGACTAAAAAGAGGAATAAAAACGCTTAATGCCTTAATTAAAAAAATGAGGGACATGAATAATGTCCCTGAATTCTTTGTGAATGAATAATGTATCGCAAATAATTAAATTTTCTTCTTTAAAATACAGGGTGCATACGTCTGGACACTTCTATCCCCAGAAACTCCCAACAAAAGCTTATTTGATGTCTTTATTTTGAAGCTTATTTGATTTGAAAAACTTTATCCAAAACTAGTCAACGAAATTTTGTCTTTTATTTTCTGTAACAGTGCGTATCTGTGCGTTCATTCATTCATTCATACACACACACACACACACACACACACACACACACACACACACACACACACACACACAGAGAGAAACATGATTCACATTTAAACAGTATGCTATTTTTCCGTTTACAGACACTAACGTTATTCTATATCGCGATTAGAACAAAGCACAAGCACAAAACACTTACACTTCTCAGCTGAATCTGTTGCTCCTCCTCGAAGTGAAAATAAACCAGCACTTCTGTGGTATATGTCCCAGGATTATTCCTCATAGCCGCGCAAGACGAATCTTAATCTGACTAAAAAATATAGTGTGTTTACAGAGTTTACAGCATTTGCCTGGGGGCGTTTATCTATTTTGCAAATGGCCTCAACACATTATCTTATGAATAGCGCGCTCTGCGAGTGGGTGTGGACAAATTAACGATAATGAGCTGAGACAGGAGAAACTGTACTTCTCTTTAGTTTCAGACAGATTACATTGCAGGAGAATATTTGTTTTAAATGTGAATTGTTTTATTTAAAAGTAGAAATTTAAAGCGTTATTTAGACGTATGTTTCATGTTTGTGTGATAAGTATTAGCGGAGTTTCCGTTCATTTTCCAGACATGTTTCAGAAAGATTTTTGCGGAGACAGAGTGAGCTGAAAGCGCACCCTGTTTATTGTATTTATTTTTAAAAAAAACAAGGTTTTGATGTTAATGTGAGTGTACACAAAAAAAGAAGACCCTCTATAGTTTATAATCATGTATTGATTTTATTTATATAACCATAAATGACAGAGTATTTTAAGTCTATGTTGCTGCTATGTGAAAAAAAACAGCAAAACGCGCGGGCGCGTTCTTGGTCCCCAGAGGGTTAAGGCCTGTTCGCACCGGGACGAATTTCGCGCGCGATATTCGCCGACGTTTAACGCCTCTTGACTAAACAAAGGGCGCCAATGTGAGTGTGCACACTGACACGAAAAATGAAAAAGCGTCTACACTGCCGAGGAGAAATAAGACGAGGAAGATGCAAGGCAAGATGAATGTAGAGCTGCTGGTCTCGTTGGTGTCGGAACATAAAGAACTATATGACAAACGCGACAGCGACTACAACATAGGACTATTTCTGTTTTACATTAAGCGCCAGCTAATGTCAGGAAATGAATTGGCATGTTCACTCGGCTCATCGTCAGCGAAAATCGCTTGGGTGTGAACACAAAAAAACGCGTTGAAAAACGCTGGCGAATAACGCGCGCCAATATTCGTCCCGGTGTGTACGAGCCTTTAGGGAGCCATTTGGGTCAGGACCTTGGGTCCAAAAGTCTTGAGACCACATTGAAAATCTGGGATTCAAAATCTGGGAATAACCAACCCGAATTTTACGAGGTGGATAATTTGTACGAATTCATACAATCTCACTCGTACAAATTGAAACATTCTCAGTTGTAATTAGCTATGCAAATTTTGTATTTATTTAGATTCTATGCTAATTACTTACTGTTCTTTCTGCAGTGCACATTTAATAACGTAGAGACTGTTTAGCCACTCAAGTACAGTTGTGGTCATGTTTATATACCCCTTTGCAGAATCTACAAAATGTTAATAATTTAAAAATTAAGAGGCATCATAAAAATTGTATGTTAGCTTGGGACCACATGTGAGCAGTCTGACGTATGTTATATTGCTGTTGCGAGGGAGCTATAATGCTTGCACAGAGATACATTCTACACGTTTATATGCATCACTTCCTGTGTTCTGGACACTGACTGAGCTTCTGTTTAAACGGGGGAAGCCAGTAGGAAGAGTTAGCTGAACGTCTCCAGGTTTTTACAAACTCTCTGACCTCAGAAACAGGTGTTTTCTCAGGAGAACAAAAGGAGGCAAATTCTCACAAATTATTTTTATCCCTGTTCATCTGAATGTGGATGTTCACAGCTGTGTCTGCATGTAATGCACGGCATGTGTTTGTAGGTATGGAGCTTTTACAAGTCATTCTATCTTTTGCAGTCTTATATTTACCAAGTGCTTGGGTATCAGTTTATAAAAACGTAGATTTTTGCTTGAGATTTGAAGTTTGCATAGCCTGAGAAAGAACGCTTATTAATGCAGTGGAAAATTGTCAGTTTGGCTACATGAGTTACTCATTGAATGTTCCCTAACACCGTGTTCCAACCAGGCAAGGGAAAAAATGCAGTTTTTGTCTTAATCAGTTGCAAATGTGACAATTAGGAAAGTGACAAGTTCACAGAACTTTTTGTTGGTTGCTTGGTTTCTTATTCAGTTGCATTCTGCTCTCATTTGCGCAAAATTCTTCTCAACAGAGCAAGGTTTTGTATATTGTTCTATACTGCAATTCTGTCCATGTGTAGTATGGCACCTGGTCAGGACACTGGAGTCAGTTTCAGTGTAACTACACAATAAATTGTTTGTTTTTGTGGTTGTATTGGAACTGTGGTACAGCGGTCAGTGCATGACACATTGAGCTGTGTGGCTCATGTCGGTGATGCAGATTTGATCCTGTTTCTCATGCACTGTTTTCTCTTTAACATCCCACAAATTAACTTAATTCATATATAATTAAATACATAAAAAGTCCATAAATTAAATAAAATGTAAGTTAGCGCACAAGACTATGTAAAAATGGGGCATATAATAAATCTAAATAAAACATGCTTTATGTAAATGAAGGGACGTTCTGCCCAGTCATCCATGAAAGTGATTTTATGTTACAGTATATGCTCATCTTCATTTGTTTTGACATTGGTTTTGTTTCTATTTTAACAGATGACTCCTCAGCTAAAGACGTTAGCAGGGTAAGTGAGGCATCGCTTTTGTGTGTGTGTGTGTGTGTGCGTGCGTGCGTGCGTGCGTGCTCGCGTGCTCGCGTGCTGCGTATGTGTGAGTTTGTGTGTGTTCGTGTTCCTTTAACCCTGTAAAGCCTGAGATAGAAAATAATAGTCTATATAAGTTATATATATATATATATATATATATAAGTTTGCATGTGTTTTTTTCATACATCTGGCTTTTATGGCTCATAGTATGATAAAAGAGCTCATACTCATTTAAACAATTTGGAGGCCTAAAATATGCAATTTGATGCAGTTCTGATAGTTATATGGCCAAAAAGTAAACAAAATTCTGATAGATTTTAATGTAAATGAATGAGATCTTATAACAGTATAGCAGACTACGTATATAAAATGCATATACATATAAATTGTCGTTCTATATCTCCCAATAATACATCTTAGTAAGATGATATTCAAATGTTTAGTTTTATGATCAAAGCTGCAATGCGATACAATGATTGAGAGATGAACAAAAAAACGTTCCTCATGTACTTTTACTTGCTAAAAAAGTATAAACTATCAATCAGACGACAGACAGCATGTAATAGATTATGTACAACAGGTTTTTCAGCTAAATTTAGAGGCCTTAGAAATGTGCGTATCAAATATGATCCAGTAGCCTTTATAGGGTTAACCTTAAAGCATAATAAGTCATAACATGAGGAATCAATGTTGTTGAATAAAATGGATCTCTTACATTTATTTTATTTTTTAAAGTAAGTGTGTAGCAAAAGTGTTGACATTCATGCCAAAATGAGACGGTTATCAGGGGAGAAGCACTCATGGAACACTTCATTGAAAGTTTCTGCTAATAATCATTATAAGCAACACACACACACACACACTTATCCTCTCCCTATGGAGGATCCCTGTCCCACTCTACAGATAAAGCGTTGTTGAAAATCCGGTTCGCGTACCCCGAAGTGATAAAATAAAATTCGGTATCAAATTTATAGGCAAGACAAGTAGTTTGTTTAGGCATGGTTTGTAGGGAAATTACAAACCTGCGCACACATATTCAAACGAATATAACTATAGAATCAATTTTTAATGCGCATGTGAACGCCATCCGGTCACAGGTTCGCGTTTAAAGTCTGTTTAGAGAGAACGCCGTCGTCTTAGTGGCCCCTAATGTAATAACAAATGATAATTTTGCTGGAAGTGAATCAATCAAAACCAACTTTAGCCGAAAATAACATTATTCAAAATCGCTATAAAGCCAAAACAATCTCTGTTACCGTAAATTGTATGTTTATCTCTGTAAAGCTGCTTTGAAACAATCTCCATTGTTGAAAGCGCTATATAAATGAAGATGACTTGACTTGACACACGACACAGCTGCTAAATATGAAAGTGTCTGTTGTATGAAAAATGACATTGAGAACAGAAACCTTGAGACAGATTTAAATGAGCAGAGGCAGTGATCTGTTAATGAGATCAGTGCCACTTTAATGGGCTAGGGTTAGGGTTAGGAGCACACACACTGTGCGCTGAGCACTTAGCCCCGCTGATTTAGGGGACAGAGATGAAGAAATTAAACGGGGCCAGTGGAGAGGGACAGGAATAGCAGAACAAGGACTTTTTGGAGAAGGACAGCGGGGACGTCGCCTGTCCTCAGTGCGTCACATGTTCATGTACATAAACAGGATGTGTAGGAAGCCGTTCCCGTGGGGGAGCACCTCACACACCCCTCGTCCACCGGCCCACTCTGACCTTTCACACAGGGACAGAAATAGACATTCTTGTTTGGGCCTGCCGTTCACTCCTCCTGATTTGGATGTTAAAATTGGATTTAGAACTAATTTCTGTATTATACAAGTTTTTCATATTTCACGTGCATATTGTGAGAGAAAAGCTTCATTATTGGATGCTCATGATTAATACTGCCTTCTAAGGTGAGAGTTTTTGGCCTAAATGTCAAAAGGCGGTCCCATAATGCACTGCATTAATTTCAGTGAAAAAATCCACCAGGAATGGAGGACAAAGCAAGACGGTTTTCAGTCTGATTAAATGGTGGACTGTTTTACACTGTATTTGTGTGTTATGTATTTTTATGTTGTTACCTAATGCAAAATGCAAAATTGATTTTATTGGTAAATTGACTCTCCTGTGTGGATGGCTAAATCTGAGCTACTCGCATACCTTTCATTTAATTTAGTGGAACATCCAATAATGTTCAACTTTTAGCAAAACATTTAATAACTACACTAACGTTCAAAAGTTTGGGGTTAGTAAGATTTTTTGTTTGTTTGTTTTCAGAAAAATTAATACTTTTATTCAGCAAGGATGCGTTAAATTGATCAAAAATGACAGTAAAGACTTTTTCAATTAAACGCTGTTCTTTTGAACTTTCTATTTGTAAAACAACCCTGAAGAAAAAATGTATAGTAGTAGTAGGGTACTTCTGGCCATAGTGTATAGTATACAGTGCATGTGCATGTGAATGTGTGTGTCTCTTGTGTCCAGCAGTACCAGGACACGAATATGCAGAGCGTCGTATATGAGCTCAACAGCTACATGGAGCAGCGGCTGGACACTGGAGGAGACAACAAACTACTGCTCTATGAGTTGTGCAACATCATCAAAACAGGTCAGAGCCTTTCTGTCTCATACACACACACAAACACTGAAAGAGCCCAAATTAACCACGTCAGCCACTTAATAATTCTTAAAGGATTAGTTCACTCCAGAATTAAAACATCCTGATAGTTTACTCACCCCCACGTCATCCAAGATGTTCATGTCTTTCTTCCTTCGGTCGAAAAGAAATGAAGGTTTTTGAGGAAAACATTCCAGGATTTTTCTCCATATAGTGGACTTCAATGGGGTCCAACAGTTTGAAGGTCCAAACTGCAGTTTCAATGCAGCTTCAAAGGGCTCTACACGATCCCAGCCGAGGAATGAGGGTCTTATCTAGCCAAACGATCTGTCATTTTCTAAAAAAAAAATATATATGTATTTACACTTTTTAACCACAAATGCTAATCTTGCACTAGCTCTGTGATGCGCCACGCATTACGTAATCACGTTGAAAGGTCACGCGTGTTCCAGTTCTCATTATCTCCTCCAACTTCAAAATCGTCCCACATCGTTGATCTTTTTTTTTTTTGTGTAAATGCCGTTTGACTGAAGGCTTATTTATACTTTTGCACTATAGACTAGCGTTGGCTTTCATTTATACTTCTGCGTCGTTGTCCGCGTTGACGCGCAATTACACATGCAGAGGGAGCATGTGAAACCTGGGGAGCGGTTCTAGCAGACCAATCACAGCGCTTGCGGTACGCGTAGAATTGACACGTTGTTACATTTTTTGGAGAGGTGCACGTCAGGGTACGCCGAAGGGTACGTGCGCTACACACAGCCTACGACGTACGGCGTGAGTTCGACGCAGAAGTATAAATTGGGCTTTAGTCTTTGCACGTGCTCTTTGTAAACACTAGGTCTGTACTTCCGCCTACATCACATGTGACCTTTCAACGTGATTACGTAATGTGTGGTGCATCACAGCTGGTTCAAATGAGCATTTGTGGTTAAAAAGTATTTAAATGTTTGTTTGTTTTAAATTACAGATCGTTTCGCTAGATAAGACCCTTATTCCTCAGCTGGGATCGTGAAGAGTTGTCTTGAAACGGCAATTTAGACCGTCAACCCGTTGGACCCCATTGAAGTCACTACATTATTATAGTTAAAAAGTTACTAAAATGTTTACCAACTGACACACTTGGAGACGAATATAATATATTAGAATTAGGCACCAACAATAACAAGTTACAGCATTCACACGATCCTCATAAACAACACAGTGCTCCGAAGCAGAAACGTGAACGCAACGTCTGCCAGTAGAGAGCCTTACAGATGAAGGTGTAGTGAATCCAGGTTAAAAGGTCTAAGTATGGGTGTTCCCCATCTCTCTCCCCTCCACACACACAATGATCGAGCAGTGCTCAACCTGTCAATTCCCATCCACCCATGCTTCACCCGTGCGTCTCACGCACGCCAAACTGAAGCGTGTGCGCACCGGTTTCAGAAATTAACAAATTTTTCTATTAGGGAGAAATATTTGGATATAGATTTTCAGGGGCATTTTGTACCTTGATGAGGTACCATAGTTGTTTTTCAACTCTATAACAGTATATACAACTATATAACAGTGTTCTGTCCATATATGTCAAATACTTCAGTGAAGAAATAAATTCTCAATAGCTATGTTTCCATCCCCCTATTTTTCTGGATATCGCATAAAAAATGTTGGATGGAAACGCCAAGTTGCGTATACATTCTAAAAATGCACATTAAAACATACTCAATTGAGGCAGATAAAAAAAAATTTCTGATAAGAAGACATGCGCATAATCTACAGTGGAAACACTTTTACCGAATAAATCCCTCGATACGCAACAGAAAACTCATGTGACTTTGCCTCAGAGGATGTGATTGGATAACTGGACTAACCAGCGGATCAGTTTAATTGCACGGCTTCTCAAATGTTGGTTTGATCATTCTGAAATGCCTGAGCCAAAGTCTGTAATCAGAATGATTTGGTTTAATTCCCTCCTAGAAGCGTCTTACATAATTGCGTTCCCAAATACCAGGCATCCGAACGCAAGATAACATGACAGCTTTCATTGCGTTTCATCTAATGAGACGCAAGTCATTTATGATGTAGGATAAAAGAGCCACCGTGGCTTCCCTGATTGCAGGAGCTTCCATTTTACATTTGAGATATTTTGCGGCAATTTCCCAGGAAGTGATGATTTTGTACTCTTGAACACATGGGATTGAAACGATGCTTTATTCGCCAATGTTTTATGCGATATTCCAATTTTGAATGGAAACATGGCTAATGTGAAATAAGTGATAAAGCTTTCAGATTAGAAGACTTTAACTACTTTTATTACTTTCACTGGTCATTTTTTTCCATTCTTTTGGTCCCTTGGAATACTTGGAACTTCTTCAAAAGCAAGAATCATTATATCTGTTAAAAACATTAGCCATATGTATTTGCACTTTGCTGTCTTTTCCCCCTAGAAATGCCATGCTAAATCTCTGGGCCCATTTGTGTCCAGTTAAATTCTTTTGGAATGTCTAAAACATGATACAGTACATCATCCTGTTTTTTGGGGGTTTGTTTGTTTGTTTGTTTTTTCACAGCCACAAAAGCTGATGGATTTGCACTTTACTTCCTTGGAGAATGCAACAATGTAAGTATTTTTAGTTCTGGTTGAGTTGATACATGTTTAAAATTGTTTAGTGGATGTTGACATTAAGAAATATACTCAAACTCAAGTGTAAAGTCATTAAAACATTGATTTAAGAAAGGATGTAAATCTTTTAGTGACCATTTAAAAAAAAATATATATTCTTTAAAGAAGCCAGTTTAGATGCTTAAATTAAACTAGGAACAATCTATATTTTGTCAACAAAACTAATTTCTAAGCACTGAAGCATTAGAGGTCTTAAGATCATGAGAAACATAAACTCAGCCAAATGAGTTCAAACCTTTGATTGGCCATGTACATGTTCTGTTTGTCTCAAAAATGGCCTGGAATTTCTATAGCATTAAAACTCTTGAGAACCCTGCTATGTTCATTTCCTCTCTTTTATCCACTTGAGTGGTTTTGCTTGGATGACTAGTATTGTGGCCAATCAGATAACTAAGTTTGAAAGGGCTTCTCTTTTGCCTAATCAGTCTTATTCTGGGGAAAGTAATGAATGGATACACCAATCAATTGTGTTTTTATTTTTAATAGTTTGTCTGCTATGTTCATTTAATAATTATATAACTGTCAGCTTTAGTGGGTACAGCTTGTCTTAAGTTTAAATGTAATTGTTTTCTGTCTTATGAAAGTATTGTTAACAGTTGTTAGGCCAATGTTGTATTTTAGTCAGGGTAGTACAGACAAATATTATAGTTACAGTGACGAATCAAGACATTTTCCTTAACGTCATGCTGTTTTGTTGATGTTGCTTTCCCTGTCACAGAGTTTATGTTTGTTCACTCCAACGGGGGCAAAAGAGGGGCTTCCTGGGCTCATCCCCTCTGGTCCCATCACGTTTGGGACCACCATCGCCGCTCACGTTGCAAAGACACGCAAGACACTACTTGTAGAGGACATCATGGGGGTGAGCCATATGCTGTTTTCGCTCATTTCCAAGGTCCTCAAAATAATGCAGCTCAATTTGACAGTATTTGCACTAATAATTCTAATGGCTATTTCTACTATTTTAGCAAATATATATTTTTTAAAATTACCTAAAGAGGATGTGAAATTTGTCGCTACTCTGATTGTGTAATGTCAGATCCAGTTTGTCATACACTGGGAGCAATTAAACTGCACACCATCCTAAAAGTGTTAAAAAAACATGGGGACCATCCAGTTGTGAGCTTCAGCAAAAGTTAAATGACATGAAAATTAAGAGTAAAGTATTTTTTACAACATATTTTACTAAGAAATCCTTATGGTAAAAAGACTGACTTTGCATGACAAAATAACAAAATAGTTATTTTAGAGCAGTGTTTCTCAACTGTGGGGTTGCAAGAGCCCTTTGAGTGGGAGTGAGTAGTCAAAGAAACAACTACAAAAACGTATTTCTAAAATAAATTCTAATGGGAACTTTTTTAAAGATTTGCATGAAAACTGTTGACTCTTCAGCAAAGATTTTGCTCTTCTGTTAGACAAGAAGGCCAAACATGCCAAAATCATGCTTCAAAGTGTTTCCTCTTTCTCACTACCCATGATGATTGGGCGGTCAGGGTTTTCGTGGGGATTCCCCAGGGGGAGTGTGCAGTTGCGGTACATGCCCACAAAATGCTGCCACCTGGTTAGGATCATCTGCAAGTCCCATCCAGCACCTGTGAGACCACAGCAGTTCTGATTGCTGTGCCTTATAGTGCTGCTGGACAGGCCGCCTCTGCCCTGCTTGCGATGGCCACCCTGCAAGTCTACCAGGCCAAAGCACTCATTGCACAAGGGCAGTTCTGAGCCAGGGTTGATGCAGGAACTGCGCACGGTGACTGACCTTGATGAAAGTCCCATCCGTCAAATAATGTCCACCTTGGTGGTCCATAAGCACCCTCTGGCTAGACCTTGCAGAGATTGCTAGATGTCGACAAAGTGCACTTTCTCGATGCTCCCATCTCACAAGGTGGCCTTTGACTCTGCCCAGCAGTTCTCTGCAGTCCAGAAGCAGGCTGACGCCAGCAAGAGCCTGCCCTGACATGCTACCAGACCGTCTTGAGATGCCCAAGAGCGTAGTCACCTTCTGGGGGGAAAAAAACAACGCTCCATGTTGCTGTTAATCATCCAAACGGTCGGCAAAACAACACCCATGAGACGGGCGCCCCGGAGATGGCGGGAGCTGCTCTTACCTGGAGGAGGGCCGGGTGCAGATTCTTCTGCTGCTTCCTCAGAAAGAGTTTATTTCTGTTCCGCCATTTGCCCAACGGCCTGCGGCACCCGAATTCTTAATAAAGACGAGCAGCTTCCTCAATCCCTGGGTCAGGAGAAGTGCGGTTTGACAGTTAGCGACGCTATGCCTTGCCACTCTCACCCCACACTTCTTTCGCCAGCAGGCAAGAGTGCGAGGATGTCTCCTCACGCGTCTCCAGCCACTCCCTCGCAGGAACCATGGAGCCTGGTAAGTGTTATATCACACTCACGACCTCTACACTGGGACATTGTGCCTTTTGAGCCAGGTCCCTGGGCTCCACCTCACTGCCCCACGGTGGGTTTGTCTGTAGTTCCATTGGTGTGTGTTGCTTGGGGTCTGGGGGCTGGCTATTGGTCTCCAGCCTGGCTCGCTGGCTCACTCATACAAACAGACTTGCCTATGTGATTCAGTTTGCCCGGTGCCTGCTGCCTCGGGCTCCTGGACAGGACCTCGATTGCAGTGGCACATCAATTGCCTCGAGTTGCTAGCTGTACGGCTTGCTCTGCGCCGCTTCAGATCGCTGCTACAGGGCAAGCATGTGCTTGTCTGGACGGACAACACTGTGGCCGTTGCGTAAATCATTCAACTATCAGGGTGGTCTACACTCCCATGGCATGTTGCAACTCACCTGCCATCTCCTCCTCTGGAGTCAGAAGCATCTGAGGTCACTTCATGCCATTTAT
Organism: Rhinichthys klamathensis goyatoka; assembly: GCF_029890125.1. Classification (NCBI taxonomy): domain Eukaryota; kingdom Metazoa; phylum Chordata; class Actinopteri; order Cypriniformes; family Leuciscidae; genus Rhinichthys; species Rhinichthys klamathensis. Next base: position 3,407,272 of record NW_026606556.1, read on the forward strand.
TTTCTGGTAGAGCTCAATCATGCTGCCGACAAGCTCTCAGGACAGCCCACATTCCTGGGAGAATGGAGACTCCACCCCCAGATGGTCCAGCTGATTTGGAGACGCTTCGGGGCTGCACATGTAGACCTGTTTGCATCTCCGGACAAGTCCCACTGCCCGTTGTTTTACTCCCTGACCGAGGGGACCTTCGGCATGGATACACTGGCACCTAGCTGACCTCGAGGGCCTATGCAAGTAGGCTTGTAGAGCCACTCCCCTCCTAGGATGGGATATGTGCGATTATCTGCTCCCACCTGGCGCACCCTGCATGGAGTTCCTCAAGCACCTTCGGCAGTCAGACATGGCGGAGACGTCAGACGTTAGGTGTAGCACTCTTGTGTATGCCCAGAAGGTCAGCCCCTGTGCTAGACTTGATGCCCATGTGTTGTGATTCCCTTACGGGTGATCCCACATGTGCATTCTTCCATGGTCCGGGGAACCTTGTCGCCCTGTTGGCGAGCCTGTGTCTTTGGCGAGCCCGTGCCCGCCCTGCCATCTCTGCTTGGTATTGACTTCACCCTAGCTAGGCTGGGTCCACCACAGAGCCCTTCCATATGTAGCACTGCCCTAATGGTCAGTCTATATGTGTAATCTCTACGTTACCTCCCTACAGGCAGGATTTGTTCTCCATAACATCCCTTTCCATTTGGATTAAGCACACTTTCCCAATGTTATCCAATATCTCGCTGTGTGGGTCAGAAGGAACAGCAGTGATTGACACTCTCTCTGCTTTAAAGCCCTGTCCTTTCTCCACCCCAGCAGGTGTGGGGGGATTAGGCGGCTCACGTGGGGCACTGGAAGGGCAGCATTTGTGGCGTTTTGTTAGGGATCCCAATTCGTCAGTTCATGTCTCACGTAACATCAAACGTGGCTGACTGATAGGGAACGTCTAGGTTAATAATGTGACCTCCATTCCCTGAAGGAGGGAACGGAGACGTTACGTCCCCTCTCCACAATTGCTGTAGCATCGCTGAACAGCCAGGACACACCGTCTTGGCTCCTCAGCGCAAAACTTAACTGAGCGAGTGCATCCTCGCTTCCATTCATACTCGCTTTAGCAGGGCGTGGTTCGTAATGCAAATCTCGCTCACCAATGTCCGTTGGCTGCTTTTGTTTACACTCGGCGGTGATTGGGGTCTCGGGGGAGATACATTGACGTTTTGTTCTAGAACATAAATTACACACACCCATACCAAAAACGCACATTTTCAAGCAGTTTTTTTGTGAAAACGTATGTTTCTAATAAGTAACTAGATAAGACAGCTTGGGGGTGTGAGTGTGTGCAGTTTACATTGTAGAACAAAATGTCTAAGTCTCGTCAAATTCTGTTTACCACAGGCTTTATTTCACTCATAAATTGCAATCCCCAATATAAAACCCCATAGGAAAATCTCAAAGGGACCAGTGGGTTCTGACGTCATCCCTGCACCGCTCTATTCTAAAATTATTTTCTTAACTTAATAATAATAATTAGGGCCGATTCAAACAGTATGTATTTTTGCGGTCAAAATTAAATGCATACAACTTCCTAATTACGATGTTAATTACCAAAAATCAATAAAGTTGGTATGTCGTCTGTTAGCTGGAAAGATTTGCGTGCAGGTTTGATGTGCATTCCGTTCATCAGGATCAGTGTCCATACCATAACTATATTTGGTCTCTGGCCTTCTAATTTAAACCTTTTTAATTTTTGATCATATGTATACAAAGCTGTAGGAATATGAGCATTATGTGTAAAATGTATTTGATACTCTAAAACAGTGGTTGGCCATATGACCTACATTCTCCAATGGTCATTAAGCCGTGACCCAAATATTTAGGAATTTTATATACAGTAGTTATTTAAAGCAAGCTTGTAGTCATTTCAATACATAACAAAAATAAATTATAGAAAGAAAGACATACGTTTACAATATTTGTAAAAAAAAAAAAAAAAAAATTTTAAAAAAAAATGGCTGCAGAAGCTCTATAGTTTGTAAAAACTAAAAATAGCATGTTCGTGAACTGATGGACTGTGAGTCTTAAAAAGTCTTAATTCGCCCTTACACAAATTAAGGCCTTATAACGGTCTTAAATCAGAGCAGAAAGTCTTAAATTCACAAAGTCATGGCATTAAGTGTTGCATGCTTTGCAAAAAAATGAAAATCTTTCTCAGTATTTTTGTGCTGTTTTCCTGTACAAATATCTATACAAGTTTAAATTAAGATACATTTACTTTCGATGCAAATGTAAAATGAAGTCTTGAGAAAATTGAACAAAATTAAGTGAGTTTATGCTTAAAACAAGAACAAATATCTGTCAAAACTTTTTATTTGGACTGGAAAGCAAGACAGAAATACTGAGGAAGAACACATTAGCAGTGTGATCAGAAGGTACAGTAAAAGTTATTTCCACATGGTAACACTTTACAATAAGGTCCATTAGTTTACATTAGTCAACTACCCTAGTTAACATGAAATAAGAATGAACAATACTTCTTCTGCATTTATTAATCTTAATTCATGTTAATTTCAACATTTACTAATACGTTATTTAAATCAAAAGTTGTATTTGTTAACATTAGCTTATGCACTGTGCACTAACATGAACAAACAATGAACAGCTCTATTTTTATTAACTAACATTATCAAAGATTATTAAATACTATAACAAATGTATTACTCATTGTTAGTTAATACATTAACTAATGTTAACTAATGAACCTTTTTGTAAAGTGTTACCATTTACATTATACGTAACATATACATTTACACTGAGAACATATTGATCTATTGTGTTACCTTCACGTTATTACTAAACATTTCTTTACTTGGTCTTAAAAGGGTCTTAAACAAGTTTTAAGTGTACCTTCATAAAATATGCAGAAACCCTGTTATAATAATTTTAGATAAACAGACAGACAGACTGACTGACTGATTGATTTCCCTGTGTGATCCCTGTGTGCTCTTTTTTTTTTTTTTCTGTAGGATGAGAGATTCCCTCATGGCACAGGGCAGGACTCAGGGATCCGTGTACATTCTGTTTTGTGTCTACCCATCCTCACCGCCATCGGAGACCTCATCGCTATCCTGGAGCTGCACCGTCACTTGGGCAGAGAGCCCTTCAACCTCAGCCACCAGGAGGTACTCTAACGGAGAAAGAGCTGGTATTTTTTACACATCTAGTACCCATGTGGCTCTGCTCTCAGTTCTTTTAGCCAGGCTGCACTTTTTCTTCAGGACTATTCAAGGAATTTCAGGAACCAGCCCCTTAACTGTAAAAATAACAGATAAACTGTAATTGGACGCTTCTCATGTTGGTCAGACAGTCTCTTACTGTTTAAAGGTACAGTCACATTTACTGTTGTTTGGTGAATTTTTATAGGCGAAATACAGTCATTTCAATAGGAATCCCCCGTGATTTGGAATTTCATGTGATGGACAAAAGATTTCCCAACGCAAATTTCGCAAAGGGTTCAGGTTTTTCAAAGTTTCCCCATGTTGACCAACAGAAAGCTACTTGGTTTGAAAGTGACTTCTGTGGTGGCTGTGGTTTTTACATTGCTACGCTATTAACAATACACAATAGACCTTTTTTCAGCAAAATTATACTGTAATTTCAGTTATCATAAATGGGTGGTCCTTTCTTGTTCAGTACAAGTTTCAATATGGACCAGACCTTATGCCATCTAGCAATTTACAGTACATTGAAGTAAAGTACATTATAAATGGTTTGGTTGGTTCCTTTGAATAGTTCTGTTGTGTTATTTCATAGTTTGATGACTTTATTGTTATTGGGAAAAAAAGGGATGGCAAACTTCCCTCCACTGTCCTGCAGAATTTAGTGCCATCCCTAATCAAACACACCTGTATGTAATTTTTAAGTAAACCTAAAGACTTGGCTATGTCAAAAATTCGCCTCTATACCCTTACATAGTGCACTATTTGAGGGGACAGACATTTGTAGTGTGTCCATAGTGGACGTCGCACTCATGCAATCCCATAATAAACCTCAATAACGAGTGTACAACCGATGTACACAAAACAGCTAGCCGCTAGAAAATACCCGTGCCCTGTGAGCATTGCGCCAAATAAATTCACTGGATGAGGGTACAGTATAGGGGGTGATTTCAGATACTGCCTCATGGTAGATTTTTCAGGTGTGTTTGATTAGGGATTGGAGATCAACTAAAAAAAAAATAACAATAAATGTGCAATTGTATTTATATTTTGGCTAACAAGACATTCAACTGAGCGAGGCGCACAGAACTATGAAGTTCTGCCTGCTTATGGAGTGCTGCAGGTGCGTCTATTGCATCTTTGGCTAAGTGTAACATGTTTTTTAGGTTGCAACAGCAAATTTGGCCTGGGCATCTGTAGCCATACACCAAGTTCAGGTGAGTACGTTTGAGAAAAACAATGCATTGATTAAACCTTCTGTTGCATTAACTTTTTGATTTGGTTGTACACATGTGTTTTGATCTCTGTAATCCACTGTGTACATGGATCAGGTGGGCCCAGTGTAAGCAACCAGACCACACATTTAAACACACTCGTCTCAGGAGGTGTAATTAATGACAATGCGGTCTTGTTTGTACTTAAACGAGTGCACGACGTGAATGACAACACTCTGGGCTTTAATGTCCCTGTGCATCACAGAGCTCTCTGGGAGTAAGCAACTCTCTCTGTGGGACAAACCTTCTCAGAAGAACATGGTCCCGATAAGCACAGTAGACAAGGAAGACCATAAGTAACACATTTTAATGAAAGGGCTTAAAGGAATGGGTCACTCAGAAATTACATTGAATCATTATTTAATTGAATTCTGAATAATTGTACGCAGCTCTTTTCCATACAACAACAGTTCTTTGTGGCTATCTGTAATTCTCCAAAAAAGTTCTCCTCTTAGTGTTCTACATTAAAAAATAACATCATATAAGTTTAGCAGGAAGGTGAGTAAATGATGACTGAATTTTTATTTTTAGGTGAACTATTTCTTTAGGGTGTGTTCATCCAAAAATGGCAATTCTTGTAATTTCTTGTCATCATCTAACCCTCTAGCCGAATTATGTATGATTTATGTAGGACAAAAGGCCTTTTATAGCAAAAAAAAAAAAAAAAAGAACAAGTAGATGTAGAATGAAGTGCTGTTATCAAATTTTTATTCAGCAGATTATAGATCAAAACATTCTAAAAGGTTTAACGGCTTGGCTGGTGATCAACATGATCAGTAATGCATGGAATACACTTAGAGAATAATTTCCAAGAAGACAGAATTATCAGTTCGGACACCGACTTGTGGTGATTGCCATCTTTAAACTTTCATTTCCTCTTTTGTTCACAGGTCTGCAGAGGTCTCGCCAAACAGACGGAACTCAACGACTTTCTCCTAGATGTGTCAAAGTAAGCGACTTTATGCCTAGAAAGTGAGTATTGGTGGAATCTCATGAAATGTGTGTTTAGTAAAGTCAGGATGACTGATTGGATGGAGTACATGCACACTTGGGTTTTGTTTGTTAACCAATTAGTCTATAGAATGTAAATGTTTGAAAACCGCCAAACTGATCCCAAACCAGACAGAATTTTGCCCACAAGCCCAAGCCAATTTTTACCCTCACAATCCAATTCAAAACCATCCAATCTGGCAACACTGGTTAAAAAGTCTATTTTTGTTTTAGAACCATTAAAGTCTTTTTGCATTGTGACATTATTTTCATGAACCTTAGGTATTACAGTGTAGGAAATATGTTTAATTACCATGCAAATCCAAAAAAAAAAAAATTCTTAATCTTAAACCCTTTCAATATTCTTTTGATTTTTGGGTTAAATGCACCCTGATATGTTTTCTTGAGATTCCTCCAAGACCTTCTCCATACTGTTGAAATATTTCAATGTTTATTGGCTTTTAACATTATAATAAATAACCAATGTTGTAAAAAAATACATGCATTCGTGTTACACTGTGCCATACGTTTATCCATTTAAAATGACAGGTGTTTCCCCCTTTTCAATTTCAAACAGAACGTACTTTGACAACATAGTGGCAATAGATTCTCTACTTGAACATATCATGGTGAGTAGGTTTTCCCTCTCTCTGTAGGGTCACATGCTTGGTCATGAGGACAAACATGCTGTTCTTCTGTCGCTCATCTGTGTCACCATCAACGCCAAAGAGATTTGTGCTATGAAAGACCGTCTCTCATTTGTTTGCCATGTTCTGCGATAACCCCCTACAAGTCACTGCTCACCCCACCAGCCTTGGGCTTGTTGTTAAACGTTCTTTTTCTTATTGACTCACATGTTTGAGTTCTCTAGGTCGCAAATATTCATACAATCCAAGTATCAGACCACTGGCCCCCTCATGTCTCTGTCATGTTGAGTAAAACAGCACGGGAAGTGATTCAAATAGGTCAGGGAGAGGACAGGCATCTCTCTGAGCTCTTGGCTTCCCTCTCAGGGACTATTTCAAATATTACCTCCGGTTTTGAAAGCATGTCCTTGGAAATATTAGTAGTTAAACGTCTTTCTTAGTTTCAAGAGATTTCTCACTTGTCCGCAGTTTCATAAAGCTGAAGTTTATCTTGGAGGGGATGAGACGCAATGTGTGACCAAGTTGTGAAATCCAGAGGGAAGAACAAGTTCCTCAGTTTCTAGTTTCACATAGACACATGTATATTGGTATATCAGCGTTTTTCATAATATACTCCACGAATATAATACAATTTAATGACTGCAAATGAGATGTACACTTGAGATTAACACATATAAGATTTAATCAAAAGTCACTGATACTTTTAAAAACAAATATGTTATCCATCAACATGCTGACAGTAGATTAATATGAATAACAAAAGAAATTGTGCTTACCGATGCTGATGAACTCACTGCAGATGAACCACACTGTAATAATGCTGTTAACACATGTGTTGCATTGGGTTGTGGAGAAATGTCATTAAGGAAAATGCCTGTTTTTTTGTGTTTCAGATATATGCAAAAAACCTGGTTAATGCGGACAGATGTGCGCTTTTCCAGGTGGATCACAATAACAAAGAGCTGTACTCTGACTTGTTTGATATCGGGGAGGAGAATGAAGGGAAGCCCGTCTTTAGGAAAACCAAAGAAATTAGGTGAGCACCCACAGTTCCTCACCCAGTCACGTTGGATTCTTTACCTCCTCGTAAAGTACTTGAATTTATTTATTTATGTAAAAATGTAGTTGGAGTTACACAAAGTCACAAAATTTAGAATTGAAGAACTGACTGTTGACAGTAAATCTGTATAATATCAGGCTGCTCGATGACAGGCATCAGCGTGTATGCTCAGTATCCTTTATTTAGAGTAATGAATGAGACATTCCCTTGTTAAAAAGAAGTGGGCTTAATTATTGTAAGGATTGAATGTACACTTGTAGTGTACAGCCATGAGCAAAAATATTTTGGGAATTTTGTGTTTTGCAAAGTTTGCTGCTTCTGTTGTTGTGGCAACGATTCACGTTGTTTCTAGATTGTTGTGCAGAGTGATCAGATGCTTTTTAAGCTTCACTGGCCAATTATTTTTATTACAAAAACCCTGCCATAAAATGACGAGTTAACATCATTTCACTAATCATATCTTCAGCACATGGGAAAGTGTGAACAAGTACTAGTAGTCAGGTGAAGTCCCTCTATCATTCTGATATAATTAATCAGACTGATTGCCATAAAAGGAGGGAAGATATTCTTCCAATCATTGTGTTCTTGAGTTAGCAATGGTTATCTTCAAAGTAAGACGTGCAGTCATCACACTTTGCGTCAAAATGGAAAAGAATTTGGACAACAGTCTGGTGTCAAGAAGGGCAGCAAAGAAGTCACTTCTCTCCAAAAAACCCGCATCAAGAACAGACTGTAATTCTGCTGGAAGTACAAGGATTGGACAGCAGAAGACTGGTGCAAAGTTATTTTCTCTGATGAAGCCCCGTTCTGACTGTTTGGGACATCTGGAAAATCGATTGTGCGGAGAAGGGTGCGACTTCAGGACAGCCATTAAAATGTTGTATCCGTGGCCAGGCAACTCCCCGGATCTTAACCCCATAGAGAACCTGTGGTCAATCCTCAAAAGCCGAGTGGTCCACAAACTGTGTTCAACTTCCAGCACTAATAAGGCAAGAATGTATCACTATCAGCCAGGATTCAGCTCAAAAGATGATTTCCAGCACGCCAGAGCCAATTGCAGAGGTTATGAAGAAAGGTCAACACTGTGAATATTTGCTCGTTGCACATATTGCATGTTTTTGCCAATGAAAGCATTTAAAACGTATTAAATGCTTAGCATTGTTTTTCAGTATACCGAGAAATGTGAAAAAATGATCTACAAATACTGAAGCAGCAAACTTTGCAAAACAAACTTTGTCACTGCCAATTCTTTTGGCCAAAAACTTCAATCTTAAATGTATATTTAAAAAAACTGTACTTGCGGATTATATAATATTAATGGAATAATAGGCCTTAAAGATAGTACACTTTCATGACTATGTTTCTTAACACACTTAAGTACACTTTTCATAATGCACTTTGTAAAAATGGTCAAATTAAAAGTTTTACTTTAAAGGGATAGTTCACTTTGGAATTAATTTTTGGTGTATTTTAGCTTACCTCAAGGGCATCCAAGATGTAGGTGTCTTTGTTTCCGCAGTAGTTTAAATTTTGATATTTTTAGGTCAAACCGTTCTTGTCTGTCAGTCATATAATGCAGGTCTATGGTCACCACCTCAAAGAGCATGCACAGAGAAGTCCAAATTAAACATGATTTAATGACTCGTAAATGTAAGTACACATTGATGGCCGAAGACACGAAATGAGCGGTTTGTGTGAGAAACCGAACAGTATTTATATAGTTTTTACCTCTTGTAAACACAGCCATGTCCAAGTGATCTGATGGTGCCGGCGCTTCGGTCTTTTTCGGCAAGCGCCGGAAGTGATCTCTCGCGCGTGTACGTCACTCATACAATTGTTTTATTTTTAATTTTTTTAATTGTTTTCTTTTACAACGGTTTAAACATCCCGGATAAGCGCAAATTAGTACCATTTTAATTAGCCGTCTTACCTACAATCTCTGTTCTGTGTAAACAATGAGTGACGTACACGCGCGAGAGATCACTTCCGGTGCTTGCCTGAAAAGACCGAAGCGCCCGCGCCCTCAGATCACTTGGACGTGGCTGTGGTTACAAGAGGTAAAAACTATATAAATACTGTTCATTTTCTCACACAAACCGCTCGTTTCGTGTCTTAGGCCATCAATGTGTACTTACATTTACGAGTCATTAAATCATGTTTAATTTGGACTTCTCTGTGCATGCTCTTTGAGGTGGTGACCATAGACCTGCATTATATGACTGACAGACAAGAACGGTTTGACCTAAAAATATCAAAATTTAAACTACTGCGGAAACAAAGACACCTACATCTTGGATGCCCTTGAGGTAAGATAAAACCTACCAAAATTTAATTTCAAAGTGAACTATCCCTTTAAAGGTACATTTTAAATCATTATGGTTTAGTAATATTTTATCATGCTTTAAAGAAGTATACTTGATGTGTTGACTAACATACTTAAGCAAATGCAAAGTACTTGATTATAATTGAACACACTTAGGGCGTTATGTGATATATTTAGTATATTTGGATTAAACTTCATCATTACAAATGTGTTAATTACTAATATATTTAATACATTACATACAACCGACTGGAGCAGACGGTAGCGAGTTTGCCCATGACACGCATATGAGCTGGCACTGATTGATTGATTGATTGATTGATTGATTGATTGATTGATTGATTGATTGATTGATTGATTGATTGATTGATTGATTGATTGACTGACAGAGACAGGCAATTTGGACAAAAATCATAATGGTCGTAAATATTGTATTTTTGATTTCGTAGTGAAATGTGACCTGGACATGTTTTCATGAGATTCACTCTTGAATATCTGAGACTAAGCATACATCATATATACTGGTAACTGAACTGAAACACTCACCCCCAGGTTCTCTATAGAGAAAGGAATAGCTGGTCAGGTGGCACGAACAGGAGAGGTTTTGAATATTCCGGATGCCTATGCAGACCCCCGTTTCAACAGGTAATAAAGATTTTCATTTTCCATGTAAAACATCTGAGATTACTTTAAGCCATTTTGTTAAATAACCAGGCTCTACAATTAGTAGTTAAAGCTTGATGAATGAGTAAAGTAACATACCGTAATACACAGGCACTGCACTGACATGTTGTTCGAGGGCTTAGACAACTGTTGGAATTGTAAAGTTACAGTATCATGGCAATGATCCAGGTTTTGTCCGTGATTATTATTTAGCAGGATGAATCTCACAAAGCCTGTCATATGTCATATTTGAACCAAAGAAAGAAAGAAAGAAAGACAGAAAAAAGAAAGAGAATTTTTTTTTACCATGGTACAAAATAATCTCATTCTCATTACTCTAATGTGGAAGTAATAAATATTATTTAAATAAAATATTAATGCATCATGCTTTGTTGTACTGCCAATATAATACAGTATATATAGTCCTCAAATAATATGAGTGTATTGTTGAGTTGGACATATGGACACACAGTGGTCTGTGGTTCTAGGTGTTAAAGTGGACATGTCAGATGAAAGGGGCTTCTGGATTTGTGTAAATCTGGAATAAGATGATTATGCTAAGACCAGATGAGCCAGCGCTAGAACCCGTTGTGTGTTTAACTCAATCCCTTACTCAATCATAATACAAGCAAGCACTATGGATGTTCAGCTCTGTGTATGTGTGCATTTGTGTGTGTCGTCTGTTCTGCTTTTCACAGAGAAGTAGACCTCTACACTGGCTACACGACGCGGAATATCCTGTGCATGCCCATAGTCAGCCGCGGGACTGTGATCGGTGTTGTACAAATGGTGAACAAGCTGGGAGGAAGTGCCTTCACTAAAACTGATGAGAACAACTTTAAGATGTTCGCCGTCTTCTGTGCTTTGGCCTTACACTGTGCAAATGTAAGTGCGCAGACATGTAGCATGACCTGGAGTCTAATAAAACATCTGTCTGCAATAACATCACACCTCTTAGAGAATGGGAACGTTTGGAAGAAACAGGCTCAGGACTGTCAGCCACTCGGCCCTCTGTGGGGTCACTTACGAGTCTCGTCTCATAGCAGATTTTAAAATGACTGAAGCATGGTAATATTTATGTTAATATTATTTTTATTTAGACAGAATTCGACACCTCGCATGTTATGCCAGGGATTTTTTTTTACTCTTTGTCAGATTTATTAGAGGTGGAGTGAAAGTTGTGGTCGACTGATATATTGCTAAGCCTGATAATTTTGCATTGTTTGATTTTGAACATTGTCCGATTTTATTTTTCTTTGGCCGTTGTGTCGATGTGATAAAGACTTTTAGTTTGACAGCGTTGAGAACGAGAGCATCGGAGCTTCCTTTCTCCATCTTCATTAGTTTACTGTCTCTATTCGAATAAATTATTAGACAAAACTGTAGGTACAAAGAATTATAAAGTTTACTTTTTTATTATTAGTAATAGAAAGGCAAACTTTAAAATATGCTCCCATCTGATCGACAAACTTTAAAGCCGGCATTAAACAGAAGTTGCGATAGTCTTTTCTTTCCTATTGTGGCGTAAATATGAGGGAAATGGCTTCTTGAACAAATGTGAAAAGTAAAACAAACAACTTGAAAATAAACAACTTTGTAGTTATATATTTATTTCAGATATATTACAGATTCATATTGTCTTAACCACTTGAATGCGTAAGTGCTCACACCATAAATAATGTATGAAAACTCTCTGTGTTCGTACAGTAGCGCTCCTTTGCTTCATGGTTCAGCTTCTCTCGGTATAAGGAATCTTGTACTTGTTCCATTCAAGTCCAGTAAAACTTATTTGTAAAGCGCTTTAACAATACAAATCATTTCAGAGCTGCATTACTGAGGGCCATACTATTCCCTTAATGCTTTAACATTAAGAAATTAGGGTGATTTGATGATATATGTTGATTAAATACATTATCCACTTGCTGAGATCAAGCTTTGTTATTTTATCTAGCAGATATATCAGTGCCACTTTTTAGTTATTAAAAAATAAACTTGTGTGTGGTCCAATAGAAGTTGGTCGCATGGTTTCTGTGTGTATGAAATGTGATGAATATGTGCAGGCCGTTCTTAAAAAGTTTTAACGTAAATACAGTCGGGGTTTTTTCTCTGGCGATTTGTATTTATCATTGAATGCTCCTGAGTGTGTCCTAAAATATGGCGACGACTACCCAGAATGCAATGCGTAACGACGTAGATTCCCATTCTCTGTTGTTGCTGTGATGTGAGTGACCGGTTGCTGTAGGAGAGAGGTCATTGTCCTTGCCTTTCGCCAGTTAGCAAGTCATTAGACAAGACAACATTTAGTAAATATTATGTAATGTAAATATTTATTTAATTTCAGCAATTGTTATTCATGTGTTTTTACTATCTTCATAAAGTGTGATATAATTTATATCGGTCATTTGCCACCCTGCTCTCTAAGGTATTGACCATCAAAAAATTAATATCAGTCGACCACTACACTAAAAACACTGAACAACCATAGAAGATTATAGAAAGATAGATAGAAAGAAACCACAATATTTTCAGTGGGTTAGACTGTTTTGCATGTATATTTTGCATCTGCGTAAACACGTGGGGTGTGTGTATGTGTTTGTGTGTAGATGTATCACCGGATAAGACATTCAGAGTGCATTTACCGGGTGACTATGGAGAAGCTTTCGTACCACAGCATCTGCACATCAGAGGAGTGGAAGACCCTCACACAACTCTCTCTCCCTGCTGTCATTTATAAAGAGATCGAACTGTGAGTTTACACTCTCATACTTCCAAATCACTGCTACATAATGGCTTTCAGAAATAAATCAGTTAAATAGCTGTAAAATAGGCTCTAAACGCGTTGGACTGAACATTAGTGTTATATATTACAGTTAGGTGAGTGCATAAATTACTTGTTCAGATTATTACTACAATAAATAAAATCATTTTTCATATTAATTTTATCATATTTCTGTTGCCAACATTTAATAAAAGCAATAAGGCAGTCGAGATTACTCACTGTGTGTGTTTTTTGTTATATCACAGATGTGTCAAGGTTTTAATACTTTATTTTCATTATAAATTATTAAAGTGTTGTCATGATCCACAGCAACTAGACGTGCATATTTGTTTGGTGTTATTCTCATGCGTAGATAAGTGTGCATGATATTCGAGTGCCGTTGTAATCAGGATGTATTGAGCATTATTCGTGTTCATGTTTCACCTGTCCAGATTTGAATTGCAAACAAACTGTCATATTTCTGTCTAAGGTTTCACTTTGACATTGCCCCTTTTGAGGAAATGTGGCCTGCAATATTTGTATACATGGTTCACAATTCTTGTGGGAAAAGCAGGTAAGAATGTGTACATTTCTATAAGCCCTGTGTGTTTTATCTATCCATCTATCTATCTATCTATCTATCTATCTATCTATCTATCTATCTATCTATCTATCTATCTATCTATCTATCTATCTATCTATCTATCTATCTATCTATCTATCTATCCATCTATCCATCTGTCTGACATCTATCTATCTATCTATCCATCTGTCTGACATCTATCTATCATCTATCTATCCATCCATCTATCTATCTATCTATCTATCTATCTATCTATCTATCTATCTATCTATCTATCTATCTATCTATCTATCTATCTATCTATCTATCTATCTATCTATCTATCTATCTATCTATCTATCTATCTATCTATCTATCTATCTATCTATCTATCTGTCTGTCTGTCTGTCTGTCTGTCTGTCTGTCTGTCTGTCTGACTGTCTGTCTGTCTGTCTGTCAGACATTCAGACAGACAAACAGATAGATAGAAATAGATAGACAGGCAGATAAACATCAGACAGACAGAGAGACAGACAGATAGATGGATGGACATTCAGACAGACAAACAGATAGAAATAGATAGACAGGCAGATAAACTTCAGACAGACAGATATCTGTCTGTCTGTCTGTCTGTCTGTCTGACGCTTATCTGCCTGTCTATCTATTCTATCTGTTTGTCTGTCTGATGTTTATCTGTCTGTCTGTCTGTCTGATGTTTATCTGCCTGTCTATCTATTTCTATCTGTTTGTCTGTCTGATGTTTATCTGTCTGTCTGTCTGATGTTTATCTGCTTGTCTATCTATTTCTATCTGTTTGTCTGTCTGAATGTTCATCTGTCTATCTGTCTGTCTGTCTGTCTGTCTGACGTTTATCTGCCTGTCTATCAATTTCTATCTGTGTGTCTGTCTGAATGTCTGTCTGACGTTTATCTACCTGTCTATCTATTTCTATCTATCTGTTGTCTGTCTGAATGTCCATCTGTCTATCTGTCTGTCTGTCTGACGTTTATCTGCCTGTCTATCTATTTCTATCTATCTATTTGTCTGTCTGAATGTTCATCCGTCTATCTGTCTGTCTGTCTGACGTTTATCTGCCTGTCTATCTATTTCTATCTATCTGTTTGTCTGTCTGAATGTTCATCCGTCTATCTGTCTGTCTGTCTATCTGTTTGTCTATCTGTCTGTCTGTCTGACGTTTATCTGCCTGTCTATATATTTCTATCTATCTGTTTGTCTGTCTGAATGTCCATCCGTCTATCTGTCTGTCTGTCTGACGTTTATCTGTCTATCTATCTGTTTGTCTGTCTGAATATCCATCCATCCATTGTATTGTCTATCTATCTATTGAAAGATTGAAAGTCTGGGATCAGAGTAGAACGATACAATATATACATGAAAGGCATTTGAAAAGTAGCAAAAATAAATGACCCTGATATAAAAAATATTTAAATCCGTTGTCTTAATAAAAATGAATTCTTTTGGACATAAAAGTGTGTGTAGGTGAAGAAACACCCCGCTTTGACAAGGCAAACGTGTACAGTCACACTTTCTTTGTGTAATAACAGCTTTGAGCAGGAGAAACTGTGTCGCTTCACTATGTCAGTGCGGAAAAATTACAGACGAGTTCCATACCACAACTGGAAACACGCTGTGACGGTGGCACACTGCATGTACGCCATTCTGCAGAAAACCACTGGGATATTCACAGAGCTCGAGGTCAGTATCATTCTCATAATAGCACTTCTTACAGTGAACTTACAAAAGAATCATTTCACATCAGTGTTGTGTTGGGGAAGCTACTTTTGAAATGCTAAACTATTAGCTACTAACAAGAAGTTAGCCAAGGTAACTACAGGGGTCCAGAAACCCATAAAGTCATTAAAGTCATAGTAATCTTACTCTGGCTAGCACTCACATGTCTGCCTTCCAGCGTATCACTCAGGGCAAACGTCATATGATGCAATTAATATTCATGAACCAACAAGTGCCTGGCACAGTGTGCCGAACCGCTAAACAACAAAGACCTAATTGTTAACTCAAATGCAATTGTGAGTGATGTTTATGGAAAATGTAGGTTTTATGCTTTGACATGATATCTCATTTGAGTCTATCCATGGCAATCTGACATTTATGTGACAGAAAATGTGATTTTGAGAGGCTGATGAGACTTCTTAAGGAGACAATAAAATATGTAACTAATGAAATAATTTATTATGCATTACAGTTTCTGGTGGCGGTGTCTAATTTAACTATTAGTACATTTATTAGAAAAATATAGATCACACTAATTTATAGTCAAAAACATTGTAAGGAACAAAAGCATTTAACTAAAGTTTTCCCTTCTTGTCTGATGGAGAAAGTAACTTGTTACTGATAAAGCTGCTCTATTATAAAAACACACACAAGTTACGGTCCGTTCACACCAAGCACGTTAACTTTAAAGCTTTGATAATAATTCTACTTCTATGAGAATAGCTATAACGACACGTCACACGGAGGAATGATAACACTGGAATTCCTTTCAGAGCGATTTTTTTCCAGTTGATGAAAGATAAAAACATTGACATTTAAAGAACTCGAGCGTTTAAAGCTACAGATAACTACAGCACACACTTATAATAAGCAGAACATTATCACCTGTTGGTGTGGATGCTGTGGAAGATATCTCTTTATAGTTATTGTTCTTGGTTTGAACGGGCCTTTACTGTTAGTAGCTCCATATAATAACTTTCTTGCTCGCTCACACAGAGGAAAGGCTTGCTGATAGCCTGCTTGTGTCACGACCTGGACCACCGTGGCTACAGTAACAGTTATCTGCAGAAGTTTGACCATCCGCTGGCCGCCCTGTATTCCACATCCACAATGGAACAGCATCATTTTTCACAGACGGTGTCCATCCTGCAGGTAAAGCTCCTACACACTGTGCCAGCTCAGAACGATAGTCTCAAACATGCTGGATGTGTGCGTTTACACTCACACTATATACAAGGCCAGTGCCCGCAAGCCAATTTTATATAAGTTTAACTGACATAGTCATTGAAGAATCTAAGGGAGTCCGTGCTTATATAACTTATATAAAATTGGCTTGCGGGCACTGGCCTTGTATATGAGCTCAGTGCTAGTTGTATCAAGCTACAGGTTTACTAAATACTGTTATATCAGAGCAGAACTTGCTGGAACCACAAACTTTATTGTCTTTTAGGCAAGACACCCCAGGTGAACAGGGTAAAAAAAACCTAACTTGACTATACTGTTGGTTAAATACATTTAGAATTGCAAATATTTTGTTTGCATTACAAGTTTTATGTTTACATATGCAAATGAGGCATTATCTAATTAAATATGCACTATTTTTGGATATACTTACACTAGATATAGCTAGGTTTTCTTGACATTAGAGACAATAGTTTTTACAGAGGGGATTTTGGATATCTCTTTTTATCACTCCATAAATTTGAAAATATTGTCTACAGCCAAAAAAAAAAAAAAATCACCATGTTTTAGGAATAAAATATTCTCAATAATAGGGCCGAGACTAGAGTTTGGAATACACAGCAAAAATAACTAGCTTAACTTTTATACATTTTAAGCATTATTAAAGACAAGTAAACACTCAGTAATTAAATAAGGAAATTAGCACTAAAGCACTAGGTATATAGTGTTGACTTTTGTGAATCGAAAGTGCAATTCAACTAAAAATGCGTAAGAAATGTCCCATATTAAACAGAGCATTGTCTTTCCGTGTGTGTTGTCAGCCATCTCTTTGGCTTTGCTGCCACTCTCCAGCAGAGCCAGATGCCTCATAAGTGGAGCTTTTGCTTTTTTATTGATCTCTTTTTTTCTCATAGCTGGAAGGGCACAATATTTTCTCCAACCTGACTTCCAGTGAGTATGAGCAGGTGCTGGAGATCATCAGGAAGGCCATCATTGCTACAGACCTCGCGCTGTACTTCGGCAACCGCAAGCAACTGTCTGAACTTCTGGCCACAGGGGCGCTGGACCTGAACAACCGTGCTCACAGGTTAGCGGTCGCACTTTTGCTCCATTATCTCAGAGCTCTTGGAAATTGGACCTCAACATCAGAGATATATTCAGGGAGCCACCGAAACAGTGTCATAAGCTGTGCTTGGATTGGAATACTAACATGTTTGAGTGAATCTTATGGAAATGGTTGCACTTTATTTTAAGGTGATAGACTAATTACACTAATATGTACTGAGTAATATTGATAAACCAAACCATAACATTGAAGTACATGTAGTTAAAGGTAAGTGGTTAGTAATTATGCATCATTTACTGTTATTACTATAGTAATGTGTAACTATATCACTTTGTAGACTTTAGTCGGGGTAGCGCCATATTTCATTTCTGACAGGAATGAAAACAAGGCTGTAAGGGATGGATGTACAGTGGGTTCAATGGTTTGTGCTATTTATTAATGACATACAGAATATTATGGAATTTTCCACCACTGAATAAAAAAGGTAATTGTGACTTTTTATCTCACAATTCTGACTTTTTTTCTCGCTATTGCGAGTTTACCTCTCGTAATTCTGACTCATTTTCTCAGAATTGGGTGATATAACCTCGAAATTGCGAATTATAGTCTGAATTGTTGTGAGATATAATTCAGATATAGTGGGGTTTTTTCCCTCAGAATTGGAATCACAATAGTGAGTTTATTAAAAGAAAGTCAGAATTATTAGACAAAAGTCAGAGTTGCGAGATATAAACTCGCAATTGCAAGAAAAAAAGTCACAGTTGCGAGTAAAAAGTAATAACTGCGAGACATAAACTGGCAATTGTGAAAAAAAAGTCAGATTTGCGTATTTATATCCTCAATTGCGAGTTTATATTCTGATATTATAACTCACAATTCTGAGAAAAAAAATCTGAATTGTGAGATAAAAAGTCGCAATTATCTTTTTTTTATATATATATACCGTGGCGGAAACAGGTTTCCATAGATTATGCAGCTGACGAAACATCTTTCCAAAAGACTAAATAAAAATTTGAAAATTGTGAATTCATACAGCGCATGTCTGTCCCTCGCAGCCTCGTTTTCATCAGCATAAAAAGCCTGATTTGATCCCTTTGATTAATTGCTGGTTGATTATTGGTCCACCACAGGGACCGTGTGATTGGTCTGATGATGACTGCCTGTGATCTCTGCTCTGTTACCAAACTATGGCCCGTCACACGAATCACAGCCAATGACATATATGCTGAGTTCTGGGCTGAGGTAAACCATATCATTGTTAGCCAAACAGGAATCTTTTTGTAGTAACAATATTTATTTGTAATAAAGTAAATCATTGTTCATATCACTGTATTGTTTTGAGCAGTATGTCAAATTGCAGGCCATTAATTGAAATTGTACTTCTTGTGTGTAATGACAGGGGGATGAAATGAAGAAGATTGGAATGCAGCCCATCCCTATGATGGACAGGGATAAAAAGCACGAGGTTCCCCAGGGACAGGTAAGTGAGAACTTTCTGTCATTATCAAGCTCCTTAAAGGCCGCCTAGCAAAATGTTTCTTTTCCTAGCCCATGCTTTGGAACAGCCTTAACACTGGGGGTGTGCCTAAAATGTGGCTCATTAGGTCAGCTGTTATATTTAGTTGTAGAGTCGAGAAGCCTGTTTTTTTGTACCTTACTCCTGTTTTTACCCATGTATTCAGGTGGGATTTTACAATGCAGTGGCGGTTCCCTGTTACACCACCCTGTCAGAGCTGTTTCCCCCCTCCAGTCCTCTGCTTACGTCTTGCAGGTCAGTCACACACTCATAACAACGTTTGACTGCATGAATGCTCCTGTACCATGGTATAATACACCATCTTCGTAACGCACTTCCATTAAACAAATTAAGGAGACTAATATATCCAAATCTGTTTGACAAAGCTAATATTATAAGACAGATGATGAGCCTTGTTCAAATCTGTTATAATCGCTATACACACCGCACTTCGTTACATTTTATATTAACGAGCCAAGTGGCCATGTTGGCAACTATAAACAGCCTACAAGCTGATGAAATATATTCAGTTGTTGCCAAGGTCTGTGGTTTTCACGCAGAATTGGGCTACTTTTATACTGTGTGTTGAAGCTGACCAACCCCCCCCCCCCCCCCCCCCCCAAACTCAGGACTCAATTTTACACCCCACCCCCCTCCCCTGGAACGCAATTGGGAAGGTTTTGGCTGTGATTGGGCGGGTTTGGAATAGCAGGTGGGCTGGTTTTGTTACGCAAACCTGGCAACCCTGACTATATTACTTAGTGGAAGCATTGCTTATTGTGATTATTATAATTTTATATTATTAGTTGATTGGTTTTCTTAATGAAATAATTGTAAGCTGATTAAAAGTGCAAATAAATAATTAAATAAATGACAAAATAATAGTAACTAGATAAAAACATTTACCAAGTCAAACTTTAATGTTGGGTTATTTAATATATTATTTGAAGTTTTAAGGTTTTAAGGCCATGCTGTGAGGTTGCTAGTGTAATCTAGATGATTGCCAGGGTGTTGCTATGTGGTTGCTAGGCCATTCTAGATGGGGTGTTGTGGGTGGTTGCTAGGGATTGCTATGATGTTGCTGAGGTATTATGGGTGATTGCTATGGTACTCTGGGTGGTTGCTAGGGTGTTGCTAGGGTGTTGCAACTATGCAGTTGCCAACAACACTCTGGCAACCATCCAGAATGATCTATGCAGTTCCTAGTATGTATTATCACATTGCTTGCATGTCTTAGCATGTTGCTAACATGTGGTTTAGATTGATGCTATGCTAGTTTCTAGATAGTCAAGCCAACATAATAATAATAAATCCATTAATTTATTTAAAGGGCTATATATAGAATTCAGAAACCCTTGTTATTAGCGACACTGGTGGCCGTTAACTGAACTGCAGCCAGCAACGTATTACTCTTGCTCGCACATACTATGTACATAGAGAGAGTGGCTCTTTAGGCATTATCCTGAACATTGCATAAGAATTAGTTTCCTGTGCCGTTGTAGTTGACCTTGTTAAATCATTACGGATTAATATTGTTTATGTCACTGTTACTGTGAAACAGCAAACCTTTTATTTTAGTTTGTGTTGTGCTGTGTTTGTTGACATTAGAGGACTCCATCTCTAAGCTAACGTTAGCTAGTGTTGCACACTTTGTCAAGTCCTTCACATAAAAATCAGTCTACAGGCTTTCATAGACAATTTAGGAAGTCAGGCAAGGTCTCGTTTTTCTTTCTTTTCTTTTTTTCGTTACAATCTGTTCACAATTGGCCATAAAAAAAGAAATTAATACTAAAATCCTCACATATGAACTCTTTAAAGCTTCAGTTTGCTACTTGCACTGCTTTGCTCAGGTCACATTAACCAGCTTCCATGATGTGGCCTTTGTGCTCGTTCTGATGTGAGGATGGGTCTGTGTGTCTAAACTACTCCCCCGTGCCCTAAACTGTAACCTCTGTGACCTCGATCTGTAGGGAATGCAAGCACAGTTGACAGCGCAATCTGAAAAGCCATGCCACAGTGTCAGACCCAGGTCTTTAACTGGAATCTGTGGGCAGCGGGTTCAAACGTCCCGGAGCCCTGCGTATTGTGAGATCAGAGAGGGACCAATAAATGACATCAACCTCACTAATTAAAAGGGAGAGTCTAATAGCCGACCATTTTCATCCTCTCTTATTGGCCTGTGTGCTACACGAATGGAACAAAAAGGGCAGATCTAAAAAACAACTGGACAAATTGAGTATGACCACCTCTTCCCTTCGTGTCTGGGTCAGATTGCCCTGACAGCATTGCCTCAGTTACTCTAGCCACAGCCTATCAGTTGACATCAACAAACAATCAATATTATTTATAAAAAACAATCATGAAAATAGTCAAAAACTAATTTCATTAGCGATTAGTTGGATCCATTATAAAATAATGGAAAAATAAAATAATTGTAATAATAATAAATAAATATGTTTTGTGAAATTCATACACAAGCACAAGTTATTTATTTTCTGAAAAAAGAATTTCAAGCATTTAAGCATGATTTTATGATTTTAAAAATAAACAAATTCAATCATATTTATCCAAAGTTTTTTTACGGATAATAATATAGCAAGAATACAAAATGTAAGTGTTTTAAATAAATGAAAATCAAATTTAAGTAAATTATAAATCGGAATGTTTCGATTTTACAAAACATCACCTGAAAGTCACCGTTAACCAAATCCTTCATAAAAATGGTTTATGTGTCAAGCAACTGAAACAATAATTCTGACTAAAAAATATTTATTTTGATCAAATATTTGTTGTTGGATGTTAATAAAAAACATTTTTATTTAAAGTCCTACACTACCTTTCAAGTTTGGGTGATCAATTTAATGGGTCAGCGACATGACGTGCATATTTTTGTGTCCTTTTAAAATAATTTGATAAATTCATGACATGTATCACTTTTTTCTATAAAACTTTATTCAGTGCATTAACATAATAAATATTATTGTATGTTTTGGTATCTTAAACCCCCAAAACGTCATGTGGCACAACGACTAAGAAAACTATTTAAAATGGTATTTTAATAATGAGAAATTCAAAATAAAATACTATGGCATAATTTATGTTTGAACCCTTTCCTATAAACAAATTTTGCAAATATCAGTAGTTTTAAAGCTGTTGAGCTCATTGAAAAACTTTTGTCCAGCAATTTGTATGCTCTCTATAGTCACAACTGCAAACATGGGTCTTTTATTATGAATTGACAAGATAATAACAGTAAACATGTATATAATGGATAATGTATCATTCAGAGGACCCCAACTGATCCAAACGGTTTGTAGATCTCTCTCAAATACTGATAAAAAAAGGTTAGGTGATCTGGTTAGGTTGGTTAACAAGAACAGTTGTTGTTTTTCTGTAATATTGTGAAGAGCTTTCTGTGTATGCAGGGAAAACCTGGATCAATGGGAACGAATTGTTCGAGGAGAAGACATCTCTACATGGGCTTCCACTGAGGACGACGAACCGTGCGAGACATCAGACAGCGGGCCAGTGAAAGTGGACAACTAAATCCGTGGCACCTGTCCCACAGCACCACCTACACCCCTGCCAGAGACCCTGGACTTCCTGTGGACAGTCCCTCGTCCTGCAGAGACACGAGGAAGTGCAGAGGGCAGGCCGGGACGGATACATTCACAAAAATAAACAAAACATAATGTTACCTCAGTGGGTGACGGAGGCGTACTCTCGAATGACATCAGGGCTCCCTCGTTGATGGCTGGGACTCTAGTCCGCTCTGTGCGGGATCACTTCTGCAGAATGGCCATCATTATTGACAGTACTTTTCCTTAGGAGGTTGCTTCTGCATCTTTTCTTTTAGGTGATTATTTTTCGGTTTCTTTCGTGGTCTTACATTTGAAGAGGCCTTAAATACGAACCTGCGTTACGATCTGGTTGGGTGACTCGAACTAGAACTAGAAGACGTTCGTCTGGTTTAAAATGGTACTTTTTATCCTGCTGTGGTCAAAAGCATACGCAAAGCTACTTGAGTGGATTTATTTTTTAAGATAGACAGAAGGAATGTTTAGTCGAAGCTAATACAATGAGGCACGGTGAACCCATCGCTCTGGTGGTCTGATGGATGTTTTATATAATATTTAGAGCAAAAAAAATTGTTTTGCAGTACTTGAAGAAATACAGAGTGGAGTTAAAAAAAACAAAAATCCCCCGCAGCGTGTCCTTTCAAAGCAAAGAGCTTTTGTGACGGTGTAAGTCTCACTCTGAACCTTACTGGAGTCACACACTAGTCACGGTGTTCCTCACTGAAATCTGCAGCATCTTCCAACCTGATATGAAGTTCAGCTTTAACCCGTTGAAGCTCGTAGCATCATTGAGTCATAGAAAGAATCAAATATTTGCAGTGTACCTGAAAAACTTTCAAAACTCAAAAACCTTCTTCCTAGCGTTTATTGGAACTAAGCTTCAAAAATGCCTCATACAACTGCCAGCATTTACACGTCAACTACAGCACACCTACTGGGTGTTCAGAAACAGAGCTCTTAAAAATGCCAACAAAACAACTCTTTTTAATTAAATGAATTGGATAGGATGGATAAATGGTCATGAAATACTAAATTATGACTTTACCAACATTATAAGTCAACCTCAGGGGGAAGAAATGTCAAAATAAAAAATATGATATGCATGGAAGCTTGTTTCCGCCACGGATTAAAAAAATGGAAAAGATAATTGCGAGTTTACATCTCAATATTCAGACTTATTCTGAGTTTATATACTGCAATTCTGACTTCTTTTCTCAGAATTGTGAGATATGAACTCACAATTGCGAGTTATCAAGTCCAGTTCATAGGAAAAATCGCAATTGCCTTTATTTTTTTATTCAGTGGCAGAAACAAGCTTCCATAAACATGGCCTATTTACATCATTACTATAAGAAAGGAACTCAGTGTGTGTACAAAGTAAGCGCTGTAAACTAAAAAACAACAATGATACCTAGATGACACACTGCAGATATATTTATTGTCATGATTTTTAGGGTAAGCGAGCATTTTTCTGACTTCTGACTTCTCCAAAAATGTGTCCAAAAAGAAAATATTCACAACCAGTCCGGTTGCTTGATTATGCTAACATATAAAATGGAACTATTTCTGATCCTGAAGCTATTTTAATTATTTGCCTCAAATAATTAATTTTATTATATAAGGTGCTACAATCTGTAAATTGATACAACAAATAACTAAATGATAAATGACTGAACATGTAGGTAAAATGCTGCACGCTTCAATGACTTGCTTATGTGGACTGACACCCTTCACTATGCCCCGCCTTTAAAACATTACTGACCAATCCCGCTTTAGCAACCGCTGCATCCACCATATAACCAGAGAAAAGTCCTTAAAAGGAATTTGATTGAAATCCTACAAAAATGTTGCTGTAGCACTTATAATAATGACACCCGAGAGATAAACGCATTACTTTACCAAATCTGAATAAACCTTGTGAAGTTCATTCTTCAAAGATTTTACTCGCGTTACTGTGCAATTTATCCATTTATTTTACACAAAATCAGATGAATAATAGCAACATCACTCTTCTTTAACACTTAATGAGCACATTTT
The DNA here is from genome assembly GCF_029890125.1 of Rhinichthys klamathensis goyatoka. NCBI lineage: Eukaryota > Metazoa > Chordata > Actinopteri > Cypriniformes > Leuciscidae > Rhinichthys > Rhinichthys klamathensis. Next base: position 3,431,877 of record NW_026606556.1, read on the forward strand.
GCTAAAATCACGTGGCTTACTGAAATATGTGGCACATTCTGTAAAGCGAGTAACAGTAACCAAGATGGCGGAGCTTAGTGAAGGGTCAATTGATAATGCATCTGACACTGACAGTTGCACATTTCAGAGAGGAAGATATATTTCATCTTGGCTACATCATGAATTGTTGAATGCAGGCTAAAGTGAATTTCAAGTCATGACCCAACAAATATCCATATAATGTCATTGTTTCAAATGGCTGAATTCAGTTCCACTCTTTGTTTGTTTTTTGGACCTGTGAGGCACCTGTAGTCCCTGCAGACGATGATGGAGCTCTGACTGACTGATGGCCTTCTGTAAATACTGCAGGACTGATGAGTGAATGTAATCAATACTGTCACAAACTGCTTCAAGATGCCTGTTAGTTTTTACGTGTACCAAAGGTGTACACCATCGGATGTGGGAATGTTAAACATTGCTTCCAATGGTTGTGTCGGCATGCGAGCGACATGCGCAAGTGTGTAGTAGAGAGATTGAGATTGGAGATGTAAGCTACATTCTAATGGTGCTATCTTAGGCAGTCATGCACTTTCTGATCATGTGCGCGTGTGTGTGTGTGTGTGTGTGTTCGCTCTGGAGTAATGCTACCAACCCCACCTACGGAGTTGAGAGGATCTTTTCAGCACCGCTCACCTCAGTCACCAAGATCATCCACAACCAGTCTTTTCCCTCATATGCACTATGTTTAGAGACTATTATTATGGTTATTAATATTATTGCTCCTATTATATTATTATTGCCACAATTATTGATTATTACCATGGTTATTTTGTTAGAGTTAAATTTTAAATTAACTTATATTTTTTTATACAAAGTTTAGCATTTTTTTGTTTTGTACAGAACAAATTGTACATTATGGAATAAAGCGTATGGTCATTTAGAGAAACTGCATACTGTTGCCTGAGATAACTGTCTCAACTCTAAATGTGAGAGACATAATTACTTTTATTAAATATTTCTGACAAATTCAAATTGTGTAATATTTTATTCTGTGAATTTTTGTTTATTTAACATTTAAAGGGGCTATATGTAGAATTCAGAGACCCTTGTTATTAGCGACACCGGTGGCCGTTAAGTGAACTGCAGCCAGCAACATGTTGCTTGTGATCGTATTCGTTCACACGTAACGTACAAGAGACTGAATGTGATTCAAGGCCCCGACATACTGCGAAATTCATTTTTGGGTTACACTTTATTTTAAGGTGACGTAGTTACATTGTTTTTACTCAAATAAGTACTGAGTAATATTAATTAACTACATGTTACTTGTAATTATGCATAATTTACTGTTATTACTATAGTAAGTACATGTAGGACAAAGTACACAACTTCCTTACTTGAGTGAAAGTACAGATAACTACTGGTCAAATATTACTCTGTTACAAGTTAAAGTTGTAAAGACTGATTTTTACTTGAGTAAAAGTACAGAAGTACTCGTTTTTAATAGCACTTTAGTATCAAAAGTAAAATGTCAATGCATTGTTTTATTATTGTAGCATTGTTGTATGTAACTTACAGTACCTTATGCCTCTGAGTCTGAGTCTATGCCTGCCTACCCTCATATCAGTATCACACTTATTTCTAGAACACAGTTCCAGTAGTAGTGGGGTTGAATGTGAGGTTGAATAAGTGCACTCAATAACGTCCACAATGGTTTCGGACACCCAAATGGCTGTTCCCTCAAATAGTGTTTATATTTAAAGTTAATATAACTTTAAAGTTATTTAAAGTTTTTTGGCTTTTAGTATGAATATGTTAGCCTCACTGTTATCTATAAGCTAGTGTGCTCCAAAACAATGACAAAATTCGCATTTAGAAGACCAAACCCAATGTTGAAAATGAAAATCAGGTTGATGTCAGATTGACGTTAATCTCCAACATTGGACAGATTGTGGTTGAAAATGAAAATCGGGTTGACGTCAGAAACCAACATCGGTCGTGTTCTGACGTCAACCAGACTTTCATTTCCAACCAAAATGCAACCCCTGCAACCAAAATCATCCCGACTGACGTTACTACTTTCTACTCAAGGACCTTGACAGAAATGTAGTTGAGTAAAGTACGATATTTGTCTTTCAAATGCAGTGAAGTTAAAGTAAAAAGTTTCCAGAAAAAATTATACTCAAGTACAGATACTCAAAAAGTGTACTTTGGTAGGATACCTGTGTGAGAAATCTGAGTACTGTACCTGAGTAACCAAAAATAAAGTTCATCTTATTCACAACATATCTAATACAGGTCAAGTTTATCCTAAATTATTATGGGATTATACAAAAGAGTCTCCTTGCCTTATTTTAAGCATGCCATACCACATTTGAACAGCAGGGCTGGGAAACATTACGGGAAGTAAAATGACAAAGCCTTCTGAGATAAATCCTGTTGAGGTTATAAAACAGTTTTGTGTTATTTTGAGACAATAGTGAATCAGATTTTCCTACATTCATTTTCATGGGGAGGGTAATATAGATGAATCACAGAGAAACTGTTTGGAAGCGTGCTGTGAGGGAAATAAACTAGGCTTACACCGTGTACAGTTGGAACAATTTGTTTCTTTTTACATTTCCATGCAAAAACTAGAAGTTGAAAACATGTAATTTTTTTCATGTGATATTTCTTTTATGCGTCTACTAAAGAAATTAGTGTCAATAATATATATAAATCATTTATATTTTCCACAGTTAGTTCATAAACACAAGTTTTGTTCCAACCCATGTCAGTTGAAACACTCATCTTTAATGCTCTAAAGTAGCCTATAACAATTTACCACCAGCAAATGTGTAGTAGCCCAGTTATTTAATAATAGGCATTGTGTAATATTGAGTGATTGATTGAGTATAATCTCTAAAGAAAATAAACAATATTGTTGTTTTCTTTGGCTTTCAGGTTTTACCAATTATAATAAGACTTGAATGACTGACTGACTGCCATGCACTATGATGCTCATATATGCATTTTAATGAATAAAGAGAAAATGAATAATTTAATTATATTGTATTATATTGTTGTTGTTTAATGAAAAAAATAATAATAATAATGATGTATATTCCCTATGGCTTCCAGGTTTCAAAAAAATTAATTAGACTTGAATTGTAATGATTTATGACTTGTGTAGACTATACTGTAGGCTATGCTTATGATATAACCTTGTGCTTTTTAATGAATGAGAGTAGCCTAGGCTAAACAATATGAAGATTTGAATTAAAATGTATTCTTTCTGTGGTTTCCAGATTTCAGCAATTAGGCTAAATTACAGAACTTTAGTGGATAGCGATAGTATCACTGTATGTATGCCCAACAAAGCTGTTATTAATTAACAGATTCGAATCTAATCTAAATGTGGTTTTATGCACACAGTGAACCTCGTCTGGGGTCAGCAAAAATTCACGCTCTTTTTACCGCTCAGTAAAGCACATTCCACAAACATTGCAGTCCTGTACGTTTACTAGCGTAACAACACCAAATATAGAACATTATTCACAAGACAAACGAGCTAATCTAATCCACAAGACACTGTCGTACGTGTGAACTGTACCTAGTGACTTTCATAAAAGTCTGAACGCTGGCCACTGATGTCAATGCCATTGATAGGATGAGGTGACTCACGTGATCCAAGTTAGCCGTTACCTTTCTCCAATGGTAGAGACCCACTTTGTTAAATAACTTCAAATTAGAGAACCCCACGTCCTTTAAATTTGTCCCAATTGAAGAGGACATGCATGTGTAAAAATCATTGGTCAGGTGTTTCAACATGTTTTAACTGTCCCTCTGTTCCAAGTGTAGTAGGCTACGACTGTTGAAGTTTTGTGACAAGTTTATTTGTATTCCTTTGTGTCTAGCGCCCTCTATTGACACACATCTATAAGGTGCTTCTCAAATGGAAGGCTGCTAGTGAGGCGTGCTTGTATAGTCTATGTCCTCCTCAACATTAAACCCTTGAAAGAAACAGTCTAGTAAGTGCGCATGGCGACGTAATAAATGTTTCCACCCCGCGGTCACGCCAGTGAAAGTTCATACTTAATTCGTATTAACTGTCTTCCTTTATTGTATTATGCTGTCATACTACTTCATTGTTGTAAGTGTTCAATTATGTTATTTGTACTTTGTTCGACCATTCAAATAAAAAAATAAAAATAAAAACGTCAGTGAAAGCTACCTATGTTGATAAGCCATCTTCTGAGAGTTGTTTTTCTTTGAACTCAGACTTTTTATGAAAGTCACTAGTTAGGCCTACAACGCAACATAAAAGTCTACATAAAACTTGTAGTAGGCTAATATTTTGCCCATGCTTTTAATCGTTCGCTGAGCATGAGTCTCTGCGGTTGAGTTCAGGAGAAAAAGACCGATGAGTCAACCCGATCACACTAAGTGATATCATATCAGAGTGCTGATATTTGCTTGTTGATATTTTATCTTTAGATAATTGATCAATTTACTGCATATCTATTGCAATCTATCAGCAGAGTTCTTGGTCAGCAAAACTTCTTTTTACCAAGACACCACTTAAAAGACGGTATACAGTAAGACAACCTAGAATGTAGGCAGCAGCGCCCCATGCAGGGCCCTTCAGAACATACAGGGGCCATTCGACAGAATTGGTTCAAAGTCAGAGTTGGAAACGTCTTGAAAAAAGGTGTCTTTTTTGCTATTAAAAAAAAAATTCACTGGTAAATCAAAACCAATTACAATTTTCACAATATTTCAAGTGATTTATAAGATTTGTTGTATTTTGAACCCAATCTTTCTTTGTAAAAGGCATTAAGTTAATCATACTGATTTCAAAGTTAAGGATTCATTCATTTGAATATACTTTGAACCAAACACTATACTGTAATAACATCTTAGTTGATAATTCAGTATACTTTATTTTAGACAAAACATCCATGTTTCGGTCGTGACGGCACATTTTCGCTAGTGACAGTAATGTTCTGGTAGCGACCATATCAAATGTTACAGAATTTTAACTCGCATACTTAAACACTACTAAAACATACTAAGATACTAAAGATTTGCATAACTGTACAAAAATGTTGTTTATTTCCCCCAAATCAATGATTATGTGTTCCCTTTTGTCACTAACAAAACAATGATGTTTGTTTCGGTAGTGACAATTTTAGATACTTTTGAGCCTATAGGCTCAAAGATCTATAGATCAAATATGATAGCCAGCACATGGTTACCTAGCACAGTTCTGAACAGTTTTACACACAATAAAAACTCCATTTTATGGAATTACACCCAAAAAAGTTAGCTTAATAAGACAAAAAAAAATTACATAAAGTTTCATGATTCAAAAATAAAATATAAAATAAATGTTGTTGTTTTTTTTACTTGATTTTTTAAAAGAAATCCAAAAAAAAAAAAAAATGATTAAATTGACAAAAATATATTAAAATCATTTTCACAAGTTGAAATTTAGGGGTTAGGGTTCGGGACAGACACCTCCCAATTGAAAGTACCCAATAAATGATGATTTTATATATATTAAGCTTACTTATATTTTAAATATTATTGTGGGATTCAATAGATAATAGAAGGATCTTAGTAAACATCTAAAATTTGATTACTTAAATGCTTTTTAAATGTGTTTTTTGGTTGTCGCATAGCAGTTTGCACTAATTCTCATAGGCGTCATTTACGGGGGGGACGGGTGGGACATGTCCCCACCACTTTTTGCCAGGGTCGATATTGTCCCCACCACTTTTGAAACATCTCGCGTCACGGATGTACCAATACAAATAAAAAATCTCTAGTTAACTAGCAGCATTCGTTTAATTCATTTGTTAAATAAGAGGCGATCTAGCGCTGAAATGTGTTGTCTTCACTCGGACGCGCGCTTCAATCCGTTGCAGAGATTCTATTCGTTCCAGAGAAATCACAATTCAAAATGCACACAAACGTGTCCCTGCTTCTGAGGGTTCTAATCCGCACTCGTATAGTTTTTTTTCCCCCTCATCAAAACCGATAATGTTTATCAGTGATAAAGTATATCAAGATTCTTGATATACAATTATCGGTTTTGATGTGGGGAAAAAAACTATACGAGTGCGGATTAGAACCCTCAACCTCCGACACGCTTGGCAAAAATTCTGCCACTGGACCATTACAGTACATACGCATCGCAGGCGGATCTATATATATATATTCACGTAAAAATTCACGATACTAACAACATTATATTAGATCTTAATATAATATTAAATTTAAACCCAAAGTACCATCACATTTTTGGTCGGACATCATCACATCTTTGTATACATTTTTATTTATTTAAATCAGTAAGCTACAGGACATCGGCGTCTTTCAAACCATGACCTGCGCGAAAGAGAAAAAAGAATGAACGCGTCATTGTACCCAGCACTTTTGAAAATGCCCTTCCGAATGCGTCTCTGTCCCCCCCACATTTCAAACCAAACTGACGCCCATGCTAATTCTGTAGCAGAGGTCAGTGTTGCCAACTTAGCGCCTTTGTCGCTATTTTTAGCGACTTTTCAGACCCCTTCAGCGACATTTTTTCAAAAAAGCGACTAGCGACAATTTTAGCGACTTCTTGGACAAACCTCAGTAACCTCCAAATGTTGCCAGTACTGTCCTGCGAGCGCGAGGTCTTGCTTTCTCCCTGTCGTCACTCTCTCTAGCTGCGTCTCCCCTGTTCAGTGAATGGCTGAGAGGAGCGCACGGCCGCTGACAGACGCGAATGAGCAGTGTTTTTCCACGGACTTATCACTTATATGCTTTTCTTTTGTTTTATTTTTAAAGAATTTAGTTTGACCATTTTATTTTTATTTATTTTCTTGTGCTTATTACTTGTAACACTCACTATCACAGAGGTTAGTTCATCCGGTTCCCTAACTCTCTCAATTCAGATAATGTTCCACATACATAGGCCTATAAAAAATGTAATAATTCACTACTTGTTGTCTGACAACAACAAAAATAGGAAATGAGAACAGCTTTATTCGACATTCGGCTATATTATATTAAATAGAGCATTCATTTAGAGAGAAAATGCTCTAGGCTGACAGAACGCAAGTACGACGCGATGACGTAATTAATATGCTAATTGACGTATGACGTCATCTAGCGACATTTAGCGACTTTTAGGGAAGGCCTTAGCTACTTTCCTTTGAAAATAGTTGGCAACACTGGCAGAGGTGGAGGAAGAGAGAAGCTATGAGGACTTGCTAATGCTGCTTGTAGCCTATATTAATATATTTTTGAATATTTTGAAATAAACGTTAACAGTCATTCGCTACCCTGTAGTGGTACTTCATGGACTAAACCTGGAGAACACACTGTACTGTATACATATGGGGTCCAAAAATCTAGCTGAGACCTCTAGTGAAAATTAAATTAATCCATAATCTTTCTGTTTTTCAGTTAAACAACATTTAGTTCGATTTAGATTTTCCAAAAGTCTAAATTAGACCAAGCCTCAGTTACACCTCTGCTTGAGTTATTGTTTTTGTAAATGTACATCCTCACTGTTTAGTAAATCTGTTTAGGGTTTTAGTAAACTAGACTGTAAATTAAACTGTCTAACTGTTAAATTTAAACTGTTTTTTTTTTTAAAAAGAACCTTAACAAACCTGTTTTGGCCTTAACAAATTCAAGGTCAGTGTTGAGATACAGCCTGAATGTTGAGTCAGATTTTAGACGTTTGGTGTGGATAGTTTTCATGCCTTCCACATTGTTTATACAGTAAATTGTGGTTTTAACTCCATTAAAAGCGGAGCATGAAACAGACCCGATTTGAACGTTTATGCATTTGTGTGTCCGTCCATATAACCAAATGACTATTTTTATTAGAATTTGTTTGTGTTTTATATGAATATGAATAAACAGTACTGCTCTACATACAGTAGATGTGATTTATAAAAAAAATATTGCACATTTTGGGGTGAAATATGAATCACAACCATTGGCAACATGATTACTGACACAGTAATGGGTAAAAAGTGATGTTCGGAGGGAATACTTGCACAATATTTGCTTTTAATGACACTATTAAACAGTCAAAATATGAGGAGTATGTTATATTGGGAAGAAGAATACACTAAAGTATTAAAATTAGGGCTGTCAAATGATTAATCACGATTAATCACATCCAAAATAAAAGTTTTTTTTTACATAATATATGTGGGTGCACTGTGTATAATTATTTTGTATATATATATAAATACACACACATGCATGTATATTTAAGAAAAAAATATTATTTATATATAAAATATTTATATATAATATAAATTATATATAAATCTATATACAGTATATACATGAAAATATTTCTTAAATATATACAAGCATGTGTGTGTATTTATATATATAAAATAATTATACACAGTGCACCCACATATATTATGTAAAAAAAACTTTTATTTTGGATGTGATTAATCGTGATTAATCATTTGACAGCCCTAATTAAAATAGCAAAACTATTTGGCAAACGTCTCGGTTACGTATGGTAACCCTCGTTCCCTGAGTAGGGAACGGAGACGTCTCGTCGGAGGAGTTTCCAACGAATTTGGATCACGCTAGGGAGACCAATTGCCTTCGAGTGAATTAAAACGAGCCAATAAATATTGGCATGCTGGATTTGCATTCCGCGTCCCGCCTATCAATGCGGGTATAAAAGCGGAAGCGAACGCACATACCATTGCTTTACACTGAGGAGCCGGACGGTGTCCAGTCCCTCGCGAAGGTACAGCAAACATGGCGACGGGACGAGACGTCTCCGTTCCCTACTCAGGGAACGAGGGTTACCATACGTAACCGAGACGTTCCCTTTCGTATGGGAACTCCTACGTCTCGTCGGAGGAGTTTCCAACGAATTGGGATCCCAAATAAAACGCCATGGTGCTGGCCCCTTCCAGCTCCCAGCTGAGACTGAGCACAGACCTGAGACTGCATGCCCGTTGTACGTGGCCCCCCATCCGTTGGCAGAGGCATCCGTGAAAGCCACAGCATGCCTGGACACCTGGACTAAGGGCACTCCGGCCCCGTAGAAAGGCAGGGTCCGACCAAGGACTGAAGGTTTGGCGACAGTGCGGGGTAATGTTGACCCGGAACGTGCCGCTCTGCCACGCCCATCTCGGGACTCGATCGTGAAGCCAGCGCTGAACCGGTCTCATATGCAACAGGCCGAGCGGCGTTACTGCGGCTACGGCTGCCATATGCCCCAGGAGCCTCTGAAATTGCTTCAGTGGGACCGCTGACCTGCCTCGAAAAGACCTGAGGCAGTTGAGCACTGACTGGACGCGCTCCTCGGTGAGGCGCGCAGTCTGACTGACCGAGTCCAGCTCCATACCGAGATAAGAGATCCTCTGCGTGGGGTGGAGTTTGCTCTTGTCCCGGTTGACCTGAAGTCCCAACCGGCTGAGGTGCCGGAGCACCAGGTCCCTGTCATTGCACAACAGATCTCGCGAGTGAGCTATTATCAGCTAGTCGTCGAGATAGTTGAGAATGCGAACGCCATATTCTCTCAAGGGAACAATGGCCGCCTCCACGACTTTCGATGGTGCGAACGAGCCACATGGACGGTTTAGGAAGCGCTAGCCAGGCTTCGAGAGACTGAACCAACGAGCCCACTCGGACCACCGGCGTACCCGCGGAGGGGCAGCGAGGTGGAAGGCAGGGACCCGCCATCGGAGGCATTACTGCGGCCGAAGGTGGGGTCTGTGTGTGTGGTGCAACACTTACCGCCCTCCACCGGGGGGCAAACAGCAGGGAAGGCCCATCTTTCTCTGGGGCGTTCGACTGCTGACTGTCCAGAGGCGAAGGTCGGAGGGGCAACGAGGAGCGAGGCTGGGGGGCGTCGAGTCCTGGGTTCCGCACCTCCTTGCCAATCCTGGGGACGGATGCACTCGAAGATGCGTTTCTGCATACGCATCTTGAACGGGAGCTTGTGAAGGGCCCGATTCAAAACACGCAGATCCAGGATTGGTCGTAACCCACCGCTTTTCTTGGGTACAATGAAGTAAGGGCTGTAGAACCCAGACCTCATCTCGGCTGGAGGGACCGGCTCGATCGCGTCCTTCACCAGCCAGGCTTCGAGAGACTAAACCAACGAGCCCACTAGGACCACCGGCGTACCCGCGGAGGGGCAGCGAGGTGGAAGGCAGGGACCCGCCCTCGGAGGCATTACTGCGGCCGAAGGTGGGGTCTGTGTGTGTGGTGTAACACTTACCTGCCTCCACCGGGGGGCAAACAGCAGGGAAGGCGGAACAGAAACAAAAGAAAAAAGAAGATTCTCCACCCGGCCCTCCTCCGGGGGAAGGAGAGGTGCAGAGGCACCCTCCTGAAGAGCAGCGCCTGGGCCTGGTGGACCTGCAAGAGCGCCATGGCATGCAGGGCAGAGGCAGCCTCTCCACACGCAGTGTAGGCCTTTCGAGTCAGACTGGAAGAGAACCTACAAGCGCGGGAGGGGAGCGAAGGGTTACCCCGCCAGGAGGAAGCGAAGGGGGGACACAGCTGCATCGCCACCGCGCGCTCCACTGGGGGGATGCCTTCGTATCCCAAAGCTGCCCCGCCATCGAGGGTGGTGAGGGAGGAGGAGGGAGTCAATCTCACGGGGTGCTGAGGACCAGCACGGGCTCCAAGAAACCAAGCATCGAGCCGGGAAGGTTCGGGACGCGGTGGAGGGTTCCAGACGGTTCCACTAGATCGGGGAAGCTCCAAAGGGACTCCCCCTCTGGTGAGGGATCGCAGTCTTAGTCTCAACACCGCGACGGTCATGTTCCCGCAGTGAGAACATGACTCATCCACGAGCGCTGCCTCAGCGTGCGCGAGGCCCAAGCACGTGAGACAGCGATCATGACCATCAGCCGGAGGCAGAAGTTGACCGCATCCAGAAACACACGGGTGAAATGTCATCCTGAAAAGGACGCGAACTTCACTCCTGTTGCTCTTTCAAAGAAAAACGCTCTCTTTATTGTGCTGAAGCACACAGGGGTCAAACACAGCAACACAGCAGGGAAACTGCAAGCCCGCTGCGTGCACTTAACCAATTACCAGCTGTGACAACAGCTCTTTTGAAAAAGGCAGATCGCATGCAGCAACAGCTGGCAACCGGGAGATCGCGAAGATCGCTGAAGCGCCGTCACACCAACACAGAGAGGTCTTCAAGGAAACAGCAGACTCGTTGAGCGTGAAGATAAATATAATCTTGAAGCTCATCACTCAGAGGACACTTAGTTCGGCTCCGAAGCTAAAAGCAATGGTATGTGCGTTCGCTTCCGCTTTTATACCCGCACTGATAGGCGGGACGCGGAATGCAAATCCCACATGCCAATATTTATTGGCTCGTTTTAATTCACTCGAAGGCAATTGGTCTCCCTAGCGTGATCCCAATTCGTTGGAAACTCCTCCGACGAGACGTAGGAGTTCCCATACGAAAGGGAACTCCAGCATATACAGGTTTTATTATGCAAAAAAGGCATAGAAAAACAAAGCAAACATTGACTACAGGTATAAATATTTAGTTGCTTTTCCCTTGTTTTTGATTACAGCAGACATTCTCCTGGCCATTGTCTCACTAAACTTTGCGAGTGTGTCATTAACATTTTCCAACACTCATTAAAGGTGCTCTAAGCGATCACGCATTTTTTAGGCCAAAAAATTTTTTGTCACATATAGCAAACATCTCCTCACTATCCGCTAGCTGCCTGTCCCCTGAACACACTGTAAAAAACGCGGTGTCTCTGTAGACACCCAAGGCTTCACAAAGGGCAACAAAAACAAACTGGGCCAACCCGCACCACGAAACATAACAAACAGTGTTCCAGCCAATAACCGACAAGAAGGATTTGGGGGTGGAGTTTGGGGGGTTAGTGCACGGATGAGGACGAGGGAGGGTCTAGCCAGCCTCCGTTTTGTTTGACAATTCTTCGAACGTCAACAAGAAGTGACGTCGCCCAACATCGCTTAGAGCACCTTTAAGTTCTTCGCAAAGTTGAGCTTCATTGGAAGACCTGCATAATTTATTCAAATTTCAGGTTTATAATTTACCAAAGGTTCTCGTTAAATAAACTCACAATTTTGACTTTATAAAACGCAATTATGAGTTTATATCTTTGGATACATTTTTTGTCATTGGTTGTTGCGTTAAATCTTACCCAGATACAATAGTGCTATTTTCTGATTGGCTATTGTGTAGCTCGACGAACAACACCAGAGGAAACACGCTTGATTCATGCCTGTTCTACAGTGAGAGCGGCGCGGCCAGAGTTTTGGGCGCTGCGGCATATTAAATATATTACAAATAGTTTTTCAGCGTGAGAAATACAATGTGTGGCGGGTGACCGTGACAAAAAACAGAAATGAGTGACTGTCACGCTCAATCGGTCTTTGTCAGGTGACGTCACACTCGTGATACACGAAGTGCATTATGGGGCGTAGCCGCCATTTGTAAGGTATCGATGCAGGGGTATTCTGTTGTTGGAGAATTGTGTTTTTCATTATTTTTTAAAACTAAACCATCCTTAACATGACATTATCATCATCATCAATACAGCAAACCTATCTTTGCTGTTACTACTGTGTCCTTCGGTGGGAATGTAAATAAATCCTGTACTCAGCCGTTGGTAAAATGTCCGTGGGTTTTAAGAGATTTATCGTTTTTAAATTGTTCACTGGTATATGCGCTTATACCATAAACAAGATAGTTGACAATGTCCCAGTATGAGGATGAGAAAGCAATGCGGGATCAGCACTCCAATTTACTGCAGTCAGCTCATATATGGATCTATGTTCTGAATGGATGACAATTTCTCCAAATAACGGTACCTGCCATATTCATCGAGTTTATTGTGGTACGGCATTTCCTCGGTTTTCTTGTGCTTCTCCAGTTTTGCGAGTTATTTACTTGTCATCTCTACTCTTGTAATCTCTTCAATGCTCACAGTCAGTAGCGATATTTCAAAAATGGCGCCTGTGGTGACGTCACACACAACAAACCCACGTGTCTGACAAAGACCGATGCGTGACACTTGAGAGCCCTGCGAGTTATAAAGTCCAATTCTAAGGGGAAAAAAATACTGACTTTGTTCCTCAGAATTGCGAGTTTATATCTCACAATTCTAACTTTATAGCACGCAATTCTGACTTTATATCTCTCAAATTGCGTGTTGTAAAGTCAGAATTGCGAGATATAACATGAAATTCTGAGAGAAAAAAGTCAGAATTGCGAGTTTATTTCTCACAGTTGTGAGTTTATATCACTCAATTCTGAGATGGTAAGGAAAAAAAGTCAGAATTGTGAGATTAAAAAGCGCAATTACTAGCCTGGTTAAAACCAGACCATACAGTTGTAACTGAGTTATGGTCTGGCAAAGCTCATAGACAAATAATTTCCAGAGGGGCGTCACCAACGGATGTCGCTGATAGACCTAAAACCAATCAGAGCGATGAAGGAGATGACGTATGCAGAGCGGTGGAGAAACATCTCCGAGTGTTGTTCTTTGCTCGGTTTTTAACAAAAAGGAAACATTCAAATCGCGTAAAACAGACGCGATAGCTGATTCAAACGAGTGATGTTCGACGGCGGCGTCCATCTTTGTAATGTAGGCTACAAAATCTGCTTCAAAATCCCAGCGCTGTCGTCATCGTGTAAAGCCCTCCTCAACGTATCTGATTGGTGCCTCGATTTCGGCGGATTGGAAATGGGCTTGAATGAGCTCTTTGCCAGACTACTTTCAGAGCAAATCTAAATTTGCCGGAAGTTGTCTGGGTTTTCCCAGGCTACGCAATTACCTTTTTTATGTTTTATTCTGTGGCGGAAACAAGCTTCCATACAAAACTGATCCTCCCTAATCATCTAGATTGTGCTCAGCAGGATTCCCAATTATTGGTTCATTTTCAAAGTGGAGGCAACTTTGTAGATCCTTCCAACACCTGCTGTGGACTTTTGTCCCCAATGTTTCCCTGCCATACCTATTGGGACCACGTACAGTATGCATTTGGTATTAAAACACTCCAGTCGTCTCCTACGAACATACCTGACACCATCCAATGCTAGGTTAACTTGTTGGACTTGTTGACTATTGACTTATCGGACTGCAGAACGTGGCTCCAATCTTCCACACTCCAAATCCTTATGTTCTTTGGCAACTGCTAAGTGTTTTTCTGCTGTTGATAAAACTAATACACGCTTTCTTTACTGATATACACAACCTCTCAATCCAGCTTCTTATAGCCACTGACTTACAGTTCAAGATGAAATTGGAAGTTGGAGGTCTCATTCGGGGCTTTAGAAGCTGTTTTAAGGTAGTCCCACATTCAAGTAAATTTTATCCCTCTGTCAAAGTAGGCATAAAGTACCTTTTTGCAAAAAGTAAAAAGCGAGATTCTGAAGTGTGCATGTGTGCCACATTGTATGGCACACTGTTCACTATATAAGAATATATTATATGTTGTGTGTTCATGTTTACAATAAATATATACATATATATTTTATTTATCTATTTGCAGTAATAGAGATGAAAGCTCATAACTATACGTCTCCACTTATTGGTTACTATCCCACTTTACTATCCCATGAGGCCACTGGACAAGATTGGTAGGTCACATGATAATGACAATATGATGAATGTAGTATGTCCGGATTACATTCATACCACACACACTCATAACTTACTTTTTTAGCGGTTGTGAAGTAGGCTAATTACTTATTCAAAGTAAGTACCAACTCAAGATTTCGAATTTCAGTTACAAAAAGTATTTAAGTGGAATTATAGTTTAATTTAATATTATGTGGGCTCAAATGGAATAAGTACTCACAGTACTCATAAATATTAGTTTTTAAACTTAAAATGTAAAAGGCAATCGGATTCCTCAAATGGTTTGAGTTATCTTAACTTGATAGCACCTTCTACATACTGTCTTCTTTTTTTAAATAAAAAGCGCTGAACTCGAGGGTCTCGAGACACGTTTTGAGACGTGATCCAATAACCAAAATAACAGAAATAGCCAAACAGCAGAAAATATAGCTATTATTTTTGACGTGTAAAAAATAAAAGAATCGCACTGACTATATTGGACCTCGATAAAAAACTGTGTCACCTCTCCGAGAACGACAGGACAGAGACCTGTGACTTTGGATCTGTTTGGGTGGGTTCACCTTTTCCTCCAACAACGTCAAATAAAGCATTTTCCATATCAGAAACTGCAAAGCTCGCAACACTTGCCCCGCCTCTGGGCGGGGTCTCTGATTGGTCCACTGTTTTGGAACTAACATTGATGAACAGCGCTGCATGTAAAAGTTGAAATTCTTTTAACTTGACACGTCAACACGTCACACGTCACTTAGCACCAGATTTTGTGTGAAAATAAATCATAAAAGGGGTTGTTTGTTTAAAAATCCTATAAAAGTATGAGATGGCAAGATGTGCCTTTTAACCCAAATACCAAACTTTTACATATTCTTTCGTTATGCCGTTATTCTGTTATGAAAAAATGTTGCTTTATTTACCTTGAACCAAACTGAAAATCATTAACAAAACCTCAAAATATAGACATTAATTTAAATATCAGATCAAAGTACAGAATCGCTTCAATGATCAGCCAAATTTCCACGTGGACCATCAAAAGCGGTTGTTAAGAAAAGTGCTAAGCTGAATTTTTGTGCCATCTAGTGTTTTAAAAGAGAATAAAATCAAATGCGCCTTTTACCCCGGTTCACCTATAGCCCCGTTTTACCCTACTGTTAACTGTGCTGCATGATAGTTATGCATTAAATCATGTTCACTATATACGAATATTAACTATGTTGTGTGTTCATGTTCACTATAAATATTCGTCTTCTTTTTTTAATCTATTTGCAGTAATAGAGGTGAAAGCTCATAAGTGTACGTCTCCACTTATTGGTTATCAACCAGAACATGTTCCTACACAGTGCACGTCTGAAATCAGGGACATCACAGATAAGAAACTGTGTGAACAACTGCACATTCAACGACAGACACACCTTTCTAATAACTATTAACATTTCACTGGTATAGTATAACAGACAGGGAAAGAGTGTCGGCCCAGATCCGGGCCACATCTGGTGCATGTGGATTCCCTGCGTACCAGATGTGGGCCGGATCTGGGCTGACACTATGTTGCTGACACTGACACTACTTTTTTTAGGGTTCTAAATCAAAATCCCCAAAATCCTTACAACCTCCTGTATAATTTTTTTTTAAATATTCTGCTCGCTCCTTCACCCTGACACTGGAATGTCTTTTCTGACTAAACTAACAGAACTATCACACTGAGGTTTTTCACTTAATTCTTAAAAAAAAAAAAAGAAAGATCCGAATTAATTTAAATCCAGAAAATAAAAACATGTTTGTTATACAGTGTATTCAAGTGTAATAAGAAAAAACAATCTTACTTCATGCCTGCAATCACCATGGCTCATACCAATTACGCATGACCAAATCAAGACATAGGCCCTTGAGATTACCAACAGTGTGTCAATGGCAGAAATAGTTGAAACACGAGAGCTCTATAGATAAAATGACTGTGGTGTGTGACAGGTAAAATGACTGTGTGTGTCAGGAGATCATCTTTCAGGTGAAGTGTGAACTGCAGATAATGAAAGCCAAGAGTCGATTACACAGGGTTAGTGTGTCTGTGATTCACTGAGAGAGCAAGCCTCAGCAAGAGATTGGACCTTACCTTTAACCTTAGCACCAATCAATGCCTTGCTGTCTGCTTGATCTAATCACAGGTCAAAGTCCCTTCCACGAAGCACTATCAACAGTGTCTGTTTGTGCTGCTCACTCTTTTCCTCTAAGCGCTTTGACTTTATCTGTCTCCCCTTCTCCTTGGAGCCTACAGACCTCCAAGGACCTGTTGTCAAATCATGTTTCCACGCGCGTTGCCGTTGCTTCTGCTATGTATCTCCACAGGCTTGGCTGCCACACTTATCCAGGCCTCTGTTGATGGGGCGGCAGAGGATTCGCCTGCTGATGGGTCAGTTTTACCTGAAGCTCAAGCTGGTGATACCCCAGATGTTCGGTTAAATGGGGAGTACCAGGCAGAACACATCTTGATGGCAGATGCCCCTGTTGAGGGAAAACCTGCAGAGACCCAGAGTACCACACAAGAATCTGAGGATGATTCGGACTGGGGCTTCGGTTCTATCAGAGGGAGTTTCCAGGCAGTGAATGGCTATTTTGACTCTATACTGGAGCTGATGGGAGGCCGGGATGGTGTATGTCAGTACCGCTGTAGACATGGTAAGTGAAATAGTATCGTCTCAGTGCACATCGGGTTACACTTCTCAGATCTGAGATTGTGTCACACTATATGCTTTTGACAAAGACGGTAACAATAAAACAGTTCACCCTAAAATGATTTACTCATCACCCTCACATTGTTCCAAACTTGTATTACTTTCTATCTTCTGTGGAACACAAAAAGAGAAGTCCTGAGGAATGTTGACTGTTCATAGTGATCAAGACTGTATATTTCCAAAAGGGGTCATATTGACTGCTTTTATGTCCTTTTTGGATATTTATAGATGTGTTCACCATGAACTGTCATTGAATGTTAAAGAAGAGTGTGTACATTCTTCAAAACTTCTCCTTTTGTGTTCCATTAAAAATAAGAGAGTAAAGAAGGTGAATAAATAATGATTTCATATTAATGTTTGGATGAACTGCATTTAAGTTTAGCTTGTAAAACTTAGTTTAGCTTACAAAGCTAAGTTCAGAGTTGAATATTAACTAATGTGTGATACTAATGAAAAACAGAATTCATTTTGTTGATAAGCTGAAACATCTGAAACATGCCCTCACTGATCTGTACTCAGTCCTCATGTTGACAGATACAGTGTGGCATTGGGCAAGTAGATCACACCACTCTACAGAAAACACTGATGAATCAGAATCATTTTATATCTTGACTCCTTTATATTACTTTTCTGGTTTCAGAATGACAGACTTGCACTCTTTGCTTAGTTTTTCAAAAAAAAAGTGTAAATGGAATGCAAATTAATATAACTTAATGCAACCAGAACAAATCCATACATTGAGCTAATTAGCGGTATGAGTAAGTGCAAATTTTCAATATTCTTAATGTTTAATTTTGCCTGAGAAGGACAGTAAGGGTATCGGCCTATGTACAGTTTTAGCAAAATAATTGCATAATACTTAATGAGGGTTCAAAAGTCCTACTGAACATTTGGTAATTGAGTCTTGACTAAATGCTAAAGCTAAGTTAATAGAGTAGTTGTAGTGTCTAATCTTATAATGAAACTAATATTCCATGGACCATGTCACCTTTTTTTGCAATGATAAAGAACATGCTCTGAATACCAAACATGGAAATGTTTTATACTGTTGCACCATGCAGTCAATTTGAATGCTCCATGTATAAATTAATGCATACCATATATGTTAGATTTATCTGTAATTAATCAGGCAATTGAAATTGTTACAGAGAAAAGAATTACTTAAATCTTGCTTTATTTAGACAGTGGTTTGTTGCTTTGGAAAAAACTGATCACATATGTTTTATTGACATTGGAATTCCCCAGGGCTCCGGTTTAGGACCTCTTCTGTTTTAATTCCATTTGTTACATTTATAGGTAATGTTTTCAGGAATTTGTCAGGAATCTGACTCAATGTTAGATATTTCTCAATAGATGTCTTAAAATGTAATAATACTGAATAAGATTGAATTAATGGTCTATTCTAAAAAGAAAAGGAATTTGCAGGACAAAAATGCATCTTTGGTCTCAAATGTTAAATCTGTAGTATACAAAATATGGTGCTACTTGTTAAGATTCTGCTTTTTGCATTGTCCCTTATTTAATAACAGCTGACAGAGTTGTTTACGACTCAAGAAATAGTTATACACTTTTAAAAATAAAGGTTCTTTATTGGCATCTATTGTTCCATGAATAACCTTTCACATCCAGGGAACTTTAAATGTTCTTCACACTAAGAATGTGGTTATTTTAGGAATTGTTTACTGGAAGGTTCTTTAGGGAACCCAAAATGGTTCTTCTATGGCATCACTGGAAAAAAAATAAAAATAGTAACTTTTGAAACCTTTAATTTTAGTGGATCTCAGGGGTCCACACAACAATATACTGTATATCTGCTTTAGATTTTCATCAGATTTGTAAGAAAAATTCTTAAAGCCACTGTTATGTGAAATGTATTCTACTGAAGATCATTAACAATATTATATATTGGTTTTTTTTATATTAAATATATGATATATTCTATATTCCAATTTTTGTTTTCAGGTAAAGCTCCTCAGCCTCGAGCTGGCTATCAGATGCCAGAACCTGATGGTTGTAGCACCAGTCTTCTTGGTTTCCAGGTACCGAACAGTGTATGTGTCCCTTTATCTTTACTAACATTAACCAGTGGCCAGCCGCCTTGAAGCTTTGCTAAGAACCATCTCCATGAATGACCTGTGGGAGTCCGGCCTATGAAGTGTGCACTGGTCAACAAATCAATCAAACTTGTAATTAAAGGATCCATCGAAATCTAACTGTTAATGTTTACATTAGAGTTAGACAGAAGAGAAAATTAGATCATTTTGTGCAATGTGTATCTGATAACATAAAGGTGGCCCTGCTTGTTTAAATGGAAAAAAAAACACTGATCAATGAACTTTGGGATTCAAAGTACAGTGACTTATATAAAGCGTTGGCCTTTAGAAAAGCTTAATGGAATCAAATCTGGAAAAAAATAATAATAATAATTTGAGGCACTTAGTACTAACAAGTAAACTAGATATTCAAAATCGGAGTATTTTTCTGTTTTCACAACTAATATTATGGTAATATATTTCAAGTAAACCCTAACTTCGAAAAACTGAGTATGGTTACTTTACATCAGACTTGGTTAGACGGTCCAGACGGACCAGACATTAAGTTATAGATTTAAGTTAAAGGCGGCCTGACAAATTTTCAAATATGTGGCTCCTAAACCTGAGAAACTAGCAAGGACTCTGAAGAGAGAGTCAGTTAAGTTTGGCATCCAGCCAAAGCGCTGATGAGTTTGCTGTCAGGAAAGAGGAAGGCAAATGTGCCAAATACGTTCCACACAAGACTCCTGGACAGCCCTCTGTGTAATTTCTGGCTTTTTGTCATAATTATGAAGTTTAAGGTGTCCATTTAGAAAGCAATTATAAAGGCAATATATCTGTATCCTCCTCTAGTATGGGCGACAAATGTAATTGTCTTATGTTTCAACATTATGAATTACGATGCGAGTCTAACCACCATTGTTGCATCCCTTAAATAACCATGACTAAATCAAATCAAGAGTTTACATCTTTTTCACACCAAAGATGGAGCTGGAACTCCTTGCTAGATATTGAAATTGTGTATTGTATTTTAAGCCTGGCACAAAACGAACATGCGTATCACCATAATACAGTATACTTGCAGTCTTTGCTTACATTATATAGTAATTATATAAAATTATGCAATTTTAATTGCTTTGCAAAGTAAATATGTAATCATTACTGATGCAACAGTGCCACTGTCGCCTTTTTCGCCTTTGTTGCACTGGCTTTTGGCTTGCTTAGTTGGGGACATTTATTTTAATATTCAACCATAATATTGATCTGCCTGCATTGACACCATGAGAACTGAAATGAGCTGGACGATGACGGTTTTCTCCAGAGCAGCTATATATATATATATATATATATATATATAAATGAACTAAATTAATAACTTTATTACAACACTAATGAAACGTCACTGAACTTACTTAAGCTGGACTGTGATGCTATTTTCTTCTGAAAACAAACTTTGTTGCATTATTTTCCTGTTATCTCTGTAAAGCGGCTTTGAAACAATCTGTATTGTAAAAAGCGCTATATAAATAAATGTGACTTGACATGTATAGACTTAAAATACAGTACATTATAATTTGAGTTGGGCAGTGAAAGGGTGTACAGGTAGTTCGATTTTTTGTGACTAACACGTTCTTTGTGTGTCTGTTTGTTTGCTAACAGTACAACTAAAATCTTAACCTATTTTCCTTATACTGCATATTCCTCTCTTATTTAATAGACAGCACTGTAGTGTATTACTCTGGCTTTAGCACAACAGTAATACCAATGGTTGTTTTTAGTTAACTGGTTTATTTTGACCAGATTGTAAAAGTTCTAATGTGCATGTTGTGTAATGTGCTGTTACTCCACAGTTTGATATGGGTGTTCCAGCCATGACCAAATGTTGTAACCAGCTAGACATTTGCTATGAAACCTGTGGCTCTAACAAGTACCGCTGTGACACCAAATTCCGCTGGTGCCTCCATAGCATCTGTGGTGACCTGAAGAAGAGCCTGGGCCTCTTGTCAAAGGTTGAAGGTGCGAAATACTCACATATGCAACACACACTTCAACCCTGTTACAAAACCTAGTGAGCTGAGAAACAGAAGCTATTCCAAAAGGTACCTGAGCAGTAGCCAATCCCATAATGCAGAGTGACAATCTCACTGAAAAACATCCATCCACAACGGACTATAATGGACACGAGCGAACGCTACTGCTGAAATATAAATACAGTGAATAGCTGCTGCAAGGAGAGTAGGGAGAACTCTAGCAGATCTAGGCAGGTGGTGCTGGGGAGGGTGGAGGGCGAGTTGAGCCGGTATGGGACGGAAGTAGATTGATTGGCCAAAGCAGTCGGCTTTAAGAGAACCAATCAGCTTCTCAGAAGACTGAACTATATAGGGTACAACGGAGCTAAAGGCTCCTTTGATATTATTTTCCTCTAAACCACTAGATGGCACGAAAACTTGACGCAGCACTTTCCAAAACATCTGCTTTTCACGATGCACGTGGACATTTGGCTGATCCTTGATGCGCTCGCGGGCAGCAATGCAAAGTTGATTCTGCGCTACTTTGATCTAATATTTTATGTTTTTTTAAAACGTTGTAGATTTAAGTAGCAAATGAGAATCGCTAAAATTAATGAATATATTTTGAGACAAAGGTCTTGTTAATGATTTTCAGTTTTGTTCAAGCTAATTAAAGCAACAGTTTTTCAATAACGGAAGAATATGTGAAAGTTTGTTATTTGGGGTAAAAAAGGCACAATAATTAACATGATAATAAATATCAGGCTGACTTTTCCATTTGTTGACATGACTTGGTTAGATTATATTAAGTTGGGTGTCCACCTTACAGATAATCACCATATTTATAATGAAATCGTCATATTTAAAATTATATAATTAATTTAATAATGACTAATCATATAATATAATAAAATATGATTGAATGTTACTACTGTAAATCTTTTGTATTTTTAAAATGTATTTTATATTAACATATTTAAATGACAGTATATTTATTGAACAAAAATGAATTCTTTTATTTATCAAAATAAACAGAAAATAGTGCAAACTTTGCTAAAGTGATTGTTTTGAACAAGTATAAACTTAGAAATGATTAAAAACACTATTATTTTAACACTACATTATTTTAGTATTTGTGTCAATACTTTGTGCCTTTTGCCCCATGCTGGCGAGCCTTGCCACCTCATACATTTATAAGATTTTTAAACATAATAAACCACTTTAATGATTTATTTTCACACAAAATCTGTTGGTCCATAAATGTTCGATACAAACATATTTTTTTCTGCAATCATACACTATGGCAATAGTGAAAAGCTTCTTCTTTTTTGGTGTGCCTTTAGCCCCGTTGTATACATAAGACATAAGATAAGTATATACAGTATATATATATATATATATATATAGCGCAGCAGATCTAGTCCACAAAGACCTTTGCTTTTAGCCCTGTTGTACCATATATATATATATATATATATATATATATATATATATATATATATATATATATATACACGAGAGAGAGAGAGAGATAGGATGCTGCCTTGACAAGATCAAGATATTGGAACAGAGCTATTATTTATTATGACCCAGCTAAAAATAATAAAAAAACATCTTAAACTATAGGAAATCAAATACAAACAGTGCAGAGATATAAAAACACAATATGGATTGTCATTTGTAATAACAAACCGGACAAAACCCCTCAACCTCTTTTCCCTTCTCTCTCTAGCATGCGAGACCTTTGCGGACACCATGTATAACACTGTGTGGACTTTGGGCTGCAGGCCCTTCATGAACGGCCAAAGGTCATCCTGCTATTGTGAAGGAGAAGAGAAGGATGAGCTGTGAAGACCAAACCACAGAAACACACCACATTCAATACATATAAACACTTTACAGGTTTAAACTACTCCACACAATGGGTCAGTATTACCATGAATCTCATTAAAACACACCCAGGTCACATTTCACCACAAAAATTCAAAGAAACAATTAGGCACATTTTCATTCTAAATTCTAATTATTATATTATTTATCATACTATTGTGTCGTATAAATACTACTAATAATAAATATATAATTTTATTTATGTATCTTTATTTTCTTTGCATTGCAGCAAGAGATTTTTTAACTCTTTGGTCTTAAAAAGAGGCACGTTTTATATTTTTGGGGTGAAATATGACCATTACATGTTCTTGACATGTTCATGAGATTCACCCAGTAACCCTGGTGCTTAATGGATCCAATTTAGTTAAATAAACACAAAAGATTTTATATTGCATGTGTAAAAGTGTCCCATAAATGTGTAGTGTGTGTGCTTGTGTGTGGGTTTGTTATATAGGAAGAAAGTATCCATAACAATATCCGCTCAATTTCATGTTCAATAAAAAAAAATATATGTTAAAGTTAATGCTAAAGATTTAAATAAAGAGCTCATTAAAATGTAGAGAACAGGAAAATTGCCATACAAACTTCCCACAATAGCTGACACCTTTTTAACATTTATTGTACTATTAAGAAACAATGTTCCAAACTAATGTTCCAACTTAAGTTGTTGTTTTGTTGTGGCATAATCAAAATAGTGTTTTTTTTTTTTTACCTCAGTAGGGTAGTGATATTTATTTAAACAATATTGTTTAATTGTCTGAATATCATATGCTGAAAACTGAAATGTTAACCTAAACCAAATAGTTTAATTTGGCTTTTTGTTTTAAATGTAATTACATGTAGAATCAGTGTTGAACAGTGTTACACAGGAATGTTTATTGCCCTGTGAGAGACAATGTGACTACAGACTGTGAAAAATACCTTTATTGGCTGTAAAATCATTTTATTTTCCCCATTAGTAAAACAGAATTGAATATAAATGCAAATTATCCATTCAAGATTGTAAAATGCCAGCACTCAGTTTCATGTCCTAAGCTGTATTGAAATGCTCAGACTTACTGTTAATTGCACACACATCACCTACAGTAAATGCATATTTTTGGTCTGGTAGATGAGGTTTATGTTAATATAGTGTCAGAAGCAGTGGAAGGAAGCAAGTGAGATGACTTTAACATATGCTCCTTATATTACTCATAAATGTAAGATTACTAGTATGCATGTATTTAAATACAGTAAAGTAGCCTGCAGATGGCGTTGTTTTCTTTATACAAACTTCCCACAATAGCTGACACCTTTTTAACATTTATTGTACTATTAAGAAACAATGTTCCAAACTAATGTTCCAACTTAAGTTGTTGTTTTGTTGTGGCATAATCAAAATAGTGTTTTTTTTTTTTTACCTCAGTAGGGTAGTGATATTTATTTAAACAATATTGTTTAATTGTCTGAATATCATATGCTGAAAACTGAAATGTTAACCTAAACCAAATAGTTTAATTTGGCTTTTTGTTTTAAATGTAATTACATGTAGAATCAGTGTTGAACAGTGTTACACAGGAATGTTTATTGCCCTGTGAGAGACAATGTGACTACAGACTGTGAAAAATACCTTTATTGGCTGTAAAATCATTTTATTTTCCCCATTAGTAAAACAGAATTGAATATAAATGCAAATTATCCATTCAAGATTGTAAAATGCCAGCACTCAGTTTCATGTCCTAAGCTGTATTGAAATGCTCAGACTTACTGTTAATTGCACACACATCACCTACAGTAAATGCATATTTTTGGTCTGGTAGATGAGGTTTATGTTAATATAGTGTCAGAAGCAGTGGAAGGAAGCAAGTGAGATGACTTTAACATATGCTCCTTATATTACTCATAAATGTAAGATTACTAGTATGCATGTATTTAAATACAGTAAAGTAGCCTGCAGATGGCGTTGTTTTCTTTATGTAGGAAAAGAGATGTTATAGATGTCTCATGGGTCTGGCAGTATCCGAATGGGTCCGCTGGACAGAACGTCTTGCTCTTGGTGCTGGTCGGTCCAGAGATGTCGCCTCAAACGCTTTCTGCAACCCTGCGTACAGCGAGATTCCCCTTGTGCCTGCCCACACACCAGCACACTGCAATGCAGGAACACCTCCTAACACACAGTACGCATAAAATAACTCATTTAATGACCCACTCATTCTCACCCACACTCATTATAGCTACCTCATTAGCACTCAAAAACACATGCATAGGACACACCAGGCAGCTGAATTTCCCAGCATGCACCTGTTCCCTACTCACTCTGTTGTCCTTGCCGATGAACTTGAAGACGGGGACCTGGTAGTGTTTGGAGAGCTGGTCTTTAGCCGAAAGCTGACGCACTGTTTCGTCTGAAATGCAGCTGGGAAACATAAGGCCATTAAAGCACAACAGTCTCTAAATATAGACTCTGCCTTTTTGTAAAGGTGCTGTAAGCAAATTTCCTCAAAATATCACCCATAAATTATACCGATAGATATGACATAACACTCAGGCGTATAAAAAACAGCTAAAAAATGTTTTTAAGCAATTCAGAACACACCATCATACTCTGTGCCTTTTATTTCTCTGTGCCTTATATTCAGGTTTTGGAGAGGGATCTTGTGGTAGAAGGGATATGACGGTCTAATTCAGTGGCTAGTTGAAGTTAGCAAAAAGGCTAAGTAAGGGATAATGCACATTATCGCGCTTATTACACGGCTACTTGCCACATAAGTAAATAATTAGAGATTAAATATTGATGTGAGTTGAAATATTTGATTAGGTCTTTAAACCCTTCTGTGGAGAGAGCAGTTGCTAGCGCAGCAAGTTCAAACTAGATGGACATTTAAGAGATACAGTCATACCACTTATTACACCGCATTTCGCCACATGAATAATTATGGAGATAAGAAATATTGATTTCAGATTAAACTGTTTTAAAATCGTAGTGATTTTATCTCATAATCCAAAAGTGTACAAAACAGTAGTCACAAAATGGCGGCAGCGTTTATATGAAACAAGAGAGAGAAAGTCCACGATACTTCATGGCATAATTAAATAGCTGTACACAAAATATTGATTCGATTTGATATTGATTTTATTAGCTAAACAAATGCAAAACTTCCACGAAGACAAACCATTCCTAGCAAGCGTATAGCGCTGCTGACTTCAGTAACCCGGATGAGTCTTTGTTATCTGTTTTCAGCGGTTGTTATCTGGGAATACAGTACATACCGCTGGATGGCGCGATTGACCAATCAGAATCAAGCATTCCACAGAGCCGTGTAATAAAATGACTTATAGCACCAGTCATGGAGTATACAGTATGGTATTGTGAGCATACAGAACAGTATCCCTTCATATTTGAATTCTTTTGAATACCTACCCATCTTTGATGAGGTAATATTTTAAGGCCTGGTCAGCCTTGGGACCAGGTGTGGCAAAACAGCTTTCAACAAAGGCAGCAAGGCCATCCACCCGCTCTCGAGGCTCAACGCCGAAGTACAACGAGTCACGCAACCGCAGTTGAGGAGGTTGGTTGTACGGTTCAGAAAATTCTGCGCTTTTAAACAGCTCCAAACTGAAGGGGAATATCCCTTCGCTGTGTCCTGCTAACTCCAGCGCTGTTTTGCTCAGACTCGGCAGGTATCCGTCTGACACTTCGTACTGCCGCGGAAACTCGCACGTAATTGGCAGCAGTAGTTTACTGGTGCGCACGATCAGATCACCATTGTTGCTGGGACTGGACCGGGGCAACCCTGTCACCAAGTTGGTGCCAACGATTTTGTCATCAATCACCTGAAGCAGAGAGAAAGGGAAAGGATTTTCCACTACATTCACAGAGAACTATCAAGTATTTTATAAGTCAACATGTAATACTGTTTCCCATGTATTTTACTTGACAGTGAGGAAAAAAATGTAGGCTGGGATTTTATCCATTAGGGCTGCAATGAATGGAACCAGACCTGAATGCGAGCTTGTTGTGGTTTTTCAAGGAACACCACTTGCCTTGCAAGTACTGTACTTTTGAGGAGACCTTAAGTCTAGCCCTAAGGCTTGCTCTATGATAAATCTTGGTAAGGCATTATTGACATAACAGTACGACTCTCTGTAAAGCTACTTTGAAATGATACGCATTGTGAAAAGCACTTTGCAAATAAATTTGACTTGACGTTTTGACCAGGACGTGGATGTGTTCACCCTTTGGAACGATATAATCCAGCCCGTTCTCATCCCAAGGCGTCATACATGTGACGCTTTTGACATTTCGTCTAAATCCGACGCACATGGCATACTTTAGCGTCAATATGAGACGCAGATCCCAAGGCGTCATAACCGTAACCCTACCCCAGACCTAAACCTACCCATAACAGTGTGTTATATTGACGCTAAAGGATGCCATGTGCGTAAGATTTCGACGAAATGTCATATGGCGTCACCTATATGACGCCAAAGGATGAGAATGTGTTGCATATTCCAATAGTAAGGGTTATTTTTTGACTCTAGCATGATTTGATGTTATTGCCATAACACCGGCATTAAATTACTCCGTTAAAAAACTATTTGTGTATTGGTTAATACTAACTAATCTGTTTTAGTCATGTGACATTTCTGCTCAACTGCCACATTTATTACCATCAGTGGAACAAAGTAATGCCAGTGAATACAAAACACACGAACAGACATTTTTGTCTTGCCATCTCTATTTATGTTTGTTCGTTCGTTTGTTTTTTGTCACTGCCATTACTTTTCCCCACTCAAGGCCATAAATATGATGGATAAAAGGAGAATGTCACATGACTTGCACAGGAAATGTCAGTTAAAAAGGATAGTCTTTTTACAAATGGAGCAACTTTATTATTAGATCACGAAGATCTATTAATCATGTACAATAACACCAAAAATACGCATTACGGAAGTAAACAGGGTTAGTCTAGATTTCACGTTGACTGTCAAATCAAAGCTTGATAGATCCATAATAATTTTTTACCTGGACCACAGTGCCACAGGTCTTCAGACTAAAGTGGAGGTTAATGTGAGTGCCATTGGAAATGCCACGGCAGGAAGTGTTTGACAGGAAGAGTTCAAGCCCTCCAACCAGGTCTTTGGGAACCGAGACCTCTATGGAACTAGGATCACACTGCACAGGGACTGCACAAAAAAAAAATGTCAAAGTGAACTCCACAAACCCTGACAGAAAAAGAGCAAAAGGCAGGAGAGAGAGGTTCAGCTCACCCTGACAGGTCTGTTTGTCCTCTCCCAGTGTCAGACCTCGGGGACAGTGACAGTAATATGAGTCGTCCTCTGAGGAGCATCCATGGCTACAGCCTCCATTCACATTGTCACATCCTTCAGTCTCTACACAGAACCACAAAAACCACAATACATGATTTAAATGAAAGTCTGCCCATGTTCAGGATGCTCTGTCTTACCATGTTCTTACCTTTACAGCTCTTCCCGTCTACGTCCAGCACTTTACCTCGTCCACACTCACATCGACGAGAGCCCTTGGTGTTGATGCACACTTCTGCACATCCTCCATTCCCTTTCTCGCATTCGTTTACATCTTACACACAACACACCAGATCACAGTTAAAACAGATGCTTGAATGTGGGGTAGAAACAGATGGAGCTATGGCTCTGTTCTAAAACCTAGTGAGTTGCCCCTGTTGTCTACATTCAAAGGCAGCATCCTAACTGAAAAAGACTGATTTGGAACACACATTTGTACACACAAGGGATTACCTTCTTTACGAAGAATACATGCAATGCTACATTAGAATTTGTTTGTATACTTTATCGGAACAATCTTTGTGTCAGGAGCGACACAATTCTGCCTTAACATACTCCCTCTGTGAGATCACGGTTTTGCAACAAAGCCAGTCATTTATGTTCTGCTGGCATTGGAATAGACAGTGATTAGATAAGTTGTTCATGGAGGGTAAAAATACAGTGTCCGAGAGGGCTTTTGAAGAAAGCACATGCAAATAGAAAAAACTCCAGCAAGTTAAGAAAACATCGTCATCAGTTTGGTTGCATTGTGAGTAGTTGCAGCACATGTGTTGTCAAACTGATGAAGATGTTTTCTTAATTTGCTGGTGTTTTTTCTTTTTGCATGTGCTTTCTTCAATTGCAGCACGTTGAGCCCTCTCGGCCACCATATAAAAAGGTAATGAAATGCTAATGGAAAAGACTGAAAGACAGAGAGAGAGAAGATCAATGAGGAGACAGAGGGCTTGCTGTCCTTAATTACGCCCAATCCAGCAAATGAACACATTCAATTACATCTAATTGTTTTCACTTATTCCATTTACTCATTTTTGTCCTACTATATATTTGCCCTCCAATACAGCATTTAAAGTTGACACTTTCTCTTACCAGCTTATGAAGCAGAACTGCTTCATGCAATGTGTTCATTATGCTAATCAAGGAAGGATTTGATGAGTCTGACTCTTCAAATTAAGGCTTGAATCCCCAAGCTAAGGGAAAACAGAAGTTTGGAGGATCTTTGAAGTACATTTTCTTTTTAAGTATAGATTTTAACAATGTTCCAAATGGGTCAGATTGTGTCAGGATACTTGGCCCTACACCACAGGTATCCAATCCTGCTCCTAGAGGGCCAAGGTCCTGCAGAGTTTAGGTCTAACCTGCTCCAACCCATCAGCTTGGAATTTTAGAATAATCCTGAAGACCTTGATCAGTTGGTTTAGATGCGTTTAATCAGGGATGGAGCTCAGCTCTGCAGGAGAGTGGCCCTCCAGAAGCAGGATTGGACACCCATGCCCTACAGCCTTGAACATCCATTTACCCCTGGCCTCTGGCTGTTCTTGCATATCTGCATATAACTGGATATCCTTAAAAGATAGACTTGTGAACATACGTTACGTTCATTCTGAGATGTAACCATAGCAGCATCACCAATTGGGAGCAAATAAACAACTTGGGTTCTGCAAGACAAATTTCAACAGATTGTGTCCTTAATTTTACCAACAGAAATTCCTTTAAAAATGTAGACACCCTGAAAATTGCTGGATAATGTGCACTCTCTTCTATTTTTTAACCTTTAAAGGCATTGATTTTGCTGGCTGCCTTTGTACATTAATGGATTGTTTCTCAACAGTCTTGTGGTCTCTTTCCCATCACTGCAAAAGCCCTCTCTCATTCCTATCGCAATATAACTCTTCTGCTCTACAAGCATTTCTCTTGCCCAGGCCTGGACCACACTGTTACTCACCCAGACATGTCTGCGCATCAGGGCCTAGAACCGTCCCCTCAGAACAGCGGCATTCTGCCTCGATGGGGCAGTCAGCTCCATTACACTCAACCTCATCGCATATGTCATAGAAATCTATGGCGACACATAACGAAACCGTCTGATGGAGGTCAATTCTTAACCAACATGTCAGAAAGACCTAATGAGGCAGTAGGAAGACTTACGGCCACAGTAGACGTGGAAGCAGACTGAGGGTCGGGGTAGGCGGTAGACGTAGTAACCCTTAGCACAGGCCTTTACGTCCACACTAGCTGTCCAGTGACAGCAGTTATTATTGAAGCTAGCACAAGCATGTAGGGTAACAATGCCATCACTAGGGCGAGGGTGACTGCCATTCAGCCAGATGGGGGCATGGGTGCCACAGTGGTTCTCATCGATACAGAAGGTTGGCATAGCATCCCCTGCCATCCCTGTAAAGCGATACCATTCCCCCGCCACGTGCCGGTCGCACAGAGGGACTCCTGCAGAGTTGTTGACATGGTAGTCTGTATTCCGCCATGGTTCGTTCAGACTGATATACGCTGAGCAGGGATCTAGGGCTGACCAATGACAGAGACAGGTAACAATTGGTCAGAACAGATTATCTGTTACATACTGGTGACACCTGCATATTTTCCTCTCTTCTAATATGCAGAGACAACTATAAGTAAGACATGTGGAGGGGACAATCTGTTGACCAAAGGTAGATCAGGGTCGTGTTAATAAGCATGTGCATACTTTACCAGTAAGTGATTTTAAGAACTGATATCAGGATCATTCAAATTCAGATTGCGATTAACACATTAATCGGTAACACTTTCTATGAATTATAGCCCCATTTGTACTTATTTATAAGTATTACTATTCTATAAATATATTTATAAAGTCTCATTAAGGTACAGTTATAGTTACATTTATATTATTTTTAGAATTACTTATGTCATGCATTTGCTTTTTCAATGCACATGCTCATAACATACACTGATTTATAAATGATCAAATATAAAATAGTTCCAGAGACCCTTGTTTGCTGTACCAATTAGTTATTAATTATGTCTTTAATGGCTAATGTTTGCATTAGAGGTCATAAAGGAGTAATTATGATTTGTTAAAATCTATTCCTCCTGCATGAGCAATGCATGATTGCTTATAGCAGTTTGGAATTATAGTTAAAAAAATATATATTATTGCAGTTTTTTGTTAGTATGTAACATTGAAAAATATATATTTTTCAAATCTTTGTTTTTTTATTACAGGAATTATTGTTCATTAGTTACACTTACAAATAAACAATTTAAAATGTACGATGAGCACATCTTCATGATTTCTTAACATTTGCTTTAGGAAAATTGCATCCTATGCTTTCACTTTACTTAAAGCCATCAATGATGCATTTATAAAGGTTAGCAACTGTATTATCACTGACAATAAAT
Source organism: Rhinichthys klamathensis goyatoka (assembly GCF_029890125.1). Taxonomy (NCBI): domain Eukaryota; kingdom Metazoa; phylum Chordata; class Actinopteri; order Cypriniformes; family Leuciscidae; genus Rhinichthys; species Rhinichthys klamathensis. The sequence continues at coordinate 3,463,826 of NW_026606556.1, forward strand.
ATTTATAAGAACACAACAGCTTCATAATAAAAACATATTCACTTATTTGACAGAAATAAATCCGAGTTACTAAAAAGTCATTGCAACTATTATATAATAACATTATAGCAATGCAGCCTGCATCTTTTTATAAATCCATTCATGGAACCATATGACTGATTTAATAATATTAATAAATCAGTGCATAATGGATTATGAGCATGCCATTATACACTGATTTATACACATGAAAACACAAATGCATGACTTATAAGTAACTATAAAAATAATATAAACGTAACTATAATTGTTCTTATAATGCAGTATTGGTCGTAATTAGTCTTTATAAAACATTAATAGTTACTTATAAATAAGTATGAATGGAGCATGGTCTTCATAAAAAGTGTTACCGAAAAATCGATATGTTTAATATTTGGTGATGCTAGAGGCAAGAAATCACACACTTAACCTATAACTAACTTAACCAGCAAGACGAGCTGATCAACAAGTTTTTAAGTTTTGTTGCACATGTTAGACCACCATCAACTAACAATAACAGGGATTAACCATTCAGGAGCATCATGGAAATTTATGCTGGTTTAAACAGGTTTTTCAGAAGTGGTTTGAGGAAAGCCAGGAATGTGTTTTAATCAAAGCAAGATAACTAAAGCAGTACAGAAGAAGTCTTGCACTCTATAGTGAGAATATAAAATCTGTCAGTGCAAAACTATTTTCCTTCAGTTGGTTGGTAGATTTCAAAAGGCGTCTAATCAATACTCTGCACTGCACCGCTGCTCTCTCCCTAACACTCCCCACAAATGAGTTCGGTCTTTATATGAAGCTGCTCTGCTGGACCATGTGGAAATGAAAAATGAAGCAGCATGAAGTGTGAATGACCATTAGTCAGGATTCAGCCGCTTGATGAGGCATAAAGAATCCTTTCCACGGTAAAATATCAACTCCGTTCAAATAAAAATTGGCAACGACACACTGTTCCCTGTTCACGGGGAATTTATTCAGGCCTTGAATCAACTCTCCCTGGCCATATCTCCAAATCATCACAACAGAGAGCTTTCTTTGCAAACTCAAACACCTTCAAGTGGATGGACATTCGCCTTCCACACATGATCTATGCATTTAAATGTGTATTTTGCATTTTCTGAAGGAAATGACCACCATGATGCCAGGACGTTGCCGTTTGTTTACTAAGGTATTCTGAGTGTTTTCTGGGTGTCCAGAATGGTTGCAGGAGATTGTTTACTAGCCTGAAGCATAAGAGCCCCATCAGTCTCTGATATTCTGATATGAAACACCCCCTCATTACATGTCCGTTGATATGTGGTATCATTCACCCATTCATCAGTTGTGCATCAAAGTTTGGTAGTTAGGGTTAGAGGTTTATTGCAATATTGCCTTGTAAGACAGCAGTAAAAGACTAATGTCACACTTAAAGACATTTCTCAAAATCTCTTTGAATGTAAATACTAGTGTAGTTCTCAGCACAGGCAGACTGTAGATAGGGTTATCTATCAGGGATGTTCAGTTGATACGAGAACAGCTGGAGGTCAAGGAGAAACGGATGTTCAGGTCAAGAATGTTTGCTGTAAACACTGTATTCCTGGACACCGCTATAATAAATCATGTCCGCTTTCACATCTGCTGCATATCCACTTACACACACAGAGCTCTTTATCACTTCAAACATTGCTGATTTATTGGGTATCTTTTGGTATATTAAACAATGCTGAAATTAAGGATATTTCTTAAAGAACATTTAAACGTTACACTTTATGTTAAGGTGACGTAGTTCCATTGTACTGAGTAATATTAATTACTTGTAATTATGCATACTTTACTGTTATTACTATAGTAAGTACATGTAGTAACGTGTAACTACTTCACCTTAAAATAAAGTGTTACCGATTAAAAATTTGAATTGAATAGAATATTAACTGAAGTATTTACACGTTTTAACTCTACTGACCGAGAGAAAAAATCTTTAAATCTTTAAAAAAAATCTTTATCTTTACAGCTACAGTTAAATAACTACATAACACTTTATTTTAAGGTGACCTACTGTAGTTACACAAGTTACATACTACAGTAATAACAGTAAATTAGGTATAATCACAAGCAACTAACCCTAAACCCAACCTTAACCCTGACCCAGATAGCACACATAGGGTAGGGTTAGGATTAGGTTTGTTGTAGGGTTAGTTGCATGTAACTATGCATAATTTATAATTATTACTATAGTAACTACATGTAACGTGTGTAACAAGGACGCTGTAAAATAAAGTGTTACCCTCAGTTCTTATATGCAATTACACTGAAACAATGTCACCTTAAAATAAAGTGTAACCTAATTTAGATGTCATGTGTGAGGAAATTAACCCATTCCATGTTAGTCAGCCATATCTTTTACATTGTTATTGAATGTTTTTGCCAAGGAAAACATCATTATTACTATTGCTCATATTAAACATAACTCAATAACTACAGTGCGATACTTTCGATTTGTGATTTTCATTAAAGGAGTTATCTGAACCATATCTAGAGACCAGAATATCATAAAGACTTGGGGAAGGACCAGTATAAGATAATACCTACTAGCAACCACATAGCAACACAGTGAAACCACTCAGAATACCTTAGCAACTGCATTGCAACACCCTAGCAACCACCCACAACACTCTATCATGATGGTCATGTCTTTTGCACAAGCACCAGTCACATGTCCTTCAGAAAAATGTGGTTATATCAATACAATAACAAAATGGCATCCTTTAGAATGAAGCTCAAGTAATAAGCACATTATTTTAATAATAATAAGCAGAGTGCTTACCTATGGCCTGTGCAGTACTCACAGCTTGTAAAAGAACAACCAAAGTGAAAAGCATGTCCAGTGGTAGAGAGGGTTTTATTTAGTGAGAAAATCACAGACGTATACCTTGTCATTCCAGTCTTGACACTTCAGTTTGTGGAAGAGCTTTGTGGTTTAATAGTGGACTCTGTTATCTCTGTCACTATATGAGGGATGTGTCTAACACAATGACTGTAAATAATTTGTTTGTCGTCTTCCCATGGACAGGACATCGATCTCACCTTGACCCCTTCTCCCGTCCTCTTGTCCCCCATCTATGAAAACCCACCCGTCCGGATAGAGACAGGACCATCCTCTCATTGTTACTGGAGTCCGGCTTATCCATCCCACCCTGATACATCATCCAGAATCCTTTATCATCCGACCCAACACCAGTCAACCGCCTACATTAGCAGATGTGATGCATTCTAGTAGATAGTGTGTTAGGACATTCAGGCGGAGATTCATCTCCTGCTCTCTGTAGAACTTCCTATAGGTGTTCTTGGCCTATAAGTCAGACTGTATCCAAGGAAGCTCAACACTTAGATTAGAAAACATACCCTCTAAAAAATGCTGGGTTGTCTCAACCGATGTTTGGGTCAAATATGGATAAAACCCAAACGCTGCTTTAAATTTTTTAATTAAAATTTGAAACCCAACCATTGGGTTTGTACGGAGCCCCTACGGGGATATGGTAGCAGTGTTGCCAGATTGGAAATATCCAAGTATCGTACCAGAAGCTCAAAATTATCGTATTTGGAAGAAAATTATCGTACACGAGTCAAACGGACAGAAAACAGCTATTTAAACAAGTGAGGTTTACTGGATTGTTGAGGGGGGGGGATCTACGTCATGATGACGTCATGATGACATGGATCTACGTCATCATGACGTAGATCCACAGCTTGATCAATGAGTATTAACCGAGAAACACTATGATTACAATGACCTCCGATTGAAGTGTCACAAAATTCTGAAATTATCGTACATTATGGGATTTTTTTTCATTATTGATCGTACATCGTACAGAGGTCAAAATTATCGTACAAATACCATAATTATCGTACATCTGGCAACACTGTATGGTAGTGAAAAAAAAAATGAAATGGGAGGAAAAATAATAAGTCAATGGTTTTGTTTTCTCTTGCAAATATTTTGCAGTCCCCAAGAAACTTTGCGTTCCATCGCAAAAAAATTATGTTCGCTCGCAAAACGCAAAACATTTCAATAAAAGTAGTTCACATGACTTGCATTCCATGCTTACACTACAATACAATAGCTTTGTGAAACAGACCAATATTTAACTTTAAATTTTAAAACTTAGTTATTAATGTATTATTTTATATTTTAACCAATCGTTTAACAATTACAGAATCACAAATTAAATCAGTTTTAAAGCAAGTCATTTTTATCATACTTTTAGGTTGCTTTTATATTGCAAGGGGTCAATTTGAAGTGAACTATTTATTTAAGCCATTTATTAGTCAGTAATCAGTCCGGCTTTGCTTTGTACTTTGTCAAGTTTGTCGTCTTTCCTTTGTCCTTCACGCTAGCCCAGGAAAGACAGGACAATGTTCCAATCATTGGTATCATTAGCACAGAGTAGAGGAAAGTGTCTGAAGGTTATCACAGAAACGGAAAGTCTAGAGGAGATTGACAAATTGGAGAGGAGCTGCTGGTCTTTTCAAGTCTGAGATCTTAACAGGCATGGATGTGTCAATTTGGTCAGAGCTTTTTTTCCCCCTCTCATTTAAGTAAAGAAGGGAAATGGGTTGGAATGTGTCAAGTCTCTTTTAGAGTTAATGGGCTGTCCAGTTATCCCGTTTCCTTGTTGCTTAAGATCAGAGTAAATGCAGACTCTGCAAGGATAGAATCATGGGAGAAAAACTATCTGGTTTTCTTTGCTTAGGGAGGGAAGAAACATCTTTAAGGGTATTTGATTGGATATTAATGTAGTTTAGAGTATACTGGTGCAGTGTGTACAAACAGAAGCCTAATATCTGGTAGGAAGTCCAGCTAAATGTAGGAAGAACTGAGGAATTGAGCAGGTTAAGGTGTTGTTGAGGTAAATATGACTCTAAAACAAGTGCTGCAGCTCATTTAGAAACAAACCGTTTACTGCTACAATACCACATGGAAACTGATAGATCCAGTCATTTGATTGGCTGAGCATCGTGTTTTAGTGGTGGAGAATGTATGTTGCAACAGTTGTTTTGGCATTGTTTGAAACCATTTTTCTTGAAGCAAAAATACAAAGCTCACTGCCACTGGAAAATATTTGAACGTTTTTACTTAAATGGTAATACTACAATTTGCAATTGAATAGAAATATCTTAAATCCGTGGCTCTAAACTTGTGGACGCCATTGTGGAGACCAGGGCTTTTTACTCAAGTGAGAAAGAGGTTTAGATTTGAAAATCAGTTGTACCTTAACATCTGGACCATGAAAATAAAGGGAAATAAAGATGCATGTTCATTTAACAAACTAACCTTTTGGATATACTATATAGGGTAAATTGCCAAAAACTAAATTCATGAAAAACAAATTAAATATAAACTAACAATAAATAAATAAATGACTGCCACAGGAAATAAATAAATAAACCAACTGTTGTTTTGGCCAGTTAATAGTTACTAAATTGTATGACAGTATGCAACGTATAAAACATGTGACACTTGCCCTGACCTGACATTAAAGTAAGTCAAGTAAAATAAAAAAGGACACAGTCGAACCTTTCAGCCTACCTTGATTATATACTCTTGTATGCTTGTGAGTTTTTGGACATTTATTTACTTATAATTACAGAAAAAAGGCCCTTGTGACATCTAGACCCACCTGCCCTTGTAAATGAAAGTGTACATGTCCTAACTGGTCACAATTTCTTTCGCAGTACACTTGTATACGTAGTCCTGTGGTGTCACGAATGAATTAAAAGTAAAAAATATTCCATGTAGCCTCTTAATGTATGTAGTTTTAGACAGAATATACCATGTAGCACTGCAGAGATGAAGGCATAATAGGAAATCCAGCATTTTGAATTGTAATATATAGGGGAAGACGGCGCCCTTAAGAACAATGAATATTTTTGTAAATTAAAAGTAAATGCACAAAGAGGCCATATCACCCCACTACTCAAGCAAGATTAATATTAAGATGAATAGCAAGCCATTCATAGCAGAGCATAGTGTTCATCAAAAGTGTTGAGATTTTGTGCTGTCTAAGGTTAAGATTAAAAAAATATGTTTGGGGGCATCTGTCTTACCCTTATGTACAGTATATTAGTATAATAAATAGCGTGGGATTTAAATCAATCAATCAATCAATCAATCAATCAATCAATCAATCAATCAATCAATCAATCAATCAATCAATACCGGATTCAAAACTGGATAAGTATTTATTGATAATTGAATTACATTTCTCTTTTATACACATTTCATAAATGATACAGGATTTTACATTGTCATTTTTAAAGTCTTCTAACATTACAGCATCCGATGCCAATGACAAAACCAACAAATAAAGAATATGAAAAAACGTTTTTCATTCAAAGTCACCCATTTCCTTTTACCCCCGAAATATAATTATCATAGTAAGTGCACATGAAGAAAACTTTAAAATAATACACGTATCTAAAACATAATCAGTGTGAGAGTATAATGAGGAGCTAAAGAAAGAGGGGCAAATGGGTGGAGCAAGGGGTGTTAGAGAAGGACACTATATAGTGCGCTCAGGTCTTTCATACTCTCTGTTCTCAGGTCAGTGTTTAGAATAAAGGCAGCACTGCAGCGGTCGAGCAGCAGCATCGAGACTGAGAGAGAGAGAGAGAGAGAGAGAGAGAGAGAGAGAGAGAGAGAGAGAGAGAGAGAGCAAAGACGGGCTAAAACAAGACAATGTAGGAGAGAACCTTGACCAATCAGAGCCTGTGCCGCAGATGAGGTCACGGAGGGCCACTGGGACTAGGATGAAAAACTAAACTCTTGATGAACCAGGAGTCTGTTAATCGGCAATCAGCATTCATAATAATCTTTGCTTTTTTGATTCATTTATATATAATTTCCCCATGTAAACATACATTCATGCAACACCCGCTTTAGAATAGATTCCATATATTGTATATATTTTTAAAAAACCCTGAAACAAAAAGAAACCCTACAAATAAAATAATAATATATATATTTTTTTAAATCAACGTATTAGATAAAGACCAGGCCCAAGACCTCTTAGACGGTCAAGGGATGTCAGTGTACTGGGCTTATTTGAGCAGGAGATGTGTTTTTGCCCTACAATAACAGTTCAGAGTGTGTATCGGGTTGAATTTATGACTGTTAAATAAGTGAGGCAGAATGGATGTATTTTTGGCTTATGATGGATTTAATTATTTGGACTGCTATGGACGAAGATTATGCACGAATATAAAATTCGTGAACGTCATCATGAGACAAGAAGTTGCACAACTTTCATTGTTTTAAAACCACATTCTCACAAATGTGCACAGTGACCTTAATTCTGACTTCCATCAACATCCTCATTGTTTCTGGAATGACATCACATTCAACCAGATTTTAAGGTTTAGGATTCATATAATTAGTCGATCGTTTCCTATAGGGCGATTAATGCTTAGGGTCAGCAATGCGCCACAAAGTTGTTCCAGGACTAATGGTAGATGTGCAAGTATCCTCTACTCATTAGCTACAACTAGATTGATGGAAACAGAGTTTGAACTTCAGTTTATGTGCGATCTGATAAACCCTGTTAAAACACACAAACTCGGGTAAAAGAGAGAAGCAGCTCCGTTGAAACCAGCTGGGTTGCATATAATGCAGTTATAAGGCTGTGTCATCCTTAAAAATAACCACCTAGAGTTCAGGTCTTGCTGTGTTAAATGACAGCGTAATCCAGTCAAGCATGCTGGGTAAATCCCATTGACCAGAACTCCTCACCAAAGACAAAGACTCACTGCTGACAGGCCTTCATCACAACACTTGCACTTTTAGCCAGATGTGCAACATCCGCAAACCACAGTTTGGTTCATAATAACTGGATTGTTCTTTCCCTCCCAAAAAATGTCTGTTTAAATGAATAGTAAAATGGAAATCATGTAAAAATGTCACATTTAAAGCCATAGGCTGTTATTATTTGTAATACAAAATAGAGACATTTTGAAGAATTGTCACAGTTGATGTAGCTCTTTTCCATTAAACCGCAGTTCATAGTGATCATGTCTGTCAAGCTCCAAAAAGAACATTATGAAAGTAGTCAATGACTCAAACGCTATATTCCAGGTCTCCTGAAGTCTACAACAGCTTTGTGTGAGGAACTGACTTAAAATTTAAAAAGTTAGTTCACCCAAAAATGAAACTTCTGACATCCCCATCATTTCGTTCCAAACATCCAAATCTTTGAAACAACAAATGAGGATAGCATTTTTATCAAGTCCACACAACAAAAACGTTGCTGCATCAAAAAGTACAAAAAAAGATGGTAATCAATATGAATCAAGTGGTTTAATTCAAGTCCCATGTATGTGTGCTGTATATATATATTAATAAAAGCCTAAATGAAATCAGTTCATCATGTCACGCAATCGTGTCTCATCAGAAGACTTGGATTGAACCTCGATTCACATGGATTTACAGTGTCTTTTTGATGCATCAAAGTTTTGGTTGCATGAACTTTCAATGAATGGACGAAAATGCTGAGAGAATATTAACAATCATTTGGGTTTCGAAGATGAATGGGTTTGGAATGACATGAGGGCGAGAAAATAAGTACAATTTTTTATTTTTGGGTCAACTAACATCAGTGTTTGAATCAGAACATGACTGACATTTCAGAGCTTTGGGGGAAGGGAAAAGATTTCATTCTGTTCCTCAGAGCTGTTGTACTGTACGGCTTCAGAAGACTTGGAGTTGAGTGCTGCAGGGGTGACGTATTTTGTGGGTCAAGTCCCAGTTCCACTGTCCTAAAGTCAATGGGGTTTTGGTTAAATGCCTGGAATAAAGTCTGTGGTGAACACAAGCTCAAAACATTTTTACGTTTTATTTGACGACATAAGGGGTATTGCTGATATAGTTTAAAGGGCTAGTTCACCCAAAAGTGATAATTCTGGCATCATTTATAACGCTCATGTTGTTCTAAATCCGCAAGTTCTTCTTCGAAAAATCCAATCCATATCACTTGAGCGGTTTAGTCCAATTCTTGCAGAGACAAGAACAGTTTATATGATGAACAGATTCAATTTAGTCTCTTATTCACATATGTACATTCATCAACCCACACATTAGATATGGTAAACAGAAGCTCAAACATGTTTGATGGACGTGCGAGAACCAATGAGCTTCATTCTAGTGTTACGCAGCACGTTTGAGCTTCAGCAAGAACCAATGAGGATTGTTCTCGTTTTCAAGCAAGTACGGTTGAGCTTCTGTTTATGTTTGCTGATCAATGTTTATATGTGAATAAAAGCCTAAATTCAATCTGTTCGTCACATAAAGCGATCGAGCCTCTACAGAAAATTTGGACTAAACCACCCGATTCATATGGATTCGTTTTAAGATCTCTTTATGGACTTTTTGAAGCATCAAAATGGTAGTTGCGTAGACCGTCAAAGGAGGGACAGAAATCTCTCAGATCTTATTAAAAATATCTTCAGACATGAGGGTGAGCAAACAAGGACATCATTTTCATTTTTTGGTGAACTAACCCTAACCCAACATCTCTAACAATGTTGGGGTTTGTCAGGGACATCACACTGAGAAGAAAGTTTTTGTCGAGTTTACGAAGGTGATGCTTACGTCCGGGTTATCATACACAAATACTTCATCACTGCAGCGCTGTATATAGTGTATAATATAGTTGTTTTTTTTAGTTTCAAAGAAAATTTGTGGATGAACTATCTTTTTAATGTTCTTTCTTTCAAAGCTGTAGGCTGGAGTCTCACCCTGTAATATTTGAACACACAGTAAGAATGAAGACATGCTGCTTCTAAGGGAATTTGAAACTCTTGTGCCCTATCCGCCTCTAGAGACACAAACATGGCTTCAAAAACGCTTGATGACGACCATAAGCACAAACATGGACAGTTTGACATAATGGACGGACTTCTGTTATAGACTCACAGAGCTATTTCTCTGATGGGGTCCGAGTGCGTAGGGAATACCCTTAAGAGACAACAAGATTATGGGTCAGGATAATGGCCTAAAAAACGTGATTTTTTTTAGAGAACATCAAACATCAAAGGATCAAGTTGATTTCACATCCCTCAGATTCAAACAGTCTGGGTGACCACCTCTGTCGAAACACAGGGAAACTCTGTTTTCATAATTGTATAATTAATATAATATATAAATGATGTTGATGATCAGCTCAACCCAGCCAGAATCATTGCTAAGGCCTGTCGGCTAAAGATAGCACATATAGACAAAGGATGCGACGATCTCTCTCTATAGCATGCCACGAAGTGTGCAAAACACACGCTAATTCTAGATCTAAAATATTACACAATCTCTGCACGTTCCAGAAGACTTGGCATATCGAGGCAGATATATGCAGCTAAAAACGCCACATGACTGATGGGAAATTGATTGCGTCCAGAACCTTTTTTCAAGAAAAAGAAATCGCATTTTACACAGTGACCTGCCTTGAGACCGTTCGATGAGGAAATGCGTCTGATAAACAGGTGTTTAGTAACAAGCACGCTGCAGCAGATGCTGTGAGGCACTGTGGGAAAATGCCATTTGATGATGTTTCCAAAGATTTATAGAGAAAAGAGGCGACCTTTTGAAAAAAGGATCCATCTGCCAAGCGAGCATGTGTATGTGCGTTTCCCATCACAATGTAAAACTGATGGAGTGTGTACGGGTGCATCATATTTCTGAAGAAAGAAAGAAACTATTTGAGCGTCGTTTGATGATGGGAATCTCGGAAAATAAAGTATCAGAGCATCTGCAGGTGTGTAATGTCTGGTGGCATGGTTAAAATACAAATAAAGTCATCTAATAATGAGTAAAAGAAAAGGTTTCTACTCATTTCTTTCTCTTTTTTTTCATCATTATAATAAACATAATATGGCTTTTAAAAAAAGTGCCAACATTTCTTTGATTCTTTTTTTCTTTTTGGAATAATAGAACACACAGTGATATTTTAGCTGTTAGGTCTGCCTTCAGCTCTTAACATGTCCGCACAGGAAGCGAGAAAGGAATCAAGCTTAGGCTCTTGGGCACAGGTGTCAATGCAGCGTTTCAGCCACAAGAGGACTGGTTTCGATGGTAAACGGATCTTTTCCCGAGATGGAAAAGAGCACCACATCCCGAAATCTCTTCTGCAAAGTGTCAGAGTTAGGGATATCAGCAGTACTCCAATGTGGAAAAAACAACAAAAAAAAAACTGTTCAACCCGAGGGCAGATGGTTTTTAGACCTCAGAGTCTGTGTCCCATGCAAGACGTGGGGTCATTGTCTCATAGCGATGTACTGTTTGAATCCCAGTCTACCAACTTCCTGTCTGAAGTAGCTGTGTTTCTCTGTGTGGTCCTGTAGCGGTACGAGGGCGCCTGATCCGCAAGCATCTGTCATCCGTTCATGGATGTAGTTTTGCCATTTCATTTAATTGTATCTCTTCTCCTCTGCATAGACTTACCAAATTAAAGAAAACAACAAAAAGGAGAATAATTAATCTCAGAAGCTTGCTGTGGATATGGTTTTTCATTGAGGTTGTAGAGATAAAAACAAAACACAAAAAGACAGACAGAAAACGAAACGCAAAGAGGCAGAAGTGAATGAAATAAGAGCGAGAGGCAGAAAGGGCTTCACGTTCTCATCAGTCCTTGCTGGTATTGATTTCCTGGACAGGGAGGTGCAACTGCAGCGGGTCTCGTAGACGCTTTAGATCCAACTCCGTCTGAGGAAAAGATGTTGGAGAAAATGTTCACACTGCTCTTTTCCGTACAACAAAAACAGACAGCAATCAGAAGCTTTAAAAAAATAAGAGCTTCAAAAATTACACGCACCATAACATTCTTAAAAGTAATCCATGTAACCCATAAAGTTGGTTTTTTTGACAGATGGCTAAAATGAACACTCGCCAAACTCCAAATGAGACGCCAAAATCCGGGTACTTCCGCCAATAGTTCTAGGAACTTTGAAAAGGTTCCTCCGGTGCGAAAGCCCCTAGTGTGTTTCGACCGCAGGAACCAGGGTCTAAATGAAGTTCCGGGTCAAAATCCCCCGCCCCCCCTCAGAGTCCCTGCTTGCGAGTCCTTTTCAAAGTTCAGGAACTTTCAGGGCTGGGACTTTGGCACTGAACACTCTGATAGATTGAGTTCAAGCTGCATTCTGATTGGTTGATAAAAATTTCATTTCAACCAATTTGCCTAAGTCATGCCGAGTAATTTGCCTAATCTTCACGGTACTTAAAACCGCAGTGGAAATGCAAAAAGCAACAGGTCTGGGGGAAAAAAGTTCTTTGGAAAAATTGTTCGGGGTAATTTTGGGGGAAACGCGGCTTATGTAACGGTGTCATTCACAAGTTGGCTGGTAACATCAACAATTTTGTGAGAACATGAAACTCGGGACAGTTTACAGGCCAGTGCTGCATCGTCGCGAAAGTTTAAGCAATATTCAAGCGCAAGAAGACGTAAAAGTGAACTCAATTCGTTACTCCCTGTGTGGGAAGTTTCCTGTGCGCAAATATCCGAAGTGAGATGCCCAGAAATCAGCATCTCAAGACAGCGCGTGAATACTGAATTTACTCTCTTTCATGTCTTCTTGCGCTTAAAAATGCCCGTATTCATGAGTATCCTGAACATAAGTGAACATAAACAGTTGAGAAAGTGCATGTCTGCACACGTGCATCAGTATATTGGATCTGCACATTAGCTCTTAAAGTGACAGCAGCCTAATATATACCTGCTGCCATCTACCCTGAGAAAAATCCCTCGCCGCCTTTGACTGAATAACTTTTGTAACTTTAATGAGGATTAATCTATGTTTAATTTATACAGTGAAGACTATGCAGTGTTAAATGTTCCTTCAGAATTCATTCTAATATGCTGATTTGATGCTCAATTATTAATAAGGATTCTTATCATCAGTTAGGGGTGTAACGGTTCAAATTACTCACAGTTTGGTGTGTATCATTGTTTTACATTCACTGTTTCAGTTCGGTTCGGTGTGTGCTAAGTTCAGGGGGAAAAGGACTACTGTCTAGAGTGACCATACATCCCCCTTTTCCCGGACATGTCCTCTTTTTGGACCTAAAAAAATGTGTCCGGACGGGATTTCTAGATCGCCCAAAATGTCCAGGATTCGGCTTTTGCTTTCTACAGTCACCATTCATTATAGTGGTATGTACCGTATCCCTTAAATGTCCGACTAGTTTGAACTTGCCGCTTGCTAGCAACTTCTTTCTTCGCGGAAGTTTTGCGTTTAAAGAGCTAATAAAATATTTCAAGTCAAGTCAATATTTCGTGTCTAATTATTTACTTATTTGATTGGGGTTTATTCTGCGATAACCACCAGCTGGATCTACATTATCCCCTTACTGATTCACTGTATTATTAAATGTCCACCATACCAAATTGTACATATTATTTACTGTGACAAACCATATTACCAAATCACCACGTCTAGTGAGTACATAATGACAGTTTTCATTTCTGGGTGAACTGTTCCTTTAAGAGACTGAAAAGAGTGATGATGTTTGTTTGTTTGTGCACTAGCTTACATCGGCAATCGCATCCTTCAGTTTGTTGTACTTCTCAATGTCAAAGCGTGTTCTCTTCGCTCCCTTATGAAAGAACAGCAGGTACTGTCTGTCCCTGGCGTCTGGGTAAAGATATTCCTGTGTGAGAGAACGACGGCAGAGAGGTTAGACGGATCTCCAGCCGCTTCGGCACCTTTGTATTCACAGGGACATTATGAATTTCCAATGATCTAGAGATAAAGAGCTGGAGCTGCTCACCTGACGTGTCAGCACGAAGTAAGCATACATCGCCATGGCAGTGCCGTAGGTGATAAAATACGTGACGGGCTCCATGATGTCCCATGAGTACTCCCACCAGGTCAGCCGTGCCAAAATGCCAAATTGTGTGGCCATGTAAGCCATCCCACCCCACAGCACCCACGTAGTCCTGCGCTCGGCTTTCTTACAGAGTTCTTCTTTAACCTGAGAAAGGAGATTACATTCGATTTTACAAACATCTAAAAAATAGGATTTTAGCATTACAGTACAGTGGTTCTCAGCTAAGATTTGTGCCATGTTTTGCTACATGTTGAAAAGTAAAATGACAAATCATTAACAAGAATTTCTTATGGCTTATGTTTAAAACGGTTTATACATTTGAAGTGCTTTTCTTTACACCTTATTAACGACATGGGATTATGTATATTTATATATAAAATAGATTATATACATTTATATGTAAAATATATTTCCGTGATGGCAAGGCTGAATATTCAGCATCATTACTCCAGTCTTCAGCGTCACATAATCTTTCAGAAATCATTCTTATATGCTGATTTAATGCTCAATAACCGGTATTATGAATTATTAACAGTGCTCATTTAATAATAATGGTTATTATTATTATCAATGTTAAAACAGTTGTGCTGCTTAACACTTTTGTGTAAACTGTGATTAATTCTTTGATGAATAGAAAGTTCAAAAGAACAGTGTTTATTTGAAATGAAAATCTTTTGTAACAATATACATTTAATATTAATATATGCAGTAATATTACTTTACTGTCACTTGAAACAATTTAATGCATCCTTGTTGAATATAAGTATTCATTTATTTATTTATTTTTAATAATAGTGCATCATGGTTTTCATAAACACTATGAAGCAGCGCAACGCAACAGTTTTTTACATTGATAATAATAAGAAATGTTTCTTGAGCAGAAAATCAGCATATTAGAATGATTTCTGAAGGATCATGTGATACTGAAGACTGGAGTAATGATGCTGAAAATACATGCGTATATATATAGTAAGCATATTTATATATTAACTATGAATATTAGGGCTGTCAAACGATTAATCGCGATTAATCGCATCCAAAATAAAAGTTTGTGTTTACATAATAAATGTGTGTACTGTGTATAATTATTTTTAATACATAAATACCCACACATGCATGTGTATTTAAGAAATATTTGCATGTATATACTGTATATAGACTGAATGTAGCCTATATGCACACATATACACTACCGTTCAAAAGTTTGGGGTCAGTGAGAATTTTATTTTTATTTTTTGGAGTAAAAAGAAATCAATACTTTTATTTATCAAGGACAGTAAAGACATTTATAATGTTACAAAAGATTCTATTTCAAACAAATGCTGTTCTTTTGAACTTCCTATTCATCAAAGAATCCAAAAAAAAAAAAAAAAAAAAAAAAAAAAAAAACTGTACAACTGACAGACCAACAACTGTTTCAACATTGATAATAATAATAAATGTTGCTGAAAATTCAGCTTTGATCACAGGAATAAATTACACTTTACTATATATTCACACAGAAATCAGCTGATTTACACTGGAATAATATTTAATAATATAACTGATTGTTGTATTTTTAATCAAATAAGCGCAGCCATGGTTAGCAGAAGAGAATTCTTTTAAAAGTATTTAAAATCGTACCGACCCCAAACTTTTGAACGGTAGTGTATATATTTAAGAAAAATATGTTATTTATATATAAAATGTTTATATTTATAGAAAATATATATATTTTCTATAAATATAAACATTTTATATATAAATAACATTTTTCTTAAATATATATCACTGATTCTTGAGAGTCGGGACAAAATACGTTTTAAAAAACTTTAAAAAAAAATACACACTATTTCAATTAGAGTTGTATGTTTCTGCAGAGAAAGGTCTTAGCTATTTAACCATGTAAAGGAACAGGTTCTAAATAAAAACACATTTTTAACAAATAAGCATGTTTCCCTTCAGAACTGGATTTGTGTCAACTCCGTCAAACACACTAAAAAGTATACAATTTTAATTCTTCCAATCCAAAAAGAAACTAAATTTCTGAAGTATATTGTAATAGTGTTTAGTTACTCTGATATGTAAAAAAAATACAATATATAAACTTAAGTTGTGATTTCACACTATTCTGAAAACTCAGATTTCTAAATATTTGCATTTCCAAACTTTGATTTTAATTTCAATATTGTAAAAACAAATTCCTTAAATAAATAAAACATAAGATGATGTAGATCAGATGGTCCTTTATTACAAAAACAACATAAACTGAAGGAAGAATTTTTTCCCCCAAAAAAATTACAAAAACAAAAACATACATCCAACGCTGTTGATGAAGATCTGACGGTGTTGATGAAAAACTGACGGTGTTGATGAAAAACTGACGGTGTTGATGAAAAACTGACGGTGTTGATGAAGATATGACGGTGTTGACAAAAAATATGTGTGCATTGTGATTATTGAACAGATGTGCTCTTTAAACTACTACTAAAACTACTCCTTGTTATTAGAGTATTGAACTTACTGTAAAGCAAACTATAAGCGCATACACCGTTTCCAACTATTATAAATTACACCGTTTCCAACTTTCACAAAAAAAAAAAACAATAAGGGAAACCAGGGGCCCTCCTCCCCCTTTGTTTTCATCTACCTCCCCTATACCACTTCCTGCTCTACTTTTTCTCATCCACCTCTTCTCCTCTTCCTTTCCTCCTTTGTAAGTAGCCATTTACTTTAAAGTGGCGTGTGTGTGTGTGTGTGTGTGTGTGTGTGTGTGTGTGTGTGTGTGTGTGTGTGTGTGTGTGTGTGTGTGTGTGTGTGTGTGCGCGTATGTGTGTGTTTGGGTGTGTTGGATGTGTGATTGCCCTGCACTGCCTACTTTATACTGGGTGTGATCTTAAATTGACATTCCTTGACAACAATATTGCACCACACAATCTGTAGCTTAGAATCAGGTTCAATTAGCTTACTTAAGATTTCATTTTTGTCTAACCTGTGCTTATGCCTTGAGCAGCAGGCGTCGGACATGCGTATGGTTAAATAATGTAATGCATGCTATGTATGTGCATTTATGTGTAAATAAAACCCTGAAATAACAGTTTAACCCTTCACTATATTCACAAATAATATTATATTCGCACATTAAGAGGTTATTGGTGGATTTGTCAACTCCGTCAGCTTACAGGTCAACTCCGTCAGACATAGAACCTGACGGAGTTGACGTCTGACGGAGTTGACGTAAGGGCATGTATTTTCCTGCCAAAACATGTATTGTACACTGCAGCTAGGTAGTTTTTCCTCAGTTGCTAGCTGTCCCAATAACCTCACTAAAATGCTTAAATTCAATCCACTATGGTTTAAAAAAAGTATCTTAACAGAAAGATGGTATTGACATGGTCCAGCTGTGACCATAGGAATATTGACATTGTTTGTCTAAAATATAAAAAAATGTACACCTTTCCAGAGCATGTGTGGTAGTGCTGCATTCACCACAGACAGGGAGATGAAAAGGGGTCCTCAAGGATATAGCTGACCATGCTATTTCCTGATTTAAAGAGCTTTATGAAAAAATCTGACGGGGTTGACAGAAACTGAGGACACAACTTTAATAGGCAAATATTTATGGAAAATATTGTTTGATGTTCACTTCATGCATTGTTTTTTATATTTATACCCCTTATTTTTTATTTGATATATATGTTTTCACAATTGTAGAGCTTTTTTAAAGTTTTTTGGGATGGTTAATATTGTAACCTCTTGCTGAGGACAAGTGCAATAACATGGACCATCTAACCACAGACCATACATTTTAACAACTTTTCCCCAAAAAGATAAAAAAGTTTATTCTAAAAATCAGATAGGTATATACAATTCCTCTAGATTTAACTTTGTAAGTTTGTCATACATGATGAATTTCTTCATTTTTGCTATAAATTAGACTTTTCTTTGTGGGACATGTTTTGTCCCGACTCTCAAGAATCAATGATATATGTGTGCATTTATATACAAAATAATTATACACAGTACACACACATATATTATGTTAACACAAACTTTTATTTTGGATGCGATTAATCGTGATTAGTCATTTGACAGCCCATATATATATATATATATATATATATATATATATATATATATATATATATATATATATATATATATATATATATATATATATATATATATATATAAAACTATAAACTAATAGTTAAAAAATTATATGCAAATACTTTATTACTGTACTTATTATAAAGTGTTACCAAATAGCTAAGTGTAAATCCAAAATACCCAGGTGAAAAAGACGTACAATTAAGTGTATTAAAAATGCATTACATTATATTTGTATTGTACTAAAAACATATTTAAGTACATTTTTAATACACTTAATTGTACGTCTTTTTCGCCTGGGCATGTTAATTTCCTCAAACTGGAAGCAAGTTTTTGTTTGTTGCTATTTTAGTCTATTTTGCGCCCTCCTTTTTAAGACTAAATACGTCTTTTTGATCCTTGCAGAAAAAAAATAATAATAATAATCATACAATGCAAAAGAAACTGTAGTCCATTTAAAAGTCAGTGGAGCGGTCAATGCTTTCAATGAAATTGTTGTTTGCGTTATTAGGTTAATGCTGGAAGAACAAAACAAACAAACAAACAAAAAATCCGAAGGCAAGTCTCAGTTGACTTGAGCAGAACTTTGCAATTACAAAATTAGCCGTATTTATGCATCTCTCAGTGTGTAAAAAGTCTCTATTCCACAATCAATCTACTGTGCAATTAGACTTTCAGATTAATTATCAGCTGTCATCAGCTGTGATCAGATAATGTGTGTTAGTATCACTTTAGATGTTTCCTGCCTGTGATATCCCACAATCCTGTGTGTGCGCTTTAGCGGTTGGTGAAACTAATAAGAAATGGAGTACATAAATTCATAATGTCACATTTTTACATACATTTTTAGATGTTCAGTAACAGCCAAAAGTTAGACATGCCTGCAAACCTCAAAAAGTTGCATTCATCTGAAGAGACGAGCACAGAACCAGTGTACCGTCCACTGATCCAAACAGCAGCGAGTGTACAGTACACTGGTTCTGTGCTCGTCTCCTCAGATGAATGCAACTTTTTGAGGTTTTGTCCCGTGTTCTTGATCATACTGGCTGTTCTGCTACTGGATGCTATAAGGATATTGGTAAACTACTACTGGCCATAGCTTTTGAAAATCTGATCACAAATGAGATGTTGGTTGATCTTGATCTATACTGTAAATTTACATAATGCAGGGAAAAGACTATGTACACAAACATCAGCAGTTTATAATGCATGTATGACTTATTATTATTATATCTCTGCATGTGGGCAGAGACGAATCATACAGAGCAGGGAAACTGCTTACAGTCACATTAACTTCTCCATTTTCTTTGACAGAAGATGAATCAAGAGAGCTCCACTGTCTACACTTCAGCTGTCGGATCACATGTATGCTCATTTGCATAAAGTTGATTTTTTTTAACGGTGTAGCATTGCTGGATACAAATGGAAGCCTGAAGCTGCCACAGAGCACAAAAAATATCTGTGACTTTATATCGCACGTTGCTATTAACAACTATTACTGCGACACATACTGTATGTCTTGCAGCTGTAATTGTTTCTCATAATTGCAACTTTATATCATTCTCCGTGACTAAATATGCCTTTTGAAATTGTGACTATAGCCCTATTCTGATGGTAATTGTTTCTTATGGACGTCTGTAAAAATGAGCATGGCACCTCAGTGATAAAACTCATGACTTCAGATGGTCATTTATTTACGGTTGAGGAGCCAGTTCTGTGATCCTACGAACCACAATATTATGTATGGTAGATGGTGAAAAACATCAATTCTATTCAATCTTGCATTGAGAAATGCGATTTTGTTTTGTTTGACAATTCTCTCACGAAATTTGGCACAAATGTGCTGAGCCATGACCCATCTTTGCTTGCAAAGACAGAGCCCTTGGGTGGATGCTCCTTTTATACCCAATCACGACACCCTCACCGGTCACCAGTTCATCTGACATTGTGGACTGTTTCAAATCAGCTTAATTTGAATATTCAATAATCTTTTCACTTTTACTTTGCCCCTGTCCCAACTTTTTTAGAGTGTGTTGCAGCCATCAAAATCCAAATTTGTTTATATTTACAAAATGGAATTAAGTTGGTTAGTGAGAACATTGGAAATCTTTTCTTTGTCCTTTCGTCAGTTAAATAAAGGTTCAAGAAAATTAACAAATCCCAGATTCTCGATTTTATTGGATTTTAGAAAATGTCTAAACTTTTCTGGAAATGGGGTTGTACTTTCCAGCATTTCAGTTGCCCGAATAAAAGTGTACATCTTTAAAATGCAAACTTCCACGAAGCGCAACAGTTACCGCGCGTACGGTGCTCGGCAGTGGTCAAAAAGGATTTAAATGGGGAATTTTGAATCGATCTCTTCTTGCAAACTCCAAAATGTGGATTTGGACGGCAGTTTATATTATCACATGACCTTGGTGTGTGTCAAAAAACAATAGGTAATTCAGCCAGGGATTTTTATGCGGGTGGTGGGAGAAGAGAGCGACATTTTGTATTCAGACAATAAAATGACCGACTAACCCCTGTAAATGTTGCAAATGCCTTACATCCCTATGAGAAACAATTACCGTCTGAACAGGGCTTTAGTTTCTTGTAATTGTAACTTTATATCTTGCAATGTGGCTTTTTCCGTAATGCAACTTCATTTCCTAAAATTGCTACTTTCTTACCGTAACCTTTTTTATTTGTTTACTCTGAGGTGGAAACGACTTCCACAGGACACCTGTGTGTGCCTACGTTCTTTTTGTGCAAAATAGACTAAAACTGTATAAAAAAAAATAAAAAAAAATAAATAAAAAGACTTTCAGAATGAGGCCAATAAATTAGTCCCGTTTTTAATGTCAACATGACATATTTTGACATATAACACAACACACCTTCTCCAAGGGCTGGAGCTCCGAGTTGAGGTCCTCCAGTCGTCCAATCAGCTCTCTCTCTTTGGTCAGCTGATGATGCTCTATGCGCAGAGTGCTGTAGAGCTGCTGCACCAAGAGCTTGACGTCGTTCAATCGTTCTGCGTCCTCGTGCGGTAGCAGATCTGCAATGGATGCCAACAGAATATCAAAAACTCTTCTGGACCTCTGCAAAGTTTTGCACATAATGACCCACAATGCAGCAGGGCAAACTCACCTCTCCTGGGTGGCTGCACCAGGTGTGTTGTGTCATTTATGACTAGCTTAAAGCTGTCCATTAGTAAAATGTCAATCCCTGTAGAGGACGCTATCCTTGCTCCATCTACAGAGAGAGAGAAAGAGAGGGAAATTAGAGGTGCTTGAAAGTGTACAGTCTCAACCGCAATCCTCTCTCTGAAATGGTTGTGAAATACGAGAGCCAATCTAAATGCTTATCACAAAGGTTTTCCTGCTGTGTGTTAGTATGCTCATCAGGAAGAGAAGTTTTTTTCCAGTCAAGACAGCGGATTACCTCTCTCACTCATCTACAGGCTCAAGCACCTCTCACACGGGAATAATTGAGCTTGAAACGGAGCAGACATGCAGTTTGCACAGAGAACAAATGATTAATGTTCCTCAATTAGATTAAAGATGTACTATCAATTAAACACTTCAGATAAAGCCACAAATTCAACTGCGATGTGTGGATTAAACTACAAAACGCAAAGTGATAATAACTTAAATTTTCATTTAATTTTGCCCTTAGAACTGCGAACAATGACGGTATTTACATGCACAATACATTAACTATTCTTAAAGGGATAGGTCACCCAAAAGTGAAAACTCAGTTATCATTGTATTGTCTGTACACTTACGTTAGAGGTATGCTTTTAGTGAGCAGGGGTGCTTTAAATTAATGTGACAGTAAAGATCTAGCCAGATTTACAAACAGCTTGTTCCAGCGCAAACCCTCTTTTAGCGTTAAAAAACTACTGTCAGGATTTACTAAAGACACGCAGTGGAAAATGAGCGCTGAAAAGCCGTTGAAAGGGTTATTTTTGCGGCTGACATTATTGCATTTGTAGGAGTTTCCCTTTAAGACGCAACATTTATGGGAGGGGAGTATTTAAATGAATCACGCAAGGTGATTTACTAAGGTTTGCGCTAGTCAATGTACTGGTTTTTGCGCCATTATTTACCGCCCAAAAAAAGCACGTCTTTGCGTTGGTCATTGTGGAAATGATCTGACTGCGTCTGTGTTCTTTAATGTACGCATCTTCACGTCAGTAGATCATGCGCAGAACTTTCCACTCCCATCTGCGCCGTTTTGCAATTACGCTCTCACGCTAATTTGCCCTGTTTAGTCAATCTGTCCATTAACATATTACAAGCTGATTTTAGCCAGTTATTAGAGTTTTGCTGTACTTGTATACACACCATCCACAGACAAATCAGCTTCTAATGCGAAGAAAACCACAGTAGTGTCAGAGATGTACTGTACCTTCAGAGTAGATGGCGACTCTATCGATGCCCCTGTCCTCGGCCTGCAGCTGCTGAAGGAAAACGCCCACTGTGTTGCTCAAGGGTTTGAGGGTGAACTGGCAGAGTTCTCGTCGGGACGGCAGACGTATGGATATCACCGGCAATCCGTTCTGATACACCACCGTAACGTCTGCGGACACAATAGCCAAAGAAATGGTCGTTAGATGTGGAGTAACCAAATCGTACAAGCATTTTATGTATCCTTTCCTTAGCTAATCAAGTGTCTAGGGCTAGAGCCTTTGGATGATTTTGAACTGTGCCACAGAAAGAACAACTGCCAAGCAAGTTTCTTAGACTTTTAAATGGCAAAAGAAAGATTTGGAGTGCTGAGAGTGTGTATTGGAGTGTGTAAGGGACCATAGAGGAGTTGATGGCCAGCAGGGGGCAGTATTGTAGTGACCGTAAGGGGGAACAACAGGGCCTTGTTGAATGATGGGAGTTTTCACCACACGACTGCAGCATTACAACGGTCCTGCCGGTCAAGTTATGTTGATCTCCAGAGCGAACAGCAAAGCCGGCCACTGTGGTGTCATTGGATGTCATTGTAAATCACAGTTTATTGTCAGTGCATCTCCTGTCCCTGCGAGCTGTCCTGTAGACTGTACAGTTCTGATCCAGAGCCCTTCGTAAGCCGTATTCGCCAAGGGGCTGGCAGCGTCCCATTATATACTGCCTCATTACTGCAGTCGTTAAGTTTAAGGAGTCTGAGGGGGTCCGTGATGCTCTGCAGTGAGATCTGATGTCTCTGGATGATGAAGACTGGAGTCATTTCAAGTGTCACTCACTTGGTGATGGATCCTACTCTTCCTAAATCTAAATAAAATGATTTCATTTTAGACAGACTGGGAAAATAAAGTGGCTGGAGCGATGTGATTCAAATTACGTACTGGATGTGTGTCAACTGAACACATTTCCAGTGCAGACAGCTTCAGTGATTATAATGGGAGCAAACTAGTATTATGCAGTCTGGCTTTGTTCTGCATCAGCTTCGCCAGAATGAATTCCTGGTTTGAGAGTGAGACCAGTCGGTTAAAGGGGCTAGTGCAGAGGCATTTTATTTCTTTCTCAGAACTGCCTTTTCACATCGAAACGAGCGGGACGAAAGATGGGTCAGTGGCTTTGGCACCATGACTCAAAGAGCATTTGTCAGGGGCATGTGCAGGGCTGTAGTTTCATTAGGACCCTATGATTTCCACTATGCAGAAAATGCGGATGGAATTGCGGAATCCAGTCATAAAAAAGGAATGAATAAGATGAGATATACACTCGTTTCTGATTATGTGAAAAGACTATTTAAATATGAAGTCTGAATGTTTTGCGTGTTTCTGTGTGAATCATCATTTACTCACACTCAAGTCGTTCCAAACCTTAATGAATTTATTTCTTCGGCTGTACACAAAAGATGATATTTTGAAGAATAGGGGTAACTAAACAGTTGATGGGCTCCATTGACTTCCATAGAAGTGAGAAAATGACAGAATTTTAGTTTTTGGGTGAACTTCTGATGTGCAGCACTTTGTTTGCCAAATTTCTTTTTATTAATTTGATTTGCATCTTAAAACATTATTTAAATGATTAAAGTTTCATGTTAATTTGTATTAAATAAAATAAAAACAGAACTTAGAAAAATGTAAAAAGACCACACAGAATAAAAAAATGCATTTCAGCCATACTGTTAAAGTATATATTTTTTTTTAATAAAAAGATTACAATTTAAAAATTCAACTAATTAGAAACCCTTTTTTGATTATTTAAATTGTATCAAAACATTAAAAACAAAGTATAATTAAAGCTGCTAGCAGCATTTAGCGGTGTTCAAGCAGTTAAGGCCTTTAAGGCCGTTAAGCACAAAAGCATCAAAAGACATTAAGTTTTATGTAGCAAGCATTTAACCATTGACATCATAGATGGAATAGACCATGTTTTAGCATGATTTACCATGATATACCAAATTTAGTGTGATTTTTCATGATCTACCATGTTCCAGTATGATTTACCATGAATCTAGCATGATTTAACATAGTTTACCATGATTTACCATGTTATAGGATGATTTACCATGATATACCACATTCTAGAATGATTTGCCATGATACACCATGTAATAGTATTTTTTACTATGATTTACCATGTTTCTATGGTGATTTACCATGATTTACCACATTGCTGCATTGATGTGAAGTGCCAATAAAAATGAAGTGATAAACTCTGACAAAAAATGATTGTGTTATAATAGTTAACATGGAAAAACTGGTTTGCTTTAGTGCTTTGATTTACTGTTGAAAATCAAGTGTGTCAAAATGAGAGTGAGCCAATAAGTGGTCTTCTACTGCCCTCTGCTGGCCATTCTACTTATTAATAAAGTGTTTTCACAGGTGCTTTTGCACTCATATGTAGACATTTGCTCACACACACACACACACACACACACACAAAGTCATTATGAAAATATATTTTAATGGTCTATAAGCATTTAATGTCTTTGCAAGCTATTAATCAGATTAATCAGAATTTATTCAGAAACATGGGACTACACACACACACACACACACACACATTCTATTGTAGATTAAACTGTCTCATTCAGGGTTCACATTTGTCAATGTGACAATGAATTTTGACTAAATGTGATTGTAAATGTTAAAATAGTGATTATGTTAATTCTAAACATGAATTATAGAACAATGATAGTCAGCATTATGACAAAATTACTATTTTAAACAGCAGGGGGCAGTAAAACACCACTTATTGGCTTAATATGCCACTATATTCATAACATTTTCACCTTTTTAACTGTTATAGAGGCAAATTTTGTCCGATCTGTCTAAAATTTGTCAAGCTTGTTTAGAATGATATGTCCTGACCTTTTTTTAAGAAGATCTGAGCATTCATTGAAGAGATATAGGTTTTTGGGGACATTTGGTCAAGGCTACATATTGAAGTGACCCTATTATAGCCATCCAAATGAAGTAATTATACCTTTTCTGATAATTATTTATCTAGAGAGTGCAGATAATTGTACTGCACTGGTTTTAAAAATTAAGATATGAAAATTATACGATCATAGATGGAAAAGACCATTTACAGCCAATACAGGCAATTTACCATAGGAAATACATGGTTTTAAACCTTTTCAACTGTTATAGCGCCACCTATTGTCTGATCTCCATGAAACTTTTCATGCATGTTCATGATGTTATGTCACATATGCTCACCAATTTTTGTGAAGTTCTGAGTTTTTATTTATGATTTATAGGCTTTTGAGTGTGTTTTGACACGCCCCTTCTTATAAATGACCCTGTTACAGTAAACCAAAGGGCAAAGTTCAACTTTTTTTCAATGATTATTGATCTAGAGAGTCCAGAGAATTGTCCTAGACTGGTCTGGTTCCGATCGGGCGAAAATCCAGGGACTAGTTTGCAAAAGTAGGTTTTTAACATATTCGTGAATATTTAATGAACGATTTGATTGACAGCAATGGTTCTAGAGGCAAAGTTGTTCAACCTGAGGAGATGTATCAAATGATATGCATATTTTGGGGATGTGTGCAACACCACGTGATTACAGAGCCGTAAAACTCGTTAGCGCCCACTAGTGGCCAATTTCTTTCAAAACTCTTACAGACCTCTTTGGCCATGAGTCGAACATGCCCATCGAGTTTCGTTCCGATTGGCCTCCGTTAACCTCGTCTAATAGGTGCTCAAATTCATTGGCCGATGGCGGCCATGTTTTTTTAGTTACGCCAATTTCCTCATACACATACATGGCACCTTGGACCAAGACACTGCATACCAATTTTCAAGTCAATCGGACTAACGGTCAGGTTGTCATAGCCCCATTTAGGTTTTTTGTGTGTTATAGCGCCACCTAGTGTTAGGTCGACGCGATTTTTTTACTGTGACCTCAGATTGAACTCATACACATGTGTTCCAAGTTTGGTGAAGATATCTAATTTCTTTCTCGTGTTATAGCCATTTTAGTAAAATAGGCTCCTCCCACAACGATCATATTTCTCCCCCTAGCGACCGTGAATCGAAAATTCAACTTTTTTTCAATGAATATTGATATTCAGACTCCAGAGAACATGTATGCATTTGTCTGGTTTTGATCGGGCGAAAAACCAGGGACTAGTTCGCAAAAGTAGGTTTTTGACAAAATTCAAAATGGCGGAAAAATTTGCATACCGGAAATGAAATCGGAGATATACGTTTTGTTCTTCAGGCCTCCAGCTTTCCAATGATATAAGACACTTGAGTCTACGACATACGGTTTAGGAGTTACGAGCAGTTTCGCGCAATTGATTGCTGTAGCGCCACCTATAGGCCAATCGGGGTCATACTTTCTGAGGCTCTCCTCGATTTTTGTACTACCATCTGACAAAGTTTCAGAGCTCCAGCACTTACGGTTTGTTCTGCACGATGCGTTTTACGGCAGAAGAATAATAATAATAATAATAATAATAAAAATCAGTACAAATACAATAGGTTTTCAGCACTTCGTGCTTGAACACCTAATAATCCAAATTAAAATGGAACTTGGGGGGACTCCATATGGCCTTATTTTATTCAGGATGAGTTTCAGGGAAACGCTTTAAACTAACTTTAATATTGGAAGATTCATTTTAGCAAATTGGTTCATTCAGAAGGTTTATTTCAATGATCACTCAGGATCTTTTCTGTTTTATTAGCTGTAGACAGTGTGTGTTCTAGTAAGCTGCAATTCCCCTAACTGAGATTGTGCTTCTCTGATTTTAGAATTTAATTAAAAAGACATTGGCCTATTATATAGCTTAAATTAGGTAATTCTATTTGTAAATCAAAAAAAAAGAAAAAATCAGCTTGAATGACACTGAGTATATTGTAGCCTGGCGAGTTATTTTCCTCAACACTGGTCAGGATGTATGTGTATTGAGTCTTTAGTGAGCCAGCTAAAGTACAGAAGATCACAGACGGCATTAAAGCTTTGAATCAGCTGCTCTGATGCAGCGTGTCATGATCCAACTGTTATTAAAATCCGCTGTGAGGTAAATCACTCTCTCTTCAGTGCACAGATTTAACAGTCCACATTCATACTCCTCTCTATGTCTTCACCTCTCCTGACCTGCTGGGTATAATCTATCTAAGTGCCACAGAGATGCATTGCTCTCCTCATGCAGACTGACCCCCTCACCCATCCAGTCAGGTCTACTCTAAAGCATTGTAGTTGGGGCAACAGAACTACATTACCCACAAAGCACTACGTGCTGAGTTCATAGAGGTATGAGAGAGTGCCATTTATTAGCTTTCTCATTCATCTTAATGACAGTAATCATAATACATATCTATTTTTGAATGCTCATAAATGGTGAACAGCATTTGTATCCAAATAACGGCTAAGTTATGGCATTCAACAGCACGGGGTTAACTGAACTAGCCAAAACTTGCATTCCATTCTAACTCCGAAAGTCAATTTGGAAAATGCAACAGAATGCCAAGTGAAGTCACATTTCCAAAATTAGAAACTTGTGAAAATGTAAAATCTACTGCTGAGATGTTGGGTATATGTCATCCAGAAAGATAAACATTCAGTTTTAAGCAAATAAAAATCCTGTTTACATGCAGTCATTTTAATGCATTATTTACTTGTATTCATGTATTATTTACTTGTGCACTACATGTATTCCAGTCATGGCGTACAGAATCAGAGAAAGCAACCGTGATAATGTCACCGGAGCTACCATAAGCATAAATAAATGTCAGCTTTCTCTTTAGAAAAGGCTGAAAGTGCATGTCAGAAGAGCTTTTTTAGCAAACAGTAAATATTCAGTCTCCTCCACTGGCCAGTTTGTAAGACACAAGAAGTAAACAAACATGCATGTTCATAAGTGTGCAAGGTATTTTTGAATCTGATTGAGAAAATAGACAAATTCAAGCATTTACATGAACAAATGTCTGTAGAGAAGCGCTTCCTGGACTCAAGTGAATAAGTTTGAGGTGCTCTTTGGATAGAAAAAACATGTAGAAATCATCAGGAACATCCAAGGCACTCTCTTTAGAAAAGTTAAAAAGCCTTTATTTCTATGGCTTGGTCATAATCAACACTATTCAAACACTTTTCTACATACAAGCCTTCGTCCGGGAGTCATTTACATGCTTGATTTTTTTCCCTGTTGATCAGATTATTTCAGGTCTACAACACCCATTTCAATCCGATCGAAATTTCATTCGGATTGACCTCAATTGGATTGATTGAGGTGTTTATGTGAAGGCTTTCAGTCTGATTGAGCCATCAATCTGATTATGGATTCGATCAATAGCCTCTTTTCCATCGTCGGGCTGAACGGTTCTGAGAACTGTAAGAAATGGTTTCAGTTATATTTCCACTTGAGCTTGGTTTGGCACGGCACTATTACCAACCGTTCTCGGCCTGAACTTCTTAGCACGGTTAGCCATACCCACGTGTAGTGACATCGCCACTCAGGATTGGTCACTTGTCTGTTGCCTGGCTGCCAGTTTCTCTGTACATGGCCAAGCGTGCTATTTGAGCGAAGATAACGCAAGTTAATAATAAAATTAAAAGAAACAACTCTTGCGTTACACAAGCAATGACTGACGCATTTGAATTACATTCCAAAGATTTTCCCCAGAGTGGAAAATAAAACCATATCCATACCGGCTAGGTCAGATCGCCACGAGTTAAGCAACAAAAACGGTTTGGCCTGACGGTAGAAAAGAGGCTAATCTGGGTGATTTGGGTGCATGTAAAAGCAGCTAATGAGTCAAAGTTCCTACATTACATAATGATAAAAACCTGTTTGGAAAACGTTTGCAGAGACAGGTGTGTAAAACACGCTGAGTCCCAATTCGCCTACTTATACTACGCCCTAAAAAGTGAAGAAAAGTCACATCCTGAACAACAATCCTATATAGAAATGGGAATTGCTTCTGACTCTACAGTAGTGTCGATTAATGCCAGGTTCAGACTACACAATATTTTTGTCTGTTAAGCTAGTCAGTGTGTCAGATTATGCGATTTTGACTCTTAAACATGTCAGACTACATGTTGTTTCCCGACTAATCATCACTTGTCATCTTTAACGATGTGCGTGATGTCATAGAGAAGGTGGAACTAGCGACTGACTTCCGGAAACAAGAGCATAAACAAACTACCGAAGTGGCGTGTTATCTTACCGCCAGCATTTATTCAGATGTTTCTTTTAATTTCATGAACTTGCGTTATCTTCGCTCAAATAGCACGCTTGGCCATGTACAGAGAAACTGGCAGCCAGGCAACAGACAAGTGACCAATCCTGAGTGGCGATGTCACTACACGTGGGTATGGCTAACCGTGCTAAGAAGTTCAGGCCGAGAACGGTTGGTAATAGTGCCGTGCCAAACCAAGCTCAAGTGGAAATATAACTGGAACCATTGCTTACAGTTCTCAGAACCGTTCAGACGATGGAAAAGAGGCTATTGATCGAATCCATAATCAGCATTTATCTTTTTTCACTCTGTTGTGTTTTCACTCGAGGAAACATCATAAAGGCATATTGTATAATTTCACTTAATAGCAACCAATACCAACGTCTCTCTTTCGTTTCACAATATTTGAAAGGTGTGTACGGAAGAGCGTCTGTGCTCTTATTGTTCAACTTCACAGATGTGATGGAACCCATCGTAGAGGACCAGAAAAAAAATAAACATGCTAGTCTTTCTGACGTGACATTGTTGTTGTCCACCGACACACTATACGAGATGACAGATCGACGACAGATCGTCCCGACGCAAAGAAAATGGCTAACTAGTTAAGGCATTTTGGGATATGTAGAGCATAAAAGACAGTAGTAGAAATACAAATTAGACTCAATTTAATTTGATTACACTTGCAATTGATACAACTAAGTTTGTTACATTAAAGCTCCAGTCCGTAACTTTTCCTCTTGGTCGCCATCTGTCTGTTCGAAATCTGTAACTGCAGTGATTCGCGGAATTATCATCTTTACGTGGGTTGTATGAAACAGCGCGGATGAACACAGTGCTTTGAGGCGAGTGCTGCTGTCAGTCACCGCGCTGTGTGGATACTGTCATACAGAATCACAGATTCACTTTTTGAAAGTTTGACCAACATAAGAATTTTCATAAGAAAATGTCTTCTGAACAAGTAAGTAACATCCATTTTTGTTCTGACCAACTAAGGGGGAAAAAGCATTCGACATGATAAGCTTCGTTAGATTTAATCAACGCGATTTACAGCAACCGTGCAAATTATAGCCTACTTTGTTCTCAAATTCATGTTAACAACATCACATCAGCATAGCGTGACTAATGTTAAATTTAATGTGTTTTATGGTTACCTGTGTAGTTCAGAATTCATATTCTCCATAATAGCAAAACGAGAAAGGCACAACAAAGGAAACTCCATAACTGTGTGAATTAAGAAAACGTTACTGTTACACGATTGAACTATTGAAATGTCTTACTTGTTCAGCAGAAAAAAGCCGTCTCTTTTTCCGTTTTGAACCCCTTCAAAACACGGAGTTCACGCACTTTTCAAAAGCCCCGCCGATGTTTAAATCCTTGTGTTCGCATGAGACGGTTTCTTTCTCTTTCTCTAGCCACCTTAAATCCGAAGTACGAAGTCTTTTGGGTTTTATAACTGCTGAATCTCCAGTTGACACTGATGATTGTTGTTTGGATCTTTCTGGATGCCATAAGTTTAATCATGTAAAGTGCTGCGAGAAAAGCCTATACATCTAAACATCTCGTCACGCGCAGTATAGCCGGCTAGCCGAAACTCCTTCTTTATGTGTACGGGTGTGACGTCATGACGCAAAGACATGCTCGAATTTCCCGCGGAAACCCACCAGTACCACTGGAATTAAAATCATTATTACAAGCTAACCGTTTTGAATCTAGCTATGGCAAGCAGATAGTTTTGACCACTGGCAGAATAAGTTTTTTTTAATATAATTATTTTGGATTATTTTTAACTTAAAAAAGTTACGGACTGGAGCTTTAAGTTACTTAGTCTTTTCTCCCAGATGTTCAAATATTTACTTCCATGTCAATTATTATTTGTTGAGTATACGGTAAGTTCTCAGAGCTAGCTTGTTGGTTTGGTTCAAGGCTTTGAACTCTTTATTAAACAATTTTCTGAAATGTCTTAAGAGAAAACCAAATGGAGAACACGCTTCTGAGACCCATAAATAGGCGGTTACAGCAGAGCACTAGTTTGTAAACCATCTCAGTGATGCAAAAACCCACATGTATTTGCATGTTTTCAAATAAACAACATGAACATGAACACTCACCTTCTGTAGAAGAGGATGAACACAGTAGTCTTTGACCCTGCCATGAGGGGGAGCCCTTCCAGCCCTACAACAAGAGAGAGAGAGAGAAAAGGAGGTAATTTGTTGTTGAATCTTATTAAGCAGTACAGCTACACAAACATTCTTACTAAACTGCTTGCACATTCTACTCTGTTTATATTATAGTAGACATTCCCCATTCGTCCAGGCTTGTCTGACTGCAGAGTGTGAGATATGACAGTGTTGAGATCACAGATGGGCTTTTTTTCATTTCGAGTAGTTGCTGTATGCGTTACAGTGTGTGTCTGATCTAAAACAATCCTTTAGGGGATAAATGGAAATGTTTTGTCTCGGAAATGTGATGGGGGTTGGCACTGAGCAACACACTGGTATTGAACATGTACACAAAGGATACACACAAACACAGAGGCGTGTTTGGAGTACCACTAAACCAATTCAGGAACCACTGACTGAATCATGGAAAATATAAAGCTGTCAAACCATTTTGAGTTCTTATTTTTAAGGTGCGATAAAGAACGAAAGTGACTAAGGTCCATACTCTGGGTAAATGAAACAACAACAGTAGTCAGGGAATAGGGACTAGTTGAGGGAATAGTTCACACAAAATGGAAATTTGGTTATTGTTTACTTTGTCATTTTAAACCTGTTACCTGACTTTTTTTATGTAGAACACAAACGGTTAATTTTTATAGAATATCCAGATCACTCTTTCCAGTACAATGGGAGTAGAAGGGAACAGGGGTTGTCATTCTCCAAAATGACAAAAAAAAGTATCATACAAATGGCCCATATGACATTTTGCACTATATATCCAAGTCTTCATATGATAGCATTGTGTGAGAAACTGACTGAGCCAGTCATTATCCACAGTTAATGTTGACAATCTGAGTCAGATCTATTCAATGAATCAACTGATCCAGTCCACCAAACTGGTCCGAACAATTCCCGTTCCCTAGTTACTTTAATTGTATTGAAAAGAATGGCCAGGATGTTCTTCAAAACTTATTTTTCCATTAATGTTCAACTAAAGAAAGTGCAACATGAAGGGTGATAAATGATGCCTTTATGCCCTATCCCATTAAAGGTGCAGTCACATTTACCATTGCTCAGCGAAATTTAAAGAGCGAAATAGAGTAAGTGGTAGTTGCGTAGGCTGTCAATGGAGGGACAAAAAGCTCTCCGATTTCATTAAAAATATCTTCTAGGGCTGTAGTCAACCAAAGAAATCCTTAGTCGACCAAAGTCTTGTCCTGCGCAACGATTAGTCGACTTAAAAAAAAAAAAAAAAAAAAAAAGACGCGATGTTTTTATTGAACATTTTTTAACAATTGTCATAGAGCATTTATAAAACAACAACGAAAAAACATCAAAAATACATAAAACTATAATAATAATACAATTCTTTGAAAATTAAGTGATTTTTTTTTAACTGCAAAAAGTGAGGAGCTCTGTCCTAGGTCCATAGTAACAGTCACAATCGCGGACCTGACCACACCACACGCTACAAAAAATATAACTGCTATCTGCCACAATGAAAAATCCTAACAAAAGCTCTCGTTTATACAGGCTGTATATTCTTCTTTACTTTCAAAGCTATAGGTTAACTTTTGTCCAGCCTATCTAGGCGTTTTGAAACACACACACAAAAACCCAAAGAGCCTAAAAAACAATCCTAATAATAATAGGCTTTATTGTAGGACCGCATATAGGTTTATTTTCGTTTTGTTACATTATTTAGGCTATTTTCAAATGCGTCAAGTGTACAAATAAAAACAAAAACATATCAAGAAAACACAATCTATTGAGTCAGCATGATAAAGCCGTTAAAGGGACTGCTCACGTCTTTTGCGCGCTCAAGTTCGATTTCAAATGTAGGCGCGCGGTGTGCGCGCTCATGATGGAAGCAACGGTCGCGGTGCGACGCGCTCTTTTTTTTCTCAGTGCGTCCACGCCGCATCGAGATACAAACATATAGTGTATAAAAACATAAAAACCGAAACAAGTAGCGTTCTAACTGAATGAATACAGCTAAACTACCTATATCCCTTACTGAGCACGAAGCAGCAGCACAGCCAGCCAGCCAGCCACAGGTGCGAACCGAGTGTTCTATGTGTGTGCGCTAAACTGTGGCGCTGTTACAAAATAGCCTAAATTAAAGCATTTAAAGTTGGGGATAAACCATAGGCTAATTATATTTAGAATACAGTAATATTTAACTGCTTATAAAGGAATAAATATCAAGGAGTAAATCATTGAAAATTTCTTTCTATTGGTAAAAAAAAATGCAACTGGTCGACCAATAAGAATGTCAGTCGACCAAGACGGTATCGACCGATTAGTCGACTAAACGACTAAAGTTGACAGCCCTAATATCTTCATTTATGTTCCAAAGATAAACGGGTTTGGAAAGAGTAATTAATGACAGAAGTTTCATTTTTGGGTGAACTAACCCTTATATGAACTTTGAAAATGCTGCTTGCATTTGATGCAATAACAACAACAACATAAATACCAGAACCACAGAAAAAAGTATGCAAATGAGGGTTGGGCAGAAAAACACGTGGACAGTGAAGTCTGACGGAACACCCTCTGTCTCAAACCAGCAGTTGGGCGTTTCTGAAGTGAAAGGCAGCCAGAAGGGACCCACATGCTTTGAATCGAGGGAAAATACATCACATTTTCCACTGTGCCTCTGGAGAGCACAATTACCACAACGAGCGAGACAAATATAGAGAGAAAGAGAGCAGAGAGAGGGGGGGTTGTGGCCAAATTGAATGGGGATTCTGTATTGAGATCATGTGAATTCAAGGGACCTTTGCCATACACAGCATTACGAGCACACACACAGTTTGCCGAGTTAACAGCAGCAGTGTGTTTGGGTGTAGAATGTCCGGAGATGTGGTCGTTTAAGCGTGCACCTGGTGTCCGAATAGTGTTGAGGTGAACAGGTCTGATCCATACTCTTCTGTCAGCGTGTTTCGCAAGCCGCTCCATGTCTTCCTGAAATAGAGCTCTCGACATTTCCGCCCACGCATCACGCATCCACACACGGACTCTCCTCCCACACACAGAGCCTCACTAACCTGACAGCATTCTGAAATACTCCACAGCATTTATACGCACAGCGGATTTACTCGCGTCGAGTCACTTGTGGTGCAGCAGTCAAACCTCAGGGCTTGTAATGGGACGGTTGCTTGTTCAAACAGGGAACAAGTGTGGAACAAGTCATGAACTATCAGCACTGTGCCCTTGAGCACTTGGTTGCTCCAGGTGGATTGTCCCTTTAGTAGATTCGCTTTGGTTAAAAGCGACTGTTTACTTGCTCCCTACTGTAAGCAAATGACTCACTCTACTGTAACCTACATGCTTAGATGCAAAACACAAGGGATCAGGTGCCAGTTGAACCAGCTGTTTGTAAGTTCCACCTAAGCCTAGTTTTGACGTAAAGGGGCACTAAGGCCTTGTCCACACAGACACGGGTATTTTAATAACTGTTGACTTTTTTTACGCGGTTCGTCCACACGGAAATGCAGTATCAGGTCACTGAAACCGAACATTTTTGAAAACCCCTGCCAGGGTGAGGATTTTCAGAAACGCCGGTTACAGTGTTGTCGTGTAGACAGTAAAACCGGGGTTTTTGCCTTGCGGCGTCAGAGTGTGCGCCGTTATCCGCCTACCGGAACCGGTAATAACTTTTTGTTAGGCTTCTGATTGGCCAACGTGGCTTTACGGTTAGGGTTATATCGCCGCCTGCTGGTGTGGCATGCTCTTGACATCGCTTGATAGCGTGTTTTTGCGTTTTCATGTAGACAGAGATTTTTTTTTAAACCGAGAATGTGTGGACTGGATTTTTTTTTTAAACACAGGAGGAAAAACTCCGGTTATAAAAATACCCGTGTCCACAAGTTGGTCCACAAGGCCTAAGTTACACCTTACGCAATATTACATATTTTTGCGTTGCACCCTTAATCTTAGTTAAAATGTAGCTCTACATATAAACTAAATAAATACAGAAACCTCTGACCAGGAGTAACAGGTTGGAATAAAACAGCAGATTGACTGACATGCATCAGTAAGCTCTTGTTTTTACCTGACAGGCATTTAGACATGATAATGCTGACATTTGCACTCATTCACATTTTAAGACAGAGAATGTTATGTGTCATTTCTTGTCATTGTTTTGAAGAAAACAGTTTCAGTAATTATTCATTGGGCCTTATTCATTTTGAATGCAGTTTCTGAATGTTATTTACCAATTGCTGTTTGTCATTCATGCTTTATTGTATTTGAATGGAAGCATTTGTACCGTTAGTTACGTGAGGCAAAAGAAGTTAAAATCACTGATAAACTGACATTCACAGCATTTTAACACAATTCTGCACACGTATTTGAAGGCAGCTACTGGATAACCCATAGTAAATGTCATGTTATAGGCATTACATTATGGAGTGCTTATGAGCTACTAGTTATGTTCTGCCTTAAGGGCTTTTAGGTGCTACTGAATAAAGTACCGAGTTAGTTACAATCTACTTAGTAGTTACTAGGGGCCAGATTTAATAACAGCTTGAGCCAGCGCCAAACACTCTTTTGGCATTAGAAACCTACTCTCAGGATTTACTAAAGACACGCAATGAAAAATTAGCGCTGAAATGGCGTGGACAGTTATTTTTGCAGCCGGCCTTATTGCATAGGCATTTGTAGGAGTTTCTTTCAGACACAAAATTTATGAGGAGAGTATTTAAATGAATCATGCAAGGTGATTTACTAAGATTTACGCTAGTCAATTTACTGGTATTTGAGTCATTTAACTGAGTCTTAAACCAGACGCTAATTTCCACTTCTCTTGGTAGATTGCGTTGGTCATTATGGAAATAATCCTGGCAATGTATTCTTTAATTTGCGTGTCGTCAGTAGATCAGGCACAGAACTTTCTACTCCCATCTGCACTTTTTGGGAATTGCGTTCTCACACTAATTTGCGGTATCTGGTCCAAAGCCTCTAGCGTTAACTTTGTTCCAAATTATGTAAGAACGTATGAACGGCTGGTGCAACCGTAGGATCCAGATCTGTGAAAGGATAATTATTGCACTGTACCCCAGTTGCCAGTTGGTGTATCTATACACACAAACAATATTCAAACATTCCTGAAATTTCAAGGGCAAGTATGAAAGTCCAAGCCGGTTTATGATGATGATCAGCTGGACTAACAGATGATATGGTGGACCACTTGTTAGCTAGTTATGTTCAAAACCACAGCTTTAAAAGAAAGAGTTCACAATGAAGATCTTGGCATTATTTACTCCTCACATTTTTCCAAACCTTTATTTTTCTTCAGTGGAACACGAAAGATGAATTTGTGAAGTATACCCTGGTCACTCTTTTCAGTACAACGGAAGTGAATGGGAAATTACCAAAAGCATGTTCAAAGTGTGATTAAAATGTATCATGAATCTAGTCCATAGTATACACAATCTGCCTGAATGGTGCTTTAGGACTGATCTGATTCTTGAGTTCTGACCTAATGATGCCGTTAACAGTCAAGAACCAGAAGATTAGTGAGTAACAACCCTAACAGTTTTCAATCTCTTTGTTGTGGCTTCAGAAGATTTGGAATATTGCAAACAAGTCATGTAGACCACATAAAATGACACTTTATAGAGTTTTTGTATCTGGCTTGAAGCTCGAAATCCTCAGTCCTCATTTACAAGTGCATGAAAAATAGTGCCAAGAACTATATTTATTCTTCTGTAGAGGAGTCAAGTTTGGAACGACATGAGGGGGGAGTACAGTTTTGAGTTAACTAAACTGTTATTGTGAAATTATATTATATTGTTAATATCATGTCAAACCTAGCATCATTACGGTTACCTTAAAAGGTTATCAAGATATTAAGGGTGTTCACATTTGTAGTTCGGGTCTCATGGTTCGTTTGGTCCGGGCCAAAAAAAAACAAACAATGTAGTCCCGGTCCGCTTAGCGTTCACATTGGCATTTTAACACCGAACCTAAAAGATAACGATCCTAAAGTCATAGGGATATGTTCACAACCTGATTGGTCGGCTTCTATGACGTATATTTCGAGACGGAACTTACCGAACATCCAAAACTATCCTGTGTGTTGGGATAAATGCGCTCGTTGTTTGTACGTAGCCCACATAGAACTCGTGAAGAGCTTATAAAATGTGTAAAGTAGTCAAAACAGCGGGAGGAATCCCTCTGTCACACACACAAACGAAGATGCGAGGAGATGCGGTCACGACTATGAAGAGAAAAAGCAGGTATGCTTGAGCATTCTGTCCTTTTTAGGGTCGCATCTTGTGACATCACTTCACGTTTTTGGTTCGTTTACATGTCTTTGGTCCGCGTTGCGTTCATATTTCATTCAAACTACACCAGAGTTCGCTTGGAAGCGGACCGAGACCCATCTTTTCAGCGGTCTCAGTCCACTTGTTTGGTGCGCACCAGAGTTCAGATGGCAGCCTTCACACTTATCCAAATAAATCGCACTAACAGAGCAATCTCACCAGGGTTCGTTTCAATCCAACCAAACATGCCAAGTTTGAACACCCTAATTAGTCAGAAAATACTTTTTAGTCTATTAGCCAAGGTTTTCAATCTGTCATATTATGTACAGGCCAACTTATTAAAATCTCTCTATACGGTGTGACCATTTATTTTTTAATAGATCTATAAAAAAAACACACAAGAACAACAAAACCCCCACAGTTTGAAGCTGTTTGGAATCAGGGGCATTTGGTGGGAATCAATACAAATTAATTATTCATGAGCCTCTACCAATGTACCACCAAATGAAGGCTAATTTATTAGAATTCAATCTCTGGGAAAAAAAATATCGATTTGTATTGATTTAATTAAAGATTCACACTGACACTAAAGTGGCACTGAGATACCATGCAACTGATGAAGGTCCATTTGGAGCGTTTACTGCTGCAGTGAGAACTGGAAGTCCAACAGATCTAAAGCCCTAACTGTCATCGCAAACACAATGTTTGATTGTCACATGTCGATAAAACGCCACAATATGTCCAAATACAACGCCAGTGCCAATCAGACACACAATGATGAGAGCAGATCTGACATGGCAAATGACTGCTGACAGACAGCCCAGAGGCCCGAAGGAGTTTAATAAGTGAAAGGGCCGATCCTGAGGGGGGAAAGAGACTGGAGGTCGCTGCAGTTCTGATGAGCAAAGTCATTAATTAGTAATGAAGAGATAACGAGTCAATCCCTCTTCAGGAGAGGGTGATGTGTGCTTTCATTATTACGACTGAAAATGTGAAAAGGTGTCAGGGGGCTTTAGACAAAAACAACAGGCTTTAGCTTTACCAAAACAAACAAAGAGAAGTGTCGGATTCACACACAACAGACAGCTCATACACCCGTCTGATGCATTCTGCACATATAAATGGCAAGAGCCAGCATAAAGCATCTGATCCAATCATACTGAACTGGCATCTGCACTTTCTGAGCGTCAAGGAGAACAAGCTTTTAAAGGAGCTGTATGTAAGAAATGTTTTTTTAAATAATCATAAAATGGCCCTGATATGTCACTAGACATTAAGAAATCATGTTCATTTCAAATACTTATATCACTGACAACAGTAGTTCAGCCAGGATATTGTCATTTAAAAAGTGAAGTTGCAGCCCTCAACTGATGTTGATATTGTCATGTTGTGTTTTGGTCTGATGCTCCACCCTCCACCGATCTACCAATCACGAAGTCAGTAGTGTTGCAGCATCCGGGTTGCCAGCTCTGCTCTAGTTACCACAGCTGCATATTCAAACGTATTGGATAAAAAAATGTTGGATCCTGCAGCCTATCTGGCAACCTCGAGTCAGGGGGAGGGAGAGGGGATAAGTAATTTGAAAGTGATTGTAGTACCAGTTTTGGCCACAATCTTACATACGGCTCCTTTAAGGGCCTGTCAGGAAACAATGTTTCCAAGCTTCTGCAATGAGAGCTTCTGGAGAAGCAGCTAGTTTCACAGTTTCCCCAATTTAATCCAGTCATGTTTAAGGATGTTTTGCCACTCAGTCTGGCTGAGGCGGCGTGTCCTGGTAGGAAAGTGACGTCAACGCATACCCTCTAATTCCTCTTCTCCATTTTCTGATTAACTCGCTCATAAATGCCCTGTGGTTCCTCAGACTTTGTCTAAAGTGGTGTTCACAGTGAATAGCAGAGACCAGAATAACTTTTCAATGAGAGGTAACGAATTAAGGTGGCGTTTGCGAAACTGGCCACAAAGTTGAGCAACATTTCGGCTTTGTGCAAATGAGAAGCGATGCAATGTGGAAACTACCAACAGGAGTGAAGGAAATCAAGTCAAGTCATCTTTATTTATATAGCCTTTATACAATTCAGATAGTTTCAAAGCAGCTTTACAGAGATGACAGGAAAATAATGCATTTCGGCTGTGGTTCAGCTGAAGTCAGTTCAGTGTTGATTCAGTTCCATTGTAAAAATCATCAATTATTAAATTAGCTCATTTCATCTATAAAGCAGCTTTGCAAAAAATGATGTCACTGTCCAGCTCAGTTCAGTTCTCATACAACAGCGTCAGTACAGTCAGATCAATAATATTGTTGAATATTAAGCGTCCCTATAATTAAGGCAATCACAAGATCCGCCCGCAGTTCGAAACTGAAGTCGAGTAGGAGCGCTTACTAGCAAGCAACAGCACAGCAAGTTGATGACCTTCAATTATTCACTGAAGAGATGGCAGAGATTGAGCAGAAGCGATAACTCACTTGGAGTCTATAATAGATTGTGGTGTTGCTTGCTTTATTTCTGTAGCTCAATTTTGGTAGCTGTTGCTAGCCAAGAGCTGCGTGTCGGTTGCTAAACTAAGAACTGATAATAGGTTGTTAGTGTAGGAGATCCTGCTGGAGATTTAGTTCACACAGTTTTAATTTGTTAATACAAGAGGAGGCTCAGCTGTGAAGCAATCATTGACTTGCTATTTAACAAACAATTATCACTGACACAGAAACGTCAGTCCTTGTGTAAAGATCTATCTATCTAGACAAGGAAGACACCAACAAGGCACCAAACTCAAGTTGTTCCACACCTGTATGAATTTCTCTCTTTGAATTCTGATGAACACAAAACAAGATATTTTGAAGAATGTCGGACAGTTGGACCCCATTGACTTCCATAGTATTTGCAAGGTAAATTTGCAATAATTAGTTGGTATAATTATACGTGAAACTCCAAGGCAGCAGTAAATTCATAAACACTTGCTGGAAAATGATGACGCATATGGAAAATCATTACTGACTGGTCATTTTATAGCTCATTCTTAAAAGGGTCATCGGATGCAAAATTCACTTTTATATGGTGTTTCCATATAAATGTGTCTTTGCAGTGTGTGGACACAACCACCATACAATGAAGAAAAAAAATCCATTCACTCCTTTTTTTTTATCCTCAAAAAGCCTAAACACACTCAATCAAGCCGTTTTTGAATTTTCTGAGCATTATGACATCATATTGCTCATGCTCCGCCCACGACCACTGATGGACTGTCCTGTATTAGCATATATTTCCGCCCTCAGCCTTCTGTATACTTTCTGTCAAGGCAGCACTTTCCGTGTCTTGTGTCGACACGGCCCACGGAAGAGAGGGGTGGGGTGAGCAGTTGCTCATTAGCATTTAAAGAGACATGCACCGCAATGGGTCGCAGTGAACAGAGCTGTTTATGAGGAGGTAAAAAGCGTGTTGTTTTACACTTAACCAAAGTGTGTTACAAACTTTACATGAAGACCCTAAAGTATAATACCAACTTGTGGAAAATGGGCATCCGATGACCCCTTTAAGGTCCGAAATTCTCGCATGTTAAAAAAATAAATACCTCACTTTGTGTCAATCACGTTTACACACTGCTTCCGAAACTTTCGTCTGTCATAAAAACATTTGGATCGGGTTCGATTTTCTGCGTTTTTCGCATCCGTAAAAAGCATTTTGAGAGGTGTTTTGACAATTCAGAGCCACCGAACGACAAATACGAAAAAAACGAGAGTTTCGGACTCAGTGTGCAAGGACTATTGATGCTGCTAAGACTATCATGCTTTCTGAACAACAAATCAATTTTGTTCCAAACCTCTGTCCTGGCAGACAGGTTTATGAGCAAGGAGCAAGTTTGCAAGGAATAAAAATGTATGTACAGTACATTATCATAAATCACTGACCCAACAGGGCATGTGGCTGAAACTCTCTGACACTGGCCCCAGGCCATTCTTATTCTTGAGCACTGCAGTACAGTTCACGTTCACAGAATAAAGTGCATCTCTGATCACCTTAAGTCTTCCCTGTGCTGCTCTTTCCCTTCTAAGGACTGTGCCAGTCGGCTGTCAGCAATGTTGACTTCATTCCTGCCCTCACCAGTCAGTCAAGCCCGTGTTGGCTTTAACTGAGGACCCATATAGACAACACTGCAGCCATGTCCACTAAAACTAACTCTTAAACATTGTTCTCGTGAAAACTTCCCTTTGAAACTAACAGAAAAAAAGTTCAAATTTAAAAATACAAGCCAATTCAAAATATAAATACTATGATCGTATATAAATACTAAAATAACACTGCTGCTTCAGACACTAAGCACTTCAGCATAATATCCCATTGACTCGCACTAGACACACGCACGTTAGTTTTTCATGTTTAATTGGGTTTTTCCATAGACAATGATTTTTATACTGTATATTCTATACACTAACCATCACAGAAACTTTTTCTGCATTTTTACAGTTTCTAAAACATCACTTAGTATGATTTGTAAGCTGTTTTCCTCATGGTTACCAAAAATTGGTACAAGGATTTTGAATATTGCCACCTTTGTGTGGATTTTGTCATCACAACGGAGGTCTCACACACACACACACACACAGCAGTGTGTACTCTCATAATGTACGGTACCTGTAATAGATAGTCAGCATGAAGTGAAGCCCAAACAATGTTTAGATTAGTGTCGTGATCAGATGCTGCAGTAAGAGACAATACAATCATAACAGTTACACCCACACACTTACACTTCTTTACGATTTGTCAGCACTAATGCACTGTTTTTAAATCAGGTCCTCCTTTCAGCTCAGGGAATAACACAAAGCACTGCTCAGCAGCAACACCACATAAAGAACAAGAATCGAGAACTGGGTCTTATTCTGAGCTGGTGCCACTGCTGCTCTTAAATGTCTTTTGTGGATAGAGGATTAAAACACTGA
This sequence comes from Rhinichthys klamathensis goyatoka, assembly GCF_029890125.1. Lineage (NCBI taxonomy): Eukaryota > Metazoa > Chordata > Actinopteri > Cypriniformes > Leuciscidae > Rhinichthys > Rhinichthys klamathensis. Next base: position 3,506,757 of record NW_026606556.1, read on the forward strand.
AAGTCTTTCCTATGCCACTGAATCAGGGTCTCAGCAAAAGAAATAATATATTTTCTGAGTTGTCAGCTTGCATTATGAATTGAATATGAGACAGAAGATTCATGCCGCAAAATAACACAAAAAACAACACAGCATGCACTGTAAGGAGTCACTGTACGTTGTGTCAGTTGGTTTTTAGAAGAGAACAGCTTGTGTGGGATTAAATGAATGGCACTGCATTCACAGTGGTGTGGTGTGTGTGGTGTGTGTAATGAAGACGGGGAACCAGAAAACCCCTCCCGTCCTCCCTGCACGCTCACACACCGACTGAAATATTCAACAGAGGGCTAGTCAATAGCACAGCATCCGTAAAATCGATGTCATTCAGGACGAGAGAGAAGGAGAGAGAATGTGAGAGACAGAAATGAGGAAGCAGATGTGAGAGGACCATAATACACAATACATTTGTGCATTCCCTCTGTGCTATTTTGTATTTGTTGGTCAATGTACAACTGTGCCAGACGGATGTTTTTGCTGATATCTTAGCGCCTCATGTCATGAGTGCTTGGTTTAAAAGTTGAAATCAATAGTAAATTAAAATTCACCCTTTAATGCTCCTGGTCTTACTGTGAACGATTCATTTGTGCATGCTATTCCAATGGAAAAATATCTTATATGAATTTGAATATCTTCATCTTTCACACAACCCATCTCTTCCCTCAATCTCCTAGTAAGCAAATCCCAATTACATACTCTTACAGATCCTGCTTAATATCCCTGACCTCACTTGCTGGGTTTCCATGCAAAATTTGGCATGAAAAAATGTGGAACGAAAACGGCAAGATGTGAATAAAATTTCCAAAATGCGTCGGAAAAAACTTTCTCACTGCACATCAACTACGATGGAAACATTTACTGAATAAATTCCTAGAGGTACATCAAAAAAAAGTAATGTGACTGAATAATTCAATCAAAGAAATGTTCAACTGTTACCTCTCAGAACACAAAGTTTAATCTAAACCTCCAGTGATATCACAATGAAGGGGAAAGATCACCCAAAAATGAAAGTTCTGTCATCATTTACTCACCCTCATATTGTTTCAAACCTGTATGACTTTCTTATGCGTAACAAGATATTTTGAACATTGGGGCCCATTGACTTCCATTGTATGGACAAAAATAAACACTGAGAAATTTCTCAAAATGGCTTCTTTCGTACAGGTTTGGAGTGACGTGAGGAGGGTGAGGAAATGATGACAGGACTTTCGTCTTTGGGTCAACTATCCCTTCAATAAAAAAAGTCACAGAAATAGATGGAAGCTGTAGTCACGGGGAAAGCCACTATTTTGCTTAAATTTCTTTGTGACGATTTCATTCTATTGTACACATCAGACAGTAATGACATTAATGGCAAAGACAGCATCAGGTTTATTAGGCTGCTGTCACTTTAAGACTAAATGCACAAATCACTGTTACACACGTGTTTTGTTTCTCAACTGTTTACGTTCCCTCAAGACAAAAAGGATTGTGTTTCACTTAAGACAAATGACTGTTTACGAGGATACTTGCGAATATGGGCATTTTGACACTTACTATAAGTATGTATATTTAACCGTTCAAGCTAAATTAGGCGGCAAAAAGAACTCCGTTCACTTCTCGCGGGTTCACGTGCGTGCGTCTCTCAGAACCATCTCTCTGACAGCGTGTGCAAATAGCGAAATGAGATCTCTTTTCTGCTTAAAAACAAATGAAACATTTACGTCAGTGAACGTAACCGCGTAACAGTGTTGGGGAAAGTTACTTTGAAAAGTAATGCAATACAATATTGTGTTACTCCCTTAAAAAGTAACTAATTGCGTTACTTAGTTACTTTTTAAGAAACTTAGTTACTTTTCTCACCTGGGCTGGGCTTGTTTTTCTTTTAATAACAAAAAGTTGTATTTTTGGGCAAATGTAAAGGCCCTTTCACACCTACATTTAAACAATAAGGATGAAGAAAATGCAAATTCACGCGTGTACAGTAGATAGCGCAGCTCTAACAAACCTTTCAGCTGTGCTGACATTCTGGATTGCAGAAAAATAGAATGCAGGAGAAGAAAGTTTAACACTTACGTCACCAATAAAAACAAAAAATCTAAAGTCATTTTTGCTTATGGTTTAATTAAATCATCGAAGGTCAGCAGCAAGTACATTAGTCAATAAAGTGAGATTAAATCCATACAAATTTTTTTTTATTTAACATTTAATTATTGGTGGTTTACATAGTATTTTGATTTTGTATTTCACTGATTTCATTTATTTTGAGGAATACTGAAATAAATGTGCAAATGTTTTTTTGTGCAAGTGAGATAAAAGTAAATGCTCACATTTAGTCTAGATTCTAGAACTACAATAACCATCATGTTCGCACAGCACACTCAACGCACCTTACTCACAATTTCTCTCAACATGGGGACAAGAAAGGTGTCAGTGAATAAATGGGAAAACAAGTAACTTGCATTACTTATTTGAAAAAGTAATGAGTTACTTTACTAGTTACTAGTTTAAAAAAGTAATCTGATTACATAACTCGAGTTACTTGTAATGCGTTACCCCAACTGACCGCGATGGAGATCATAGTTCAAAATTATTTGCAATGGAAACGTATTTTTATATTTTTAGTTTTAGCCAACGATAATAACCCTGGTTAAAGAGTATCAACTCCCATAAAAGCAAATCATTTTGAAATTAAATGCTTTATTTACGAGTGCATACAAACTATTACGGGAAGCAATCTATTTCACATTGAAAGTAAAATTCAAGTTCAAGTTTGAAAAACGTGTCTCAACCGTAGACGTGAGACTGAATGCAAGAGCACAACTCGAGCGGTTCAGTGCAGACAGAAGGAGAGAGCAAGAGAGTGTGTCGTGATGACTGGAGTCGGATGAAAGGATTTCTGGGGGAACACGTTTGTAAGAGCGCGTGCACATGGGAAATCTGCATCGGCACAAAGACTGCAGGAAACATGATTACTGCAGTGGTGGAATCCCTTGCCTGGAAAGGAGGGTTACCCCTCACCTCTCCTCTCGCAGGCATCCCTCGCCCGCCCTCCCTCTCTCTCTGAATCCTAGTGTTTCCCTGTTTGATATGTAATAACGCCCCCGCTACCCCCGCACTGCGCTGAAACAGCTCAGCACAATGCATTTCACACCGCATGTACGTGTCGTGCACGTGAGGATTTCGACAGAGGATGTGGCTAGTGCATAACCCAAGAGCGCAAGCGGTGGTAATAAAACACCTTAACACGTCTACACTTTAATGCCTGTAACATTAATCAATGTGTGCTGCAGCACTTTGTAGTATTACTGCAGAAAATCACACCCATCTGGGTCTTTCTCACACAGCACACAATAGCCACACGTGATTCACTGAATGGTGCTTGTCATGAACACGTCCATTAGGAGCCCATATGCTTTCTCAGATATTACCTAGTGTGTCAAAGATTAACGGAGTTATTGTTTCCCAAAAGAAAGAACCGATTCTGAACTGCTTGAAACGAGTCGTCAGTAATTGCAGTCTTACTTCCTCCACGAACCAACCGAGGTTTGTGACAAATGTGCATAATGCTAGCCTATGGTCTTCATTAGCTGGGTTTCCATCCAAACGTGAAGCAAATATTTTCCAAGTTCAAAAAAAAAAAAAAAAAAAAAAAACGAAATATGTGCGTTCCAATCAGCTTGTTCGAGTGGACGACATTGGTATTGGTAACCTAGTAACCAACAGTAAATAAAACACCATCAGCGGAAACAGTGATGTGTCGTTTGAATCTATGAGCCGACTCCTTTAAGTGAACTGAGTCGTTTCCTGTCTGAGAGCTGTATACTATACACAAACCGTATACAAAAGTAAACTCTTTATTACTGAGCTGAGCCAAATGATTGGAAATTATTTCCCTCTTTTTAGGGAATAGGAATTCCCATCGTGAGGAAACAGCAAATTAGTCACGTGTGTTTAATGTTCGCTACGTCAGAATTTATTAGGCAAATGCGCAAATTATTTCGCATTAACTCTTTTTCGCACAAGTCAAAAACCACCTCAAGCGAGCGTAAAATTTGGCGTTTCCATCTCGTTTCTGATGTGATGCTTCAAAATGCACATAAAAACAGGGTAATAGAAACATAGCTTTTGGCTATTGGCTGCCCGCGAACAACGTCTACTTTGACTGCCCTCAAACACTGTAATTGTAGCCTAGGTGAGTTTGGTTCGTGTTGTCGATATTTTGAGAATACTTTGCATGCACTTCAAAAGGATTGGGATTGATTGGGCTCAGATTGATCGGTCGACCAATCACAACAGACTGGGCCATCTGACCAATCAGAGCAAAGTAGGCTCTCGGAAAGGCGGGATTTAGAGAGACTGAATCCTTGATCGAACCCTTTCAGGCACCGTGAGAAAAGAGGTGATGCTGCAATGTATATTATGAGAAAATGAAAGCGTTTATTGACCTTGGATGCATGTAAACCAGTTGTAGGAGACCTCCAAAACAAAATTAGGAACCTTTCAAATAGCATGATAAAATAATAAACCAAGTCACACACTGTAAGATATAAATTCACAACTAGAAACTCACAATTTTGCAATATAAACATGCAATTATAAATTGTGAAATAGTCACATTTATGAAAAATAGCTGCCGTTATGAGAAATACTCACAACAGTAAGATACACTCACCGCCCACTTTATTAGGTACCCCATGCTAGTAACGGGTTGGACCCCCTTTTGCCTTCAGAACTGCCTCAATTCTTCGTGGCATAGATTCAACAAGGTGCTGGAAGCATTCCTCAGGGAGTTTGGTCCATATTGACATGATGGCATCACACAGTTGCCGCAGATTTGTCGGCTGCACATCCATGATGCGAATCTCCCGTTCCACCACATCCCAAAGATGCTCTATTGGGTTGAGATCTGGTGACTGTGGAGGCCATTTTAGTACAGTGAACTCATTGTCATGTTCAAGAAACCAATTTGAAATGATTAGAGCTTTGTGACATGGTGGAAGTAGCCATCAGAGGATGGGTACATGGTGGCCATAAAGGGATGGACATGGTCAGAAACAATGCTCAGGTAGGCCGTGGCATTTAAACGATGCCCAATTGGCACTAAGGGGCCTAAAGTGTGCCAGGAAAACATCCCCCACACCATTACACCACCACCACCAGCCTGCACAGTGGTAACAAGGCATGATGGTTCCATGTTCTCATTCTGTTTACGCCAAATTCTGACTCTAACATCTGAATGTCTCAACAGAAATCGAGACTCATCAGACCAGGCAACATTTTTCCAGTCTTCAACTGTTCATTTTTGGTGAGCTCTTGCAAATTGTAGCCTCTTTTTCCTATTTGTAGTGGAGATGAGTGGTACCCGGTGGAGTCTTCTGCTGTTGTAGCCCATCCGCCTCAAGGTTGTGCGTGTTGTGGCTTCACAAATGCTTTGCTGCATACCTCGGTTGTAACGAGTGGTTATTTCAGTCACTGTTAACCTTCTATCAGCTCGAACCAGTCTGGCCATTCTCCTCTGACCTCTGGCATCAACAAGGCATTTCCGCCCACAGAACTGCCGCTCACTGGATGTTTTTTCTTTTTCGGACCATTCTCTGTAAACCCTAGAGATGGTTGTGCGTGAAAATCCCAGTAGATTAGCAGTTTCTGAAATACTCAGACCAGCCCTTCTGGCACCAACAATCATGCCACGTTCAAAGTCACTCAAATCAACTTTCTTCCCCATACTGATGCTCGGTTTGAACTGCAGGAGATTGTCTTGACCATGTCTACATGCCTAAATGCACTGAGTTGCCGCCATGTGATTGGCTGCTTAGAAATTAAGTGTTAACGAGCAGTTGGACAGGTGTACCTAATAAAGTGGGCGGTGAGTGTATATAGTCAATTCCGAGAAATGAAGTTGGAGTTATGAAAAAAAAAAAAGAGTCTGCAATACCAACTTTGTCTTCCATAATTAACCAGATAATTAATCTGATATCCCTCCCACATTCAAACCTCTCATTTTTGAATTGCTATTGTCTTACACAGTGATCATTTCTTTTACCAAGGCAACAATTTGCATTTACATGGCAACCATAATTTCTTCCAAAATAAGTTACTGAATTTTTCTACTAATGCAAAACTGTCATATAAATGAATCTGTGATATCCTGCAAATAATGTAAGCTTTCATAATTGTCTTAATAAGCATAGTAAATATGTAATTGTAGCATTTTGCAGAAACATTGTAACATGATCCATTTGTCAAAGTTTCCCTGTTTAGCCATCTCTAGTATTGAGAGCAACCTTGGGAACTAGACACTAATGTTTGATGTACAGTCTGCTATCTGCTAATGCTGTCTAACCTTTACAAAAACACAAAGCACAACAGCCGGATGCCTGAACTCTACTATAACACTGCATTTACAACTCTTAGCCAAATAAACCTTTCTGCATCTGACAGTATAAAGTCAGTGCAGTTAAATCATCCTGTTTGGGTTCAACTGGGTCAATGTTTTACACCCGCTTCTCAGTGCAGGGAGACACACTAAAACAGACAAATATTTATAAACTCACAATGATGTCATTAAAGTTTGCGTATTCGCTTGCAGTGAGGTTTAGGGAAATGTGAAGCCAGAATCATGTTTCTGAAGAGCTCTAATCTATTTACAAATCGTCATCAGTACTACAGTGTCACAAATCGCATCAACCCACCCACACTGCACTTCACTGAACTGAATAGATTGTTACACCGAGTATAGTCATTCTCTGGAAATGACCTTTGATGCAGCCTAGTCGTCACAGCTTCACATGGTAAAGAGCTGAAGTCGTAGTTTAGGTGTTTGTTCACCTGAAAAACACCTAAACTACGACTTCAGCTCTTTACCATGTGAAGCTGTGACGACTAGGCTGCATCAAAGGTCATTTCCAGAGACATGTAAAATTATTTTGCGCATTAGCGCATAATATATCACCACGGCTATTCAACTGGAGTGTTTTGAGGCATCACTAGCCTCACTGAGATTCACATATGAATGAAATGTATCATTGATTTGTACTTCAGCTTTATTTAAATTCCTTTAAACAATTTTTTGTTGGATTTTTAGTTAACAATATCAACACTGCACTGTAAGCAATTCAACGTGAAATGAAAGCAGCAGTGTAGCATCTCGCCTATTGGCACATGTTAGAAATAAACAGCTTGGAAAAAGCTGCACATTTTCAAACAGATGTCGCGCTACTGAAAGATGCCAAGTTATAGCCTTGTTACTTCTGTTAGTTACTTCCCAACATTGGCACACACACACACACACACGACCAAACCGGTTCGTCTCTCCTTTGTGTGTACAGAACAAAGCAGGGTTCAATATGTATTTAGGGTTTGGTCTTTTACAGGACAACCACATTCTACAATTTCTGACTGGAATTTCTGATCAGACAGCGACAACCACATTTACATTAAATCCAAGTAGCCTAGATTGTGCAGAGCCAAACTAAACAACTATCACAGTTTCAGGAGTGACTTCTGTAATCTGTACAAACACAATGTAGAGGGCTTATTCTTCCCGCATTTAGATCCAACTGTTACTCCTAAAAGGCGTGGTCGTTTGTGACACGCAAAAGCTTCACTTTTAACATAGCAGGCCAGGTCATTCAACCAATAAAAAAATAGACTCTTTTTCTTTTGAAAATGTCTTAAAGTGCGCTAGTTTTTGAAAACATAACATAATCGTCTCTGTGAAAACTAGAAAAACGCAATTTTGTGAAAGCGGAGACATCATACGCATGCATGTTACGTGTTCAGTCTATAGACACGTAGTGTTTCTTTACAAAGTGACATCACCAACTACTGGACTGGCAGAGTAATACAAAGTTTTTAATCGTTTTGGCGGATCTGTGTGAACGGGGATCGCTTTGACGATGTTTTTGCATGTATGCAAAAAAACAAAAGCAAAGGAAAAACGTTTCCGTTTTTAGTACATTGTTGTCGTGCGAACGTACCCTGAATGTTCCATTACTCAGGATACACAGATATTACAAGTTCTGGCTGATATTGACAGGTTGATAATTATTTTAAGTGTTACTGCTGTAATTAAATATGTTTATACTATTATGTGCAAAAAAAAAAATGCTACAAGTGAATTTAGGCATCACAACATTATATGTAAAGTATGAAAACCTTGTTTTATTTTCTTAAGATTACATTTAACAGTGTTACTGATTTATACGTTTTTTTAATATATATATATATTAACTTCAAATGAGCATGCACAATTAAACATCCAATATCAATCGATGCCAATAAGAATAATAATTAAAAATCCCTAATTGCCCGGTATCTCATATTGTGCATAAAAAATCATTACTTTAAGAATTGGGAACAGACATTACAGAATGCAACAAAATATGAAGCTAGAAGTGTTTGCATCATAGACTGTAAAAAAAATATGGACGTAGTGTCCTTGACGTCACCTCTAGGTTTCTGAAGAGCATTTTTGAAGCCCAAAGTGGCAGAGCCGGCCGTCGCCATCTTGGTAGCGCGTCACTCACGGATAAATGAAAATGGGCAAAGAGGCGGGATTAGCTGAGGTGACGGCTAACAGACAGCAGACGAACGGCTAGTAGTGACATCAGCGGCAATCCACCTGTCACTCAAGTGGCCACGCCCTTAATTATGCAGAACTTTAAGGCTTAATATAATTTAAACAGATGAGTTATAAAAATTTACCCCCCTCACAGTTGTCATGAAGGGCAAAATTAGCTATATAGACCATAACTACTCTTTGCACCAGGCTGTAAAAAAAAAAATCTGCTGTAAAGTTGGGCATTTTAACATGGGATTGACTCTTTTGCAGCCTGTCTCTAGCGGCCAGTCGGTGAATTGCAGTTTAAGTCACTTCCGTGTTGGATTCAAGAGAGAGACAGGGAGGTTGCCGCTTGGTTAGCATTCATGCATTTGTTCTCCATGTTGAAATGAGCGCACTGCCAACCCAATGAGTCATATGGAGACAGATGGTCATAGGCTTCAGAGTAGAGCGAGTAACCCGACCACACAAACCTCACACATGACTCGCTGGGAGAATTCTCAGTGACAGTTGCGCAAATATGTGCACACAAACCCCAGCAACAGACTCACTGGAGGATCTTGGCCTCCTGCAACACAAGCTCATGGCAAATCATAACTGTTTTACGTTTTGGTGAAATGGTGGCTAATTCGAATGAATTCGTACAATCTTATTCATACGTTTTCAGTGGATCTGGTTACGGCCAGTGATGGGTATGTTTAGGGGTGTGGTTAAAGGTGGGCCTTCATGCTTGCTTTTTTCTAATTGTATGTTTTAGTACGATTCACATCATACAAATTCATACTAAATAGTCACCTCGTAACATTGTTTCGTTTTCCCGTGAGATCAAGTTGGCTCCTACAACAATGGCCTCCTATCCTGGAGACCTGCAGCGAAGCATTCCTCTGCAGGAATGACATTTGCTTGTGGAAATGCTGATGGCTTATGTATCTGAATGCTGGCGTCTCCAGTGCCAAGGCAGGGTCTGCTAGACTAGGGGGCGCAACTGGGATGGGAGGAAGAGAATTAGCCCTGGCTTTCCCTCTGTCCAAGTTTCCGCTGCTTGTCTTTCTGTGGCTCATGTCCTCAGTGTGGATATACAGTAGTATGGCTGGGTGATGCAGCAAAAAATCTCTATAAAATATCTTTAAGCCTTTTGACATCAGATAAGAATTTTGGTATTTATATGCACCAATACACAGAAAAAATAAATGCATACTAGACAGGGACTGTTTAAACTGTCAGTTTTAGTGAATCATTAAATTGATTCATAGAAATAAAATTCTAAGACCATTTTTCTTATTGAAATATAAATTAGAGACGCTACTAAAACATCTCCGCTTTAACGCTCATTCTCATATCTTATACTCCTAAGATAAAGGATTGTAAAACTACTCTAATGACAGTCTTTAGGAAAACTAATGGCCAATAAATAGCTCATTAAATCCTTTAGATATTCATAATTTTGCTTAATTTTATATCATGAGAAAAATCTGTGCGAATACATCATGAATATTTAATATATCACCCAGCCAAAAGACTTATTAAATAGTTATTGATAAAAATGAGCCAAAGGCTTGGACATGACTTACAATGTGCGTTAGTGGAGTTTTCCAGAAGTCTCATAATTTATTCCCAAAGCTGTAGTAATTTAATGTTCATGTCAATGGACTGGAGTAATGGTGTCTGAGGATGGCTGACAATAAATAAAACACACATGCACTTGAAAAGAAAAAAAAGGTTTAAATCACACATTATAGCTGATGTAAAATACTCCTCAGCGGCTAGAATCAGAAGCAGCACTTTGAACTTTGCAGTCGTCATGACAATCCGCGAGAGTCTTGCGCAACACTGTAAAAATGTACAGTAGCAATCAAGAATACAATACATGTTTCCCACGATTGTGCATTAATGCCACATCTGATCCATTGCTAAAGTCTCATGCATAGTGAATGAATTCAAGTTTGCCTGATCACTAAGACAGTTAATGTGAATGTTCCAGCAAAATCTGGCAACATATTAACTTGCACTTCGAACAGTCAGCCTAAAAAAAATTTATTCAAGTGATTCAAGTGGGAAATATGATTTATTTTTAATTAAACTATGGAAGACATTTGCTGCATCCAAAATCAAATACTTCGCTACTAGATAGATTGTAAAAAATAAAAATAAAAACCTGTATGCCAACAGGGAGAGGATTTGTTAACAGCGGTAAAGCGACGCAAACGACGGCGTAGGTCACATGACAGTAACAACATGGCGGATGTAGAACATCTGAATTTCATTAAAGGATTCGTTCACTTCAGAATTCAAATTTCCTGATAGTTTACTAACCCCCACGTCATGATATTCATGTCGGTCTTTCTTCAGCCAAAAAGAAATTAAGGTTTTTGAGGAAAACATTCCAGGATTTTTCTCCATATTGTGGACTTTATAAAAAGACAGATCGTTTGGCTAGATAAGACCCTCATTCCTCGGCTGGGATCGTGTAGAGCCTTTGAAGCTGCATTGAAACTGACATTTGGACCTTTAAACCGTTGATAATGTTTTCCTCAAAAACCTTAATTTCTTTTTGACTGAAGAAAGACAGACATGAATATCTTAGATGATGTGGGGATGAGTAAATTATCAGAAAATTTTAATTCTGAAGTGAACTAATGCTTTAACACTCCACACATTCATTCTATATAGAACATACTTTTTTAACAGTCACAAAAAAAGTTTCAAACCAAATGTAATATACAGAATGCGATTTTGGACACCGGTTGTGTGTTTATGTTTGTGAAAGCTATTATTCATTACTTGAATACTGAATCCTAAAAACCTTAAGGTGATGATGATAGTTGCAAATGTTGTACTCCTACTTATAGATAAATCTGTAGAGTTTCCAATTAATAACCACACACAAACTAAACATAAGCTCCTTGGAGAGATGAGAAACAATTAAAAACATATGATTCACTGAAGCGAATCAATGATCATACAGAGTCACATGGGTTTCATCGGCTAAGAACAATCTTTCATGACATTTTTTTTTTTTTTTCGTTGTTGTTGTTGTTTTTTGCAAGCTCATTGAAACCAGGATCAAAGATTAAAATGCCATGACCCATTCATTTTCCTAAGAGACAAGAGGCTGAATCAATATTCGTCCAATACTTCAGCTTCACTCTTTCACCGCAAAGATTTTGCACGGTTGAACGAGTGCAAATGGATTTACTCTGTATTGACCGAGTTCATGGTTATCTATCTAAAAAACAGACAAAAAAAAAAAACGTTCCACTGTAACATCACTAAAATGTGGTGCCATTAAAATCAAATCGTATCTATTCAATTCACAGTTGCGGTCCATTTCTGTTAATGATGCCGTTCCTCTCTGGCAAACACGCCTCCCAGGAGATCAGATAAAGATTTGAGCCTTAACCGAAGAGAAAGACTCAGTTCAAGTGTTCAAACAGTCTTCCTCTTTACAATTATTCAGACATTTTTGGTCATGGAAATAAGAATACATAATAAATACATATATACAAACTCTACTTATTAATTATAATGCTTATTTTAATGTTAAACAGCACCAAATTTAACTGTTATTTTACACAAAAAGATTGCAAAAAAGTCTATGATGAGTTGACTAAATCTATAGTCAAGAGTAATGAGAAATTCATTTAGTTGTGGTCAAAATAAAAGGATTAAAAGGAAACATAATAAAACTGAAAAATATAACAGACATTTATATCTATCAAATCGATCATTTCTAACTATTTCTATTCCATCTAATTCTCAGAAGAGTTCAAAGCTGAAAAACAATAGGTCATTTAATCCATTGTTGGAGTGAGAGAAAAGCAAAGACGAGTGTTCGGATGGGATTCAAATCACCAAGTGTGCTTGCAAAAAACACACATTTACCTCATCCAAATTGAGTTTAACAGTGAGATGGTTCCACTTCATTAGTTCCTTTCCTATGGAGACTGTTGGTCATGATCCTGGTTTTCACCAACCTTCACTCATCTGATGTACAGCACATCATGATATAAACACTAGCAAACACAGTTAAGTGTAATGTTTGTGTATGTGTGCTGTTAAACGTGTGTATGCCGTCTACCTGTAGGCCTGATGGGTTTTCAGATCACACGGGGCCAAAAAAACATTATCTTCCAGTTTTCCACAGGGAAAAAGAAAATCTCCAGGCGGCTTCAGTATCACAAACAGAGCCTAAAATACATGGTTTGCCTTCACCACCACAAAAACAACCTTAACGCTCCGAGAAAGCTTCTATTTACCATTTAGAGAGTGTTTATTTTTCCATCTCTAATAAAGTCATCAAACTTGGACAGGGTGAGATTGCCAAATGAAATTATAGTTCTCTCTAGCATTAAACTGGGATTAAGTATTGTGCCATTAAAAACACATCAGTGATTCACATTCTCATTCCATAACGATTATTCTTATTGTATCCCCTGCCCTCATAGGCCAGTTGTGAAATCAATTCAAAATCACTACAGTAACACCAAATAAAAAACTAAATCTAGGAATACACATGAACCTGTCACATGCACATGTCTTCAAATACAAATAAATGCATATATCTACAACAAAACATACTTTTTAAATCAGGAAACAATGAAAGCGGAAGAAAGAATCCAAGCTACCAACGCGTCTTGTCGCTTATCGTAGTTGCAAAGGATGATAAACTCTTGTAGTTTTATAGTGTCACTCCTGGTTAGGATGTTGTTACAGTGGAATGATTTGCAAATCTGTACCAAATCATTAAACAAGCTGGCTCAACAGAATGATGTGTTTGTAAATTGGACACCATCATCCCAGGCAGAGAAAGACGGAATGCAACCGGAAATGAGCCAGATGTGCGCGCCAGACCTCATGCCCCTTGAAAAAGAGGATCCTCGCTCTAGGCTCAGGGAGGTCTGGCAGCTGGCATACACACCGAACACACACAACATTAGAAAACCTTACGCTCACACTGTCTGGGCTTGACTCTGCTGCTTAGTTAGTTGCTGTTGTGTTGCATCATGGGCTGATTCCTGAGGAACTGTACCACAATCCTCTTTTGATTTCAGCAGATGTGGTTAGACAATATCTATAATAGTACATTATATATAACAAAGAGACCATTTGAATAAAAAAAGAGGGGAAAAATAAGCCAATAACCAGGTGTTCTGTCTGGTAACCGAGTGCATGAAGGTTTGCCAGCTGCTGCTGATTTGCAACGTTCTATTGAGGATGCAAGCTACAACTGTGTGCTTTGTTGTTTGATTGTCCCATAATTTGGATGTACAATAGGGAAATCGTAACTATATCATTGATCCATGTATAATTTACCCACCAGCTCTCCCCATCCCCATTTACTATACAACAAAAAATGTTAATATATTACAAAAAACACTTTTCAAATTTCTTTCTTTTTTTTCTTGCATATTATACTGGTTTGAAGGTGGGATGAAACGGAAGTACAAAGACATCTTTTCTTCTATATTGTGATGTACATCTCAGTTAAACAAATTATCTAAAAAGGAAAAAAAAAATGTAGGGAGGGGACCAGCAGTACACCAATTGTGTAATGGATGGAGAGAGATGCAGTCGATTGTAAGAAAGGACGAGGTTTAAAGTGGATTAAATGATTGTAAAGGTCTGGCAAAATGTCACCAGGGAGAAGTATGTAATTTCACTGGAATATAGAGATATGACATTTTGATCATAAATTACGAGGTCAAAAAAAAATATTCACAATAAGATGGATAAAATGCATTTAGAAAAATAGAACAATTTTCATTTCATGCTGACTTCAACACAGTAGCAGTTCTTGGTTCATTTCGAGTTGAATATGGTCAAAACTAATGACCTGTGGTTGAGTGATCGAGTCAGATGGTAAATCACTAACCGCTCCAACTGATTAAATCGGTGAGAGAGCCATCAAACCGGAGCTGGAGATTGACTTGAGTCATTGACAGATTCATTAAAAACAACAGGTTCATAAGAGTCAATTGTCCTACACTGCTTGGGGCTTCATTCACTAAATGTAACATTGCTAGCAGGAAACACTGCCAGAGTATTTTAGTACGGTGTTCCAGCATGCAAACAAGACTGCATATGTTCAAAAAACATGAACAGAACCTAAATGCTCCTTCCAATATTTTTAAAGAGATGAAACAAGTCGTTGATGTACAATACAGTATGATACAGTGACAGACAGAATGTGATGCATCTCTTAACACACACCAAACGTCCTCCTCTAGTGTATCACACATTATTTAAGCATTACGTCTTAGGAATTCAGGGCACTTTTAAACAACACTCTCTCCGTGTGACATGTCTCAGGCTAATCTAATTGAAGCAGATGCAGAAATTACCACGAGGAACTGGATTGTCTGTGTTCTCATTTCGCACTGCAGTAGTAACTTGATTTCCACGGTTCTACAGAATGCTGTTCTTTAAGACAGGAAAGGTTAGACGGGACTGTGAGGCCGAAAAAAGACCACGTCTCTGACTGCCAAAAAAGCAGTTTCTAAAATGGGGCTTTTCAACTTCTGGGCCCTGCTAGCATTTCTGAAACAAGAAGTTCACACGACAAAATACGTCTGTGAAAGATAGAAGAACAGTCTATTTAATATATAGAGACCTAGATTTTCTGTGATGCCGAAAGCGCAGATGGAATCCGGTCATAAAAGTGGAATTTACTGTATACTGTGGAATGTCGAGGAATTTGGCAAAATTTGGATGAATGAATGAAAAAATAGGGCTGTATATTTTATCAAATTGCAATATGGACTGGTGCCTGTGAATGATAAAATGCAAAAAGACTGCTATTTAGTATGAAGTCTGCATGTTCTACACATGCTCAAGTTTTCAGCATCTGCCATCTCAATATATGAGGATATGAATACATGAATTTCATCTCCAGAGCTGCTCACTTTGAGTGAGAGTCACTCAGAGTGTCACTTTGCCAGCATTTCAACCTTTCATTTGATAAAACTATTGTCATTATTTTTTTGGTCTCTTTTGATTTAAACTGTACTTTGTACCTCGCAGCACTTTGTTGGCCAAAAAAAAGCATTTTTCCAATTTTATTTGATTACTTTTTAAAAGAATAATTCAATTTTGTATGAATTTATTTTATTAAACCCTTTTTAATAATTTATTTGTATTAAATAATAAAACAGAATTTAGATCAGTCAACAGAATTTCTGGGAAAAAAACATTTCACAGGGAAGTATTATTGTTAAAATTTAAATAAATGATTGAATTATTAAAGTTTTGTGAATTATTCACTTCAGTATTTTCAAAAGGTCTAATCCATAACAAAAGGAGCAGAGGAAATTCAGCTTTAGTTAGCGTGCGGTTTGCCGAAGGTCAGAATAAATGAGAGCATTGCAAAAAAGCAATATACCACAATTCCAACTTCCTATCTGAATGGGATTAGATTCCTCAGAGGACACTAATATTACTTGATCCTGAAAGTTGTGCAAGGACAACACAGACATGTCTGGGATTAAAATCAAGATTAAAATATTTACATTTATGCACTTGGCAGACGCTTTTATCCAAAGTGATTTACATTGCATTTAAGGTATGCTTTTTATCTTGTCATGCTTTCCCTGGGAACTTCATCTCCAGAGCTGCTCTGAGAGTCACTTCACCCAGTCACATCACACAATATTACACATTTTTTCATCCATGTTATCATTTCTTTAATTTCAACTCTAAGGGCCCTTTAAGGATCTAAGCGCATGGTCTAAAGCAAGTGCACTTAGTACGAATCCACTTTTCCTAGTTTAACTACGGGAAGAATGGTTGGCGCGCCGATCTAAAAAGGTTGTCTCTATTCTCTTAATGAGTAATGGGTGTGTTTTGGGCGTAACGTGCAATAAACCAATCAGAGTCTTATCTCCCATTCCCTTTAAAAGCCAGTTGCGCTCACGCCATGGCGGATTTGCAATTTCCATGGCGGAATTTGCAAGCGGAAAAATTTAACGCTTCTAGCGAGTAAACGGATCTGCTCGTGTGCGAGGTTAAACCGAGACCATCTACAGGACAAAGTGTTTTTAACAACGCGGCGCAGTACGTGAAAATCATAACTGCGTCGGGCTGAAACTAGCAAAAAACACTTGCGTCGCGCCTGGCGCTGCATTGCACTGGGTGTATGATAGGGCCCTAAACCTCTTTTGTGCTGCACTTTGTTTTTCAAAAAAAGATTTGATCAAATGAACTGATCTGACTATAAACTAGTTCAGTCTCTGATAGACTTGCTAACATTGTCACTACTGCTTGTATCAGAGATGGCACATAAAGGGATCTTATTAAAAGGTGTTTCTGATAGGGCTCTCTGGACTCAGTACTGCAGCATGTTTGCTCATGGCATATACTTCTGAGAGGCTAATTCATTTCAAGCAAGAGTTGCTATTCTCTTGTTAGGCAGAGTGTCCGCCTGCACGTGTAAGAACGATAACAATCGAGTGTAGAAAAGCAGGCTTCGGTCATGGAGAAAACTGTGGAAGAGTGCTGCAGATATGGCTGAGGAGAGCAGTGGTCTCTCGAAGCAGCGTGTGTGTGCAGCTGCACATTTCTGATATAGCTTCCCTAAAGACAGAAGAAAAAAAAGAAGAAAAAGCAGACTGGAATGTTTGAATGCGTTGAATCAGAGCGAAACCAGAGCCATAGAGAGAAAGAGTTGCGACACTCTTTGATGTTGCCGCGACGGCTGTCACGTGGTTCATGTAAGCCCCAATAGTTCCAAAACATACGCGGGCTGTCATGTTCTTCTATGGACAGACAGCAGCGATTGCATTATTAAACGGTAGATATAAAATAAAACACACACCCAAGTACTTTTTAAGCTGTTATTGCATTTTGTTAATGTCAGTTTTGCATTTGGAGAGGCAGGGTGACAAGCTTAGTGTTCATGTTCGCATGGGTAGTAGCACTGGCTTTAGCGGCTCTAACTTAACTTTTCCATGTCATTCATCTGATGATGGACGTCTCATGATATTTATTTTAGCACAACTGGGCTGTATTAGGCTATTGGTTCCCGTGATCTTGCTTATAAATTCCGATTCAGCCATTAGCCTACCTTCGTGATCACGCAAAGAGGTCTGCAGTCCGTTCAGAACTCCAACCAACATAAAATATAAATAATTACGCTGTGCATGTACAAATGAATGATTTAGGAGGGAAATGGACTGCTCCCATAACGTAGAAAGCAACGACTATATTTGCAGCAATGTTCGGTAAATATTCAACCGAAAAATATTCTTCATAAAATTAAACCGGAGAGATAGTTAATGAGTGAATTAACTATGTTCCTAAATACATATAAGCACATATATGCATAACCCTAACCCATTTAAATAAATGAATTGTGTGTGTGTGTAAGTGTGTATATATATATATAATATTATATATAGGCTATATATATATACACATAAAATATTATTAAAAATATTATATATTATATACATCAGGTTACCGTAAGTTAGCTAACGTTAGTGAAGTGTTGGTCACGTAAGCTATCGCTGCAATTAACCTATTATCTTCCTATAAACATTTACTAAAACTGGCTACATAAAATATAACTACAGACTAGATTCACGAGAGGTCGGCTAATGTGTGTAAAAGTAAAAAAAATACAGTAATTTCATTAATTTACCAGCGAGCGTACTTCGGAAGCACTGAAAATGAATAGGGTTCAATGCTGGAACTATCAGTGTTTGGAACTATTGGCTGCTCCACGACACGCGTTACTTCCGCATTCCTAAGTTCCTATGGCGGTCTATGGGAACTCTATCGCAACTCTTTCTCTCTATGGCTCTGAGCGAAACGAATGGACAGCACTTCGACTACAGTCCATTTGCATATCCATTGATTTTTAATATGAAACTAAAATTGAACTAAAACTCTCAGGAAAGACTGCATCACATTGACGAGATTGATGGATATTGCTTTTTCATATATATATATATATATATATATATATATATATATATATATATATATATATATATATATATATATATATATATATATATATACACACACACAAACAGACAAATACACATATCAGAGTTATTGGAATGGATTTGTAATGTTGGCTGTTAGTATATATACATGTTTCTTTGTTCTGGTTATTTTGTATTTGGCACACGTAAATAATATTGTCACATTCTTTACTTGCTTAATAATAAAAAAAAGCATTGTGAGCCAAGTTGTTCGTGGAAATTTTGGCATGAATGGTCTCTATGATCTACTTGGGCTTATGATACTTTTGAGAAACACAGCCCAGGTCTGATGGATGGAGTGTTTTTACTCGGGTGGCTAAAGGTCCAATAAAGAAAGGTCCTTCTCAGCATGACATGGAATTGCAGCAAACACTGGTGGTGAGTATGGATTTTTTTTATGTTTGCTTATATTTTTGTCCATTTTTAGGTGTTCTTAATCTTTTGATTATTGCTGTTGCCTACTGTAGTCATTCCGCATGTGCTCGTGATTTTAATTTACAACCTATTTTGGGTAACTTAAAAAAATTTTAGCCCAGCATTTAACATTTAACCCAATTTAGTGCTGGGTTGTCTGAATTACCCAAATTATATTGTTTTAAACCTACCATTTTCTTTAGAGTGTAGACATGATTTCTGTAAAAAATTAAAATAAAGAATCCTAATACACAAGACTTCAATTAAAATACATTAGAAAAGAGTAACATCAAGAAAATGTCAGAAAGGAACCGATACTAAGGCTCTTAATGGTCAGTGCCATTAAGGTGGGTCTTAGCGAAAGTCCATTTTCTTAATGCAGCACACCAGTTATTCCCCCATCTTTCCTGGCTGTGTGTCAGTTAACCTATCCGGCATCTCTCTCAAAGTGACGTGTTGTTTGTTGGGGTAATTCCTGATCTGTTCGTGCGCGTGTGAGTGTGTGTGTAAGAGAGATTAATCACGTCCATATGAGAATAATGCTGAGCACAGCTCTCTCTCTCTCTCTCTCTCTCTCTCTCTGAGATAACCTGTCAGTGCAGGAAGAGAGCTGCAGCTCAGGGCAATCGATGCAGTGTCTGACCCTCAATACAGCAAAGCAGGAAGAAAAAGAGAGAGAGAGAGAGACAGCGAGAGAGCGAGACAGGCAGAGACACCGAGCGAGACATGCAGCCTAGAAGAGATTTATTAATTAGGTTATACAATGTACTGGAACATAAGTTGTGTCAAAATATTGCCTAATCTTTTGATATTGTTTAATAGGGAAATACACTGTGGAACAACCAAGTTTATACATTTGAACAAGCTCATTAAATTATTTTTGCATGATATTACAGACAGGAAAAATAACTCCACGACAGCTTTCATTTGAACAAATCCCTGAGCCTGAGTATATAAACGCAAACCCTCTAGCCATGCAAACTCTATTTCACACATTGTTGTTCTGAAACATCCGAGCACAAATGTGTGTTGTATTCTCAGAATTGCAGCAAGAGGCACTCGAGTGGTTGTACTTCTACCGTTTTAGGTCAACTACTCTCAGAACAACAATGTAAAGAACATCTTATGGAGCAAGTTAAAGTAAAAGGTACCATGCGTAATTTCTATGCAAAAATAATGACGACTTTGCAAAGAGGTCTCCTCCATCTGCTATTGGTCAGATATACCCTTAAAAAGAAAGGTTCCTTATTGGCATAAATGGTTCCATGAAGAACCTCAAACATCCATGGAACCTTTCCAATGTGCAGATTCTTTATAATGCATAAAGGTTCT
The DNA here is from genome assembly GCF_029890125.1 of Rhinichthys klamathensis goyatoka. Classification (NCBI taxonomy): domain Eukaryota; kingdom Metazoa; phylum Chordata; class Actinopteri; order Cypriniformes; family Leuciscidae; genus Rhinichthys; species Rhinichthys klamathensis. Next base: position 3,527,067 of record NW_026606556.1, read on the forward strand.
TCAGATTATTAAAATATTCTTCACACTAAGAATAAAAATGGTTCTTAGAAGAACCATTTTGGGTTCCCCAAAGAACCTTTCTGTAAACCGTTCTTAAATTGCATTGCCACAAAAAAAACTCAGTCTCATGCCATTGGTTAAGCTGCAACCATCCGATTGGTTTAAACTTTTCTGCTGATGTAACGGAGGCCATGTGGGCGGTTAAACATCCTATTAACCAATCATATCATATCCTAACATGTTTCACCTCCTCACCATCTAATCAAATCTCAAATCACCAAAATCTAACCCAACTTTTAAACATTTCCTCCAGTATTTTGTACACTATATCGTAACCAGACGCAGCACACGATAAAATGTATATTTTCTATGTTAATCAGAGTTTTTGTCCTAACCAAAAGCAACACACAATGAGAGACAGGGGATTCTATTTTTGGGATGGTTTCTATTTCTGCCACGTCACAGCTGACAGCTCAGGTACTGATTATGTTTTGTATGATATTATAATTTACAATGCTTTCTTTTGAGTTTGTATAACGCTGTGCATAACTTTAATAGACAATGAAAGAGACAATGGAGATCTTTTAAGATCTTGAAAATAACTCAAAAGAACGTCCAAACTGTGAACTGTGTGAACAAACAAGTATATTTATATTCCAGATATTCCGTGACTAAGTTTGCATCAGTCCCCGAGTATGTTTTTTGAATAACAAAAAAGTTTTTTTTTTTTTTTTTATCAGTTTGATTAAGTACTTATCCATTTCTTTGCAAGTGCAAAATAGCAGTGCATTTCACATACAGTTTGTGATTGATTTTGTCTTGAAGCTGTAGACGAATAGACAAATTGCTTGTCGCTGGAATCTTATTGCATTGCGTACAGTTAGGTCAATGTGAAATCAATGTGAAAGTCCTTTACAGTATATTGTATTTTATATTTATATATTCAAATATAGTATCAAAACAGTAATGGTTTTAAAAGAGTGCTTCTTAAGCACAAATCACACAACTTTTTCAGGCTGCTCCAGTCAATGCGTACACACATGTTGATGTGTAACAACAACAGATGCATTTGTAGAACTTTAGCAGAACTTTACGATTTCTCACATAAGCAGGGGTGGACCATCTCTGTCTTAAGGCCTTAATATACTTCAAGCGAAATCGAAGAACAAACTGGTGTGATGTAATTTCGAACCAAAATTCGTTTCGTGTTCGTTTCAGGAGTTTGAAACAGCTTGCCAAAGCGAACGTTGCAGAAAATTTGCTCAGGCAGGTAAATAAACCAACGAACTACCATTGGTCCTTGGCGATTACATAATATGTAGGTGTGGCTCTGTGGCTCCGCCTTCTTTAATGTGGAAATCATGAAAAAAACATTACCACTGGAGAGCCACTTTATAGTAGAAAATGCAGTTTCAATTCTAATTGAAAAGACAGACTGTTTTTTCATGTTGAATACTGTAAATATGCTTGCTTTAAACAATCTATTTTTCCACATATTTACATATTCATCTAAACATCACTCTCGGCAGCGTGGACGAAGTCAGGATGTTCACTAACAGTATATCGCTGGCCGCTCACGTATTTCGGACTTCTTTTTATCCCAAACCAAAGAACGAAAAAGCAGTGAGGATTTCCGGGCCTTTATACAGTCTCTGATATCCTGCTTCACTTGGAAATACATCAGATTACAGAACTAAAATGGGTTTAACTGACTTTAGAGAGGTTTACAGCTGGCATGCCACTGGACCTACAGTAATACTTTTTCACACATGCTCTTTTCTTTCTATAAAAACACACACTCTGCAGCAGTAAAGACACAGCTAGAGATAAAAAGGTGAAAGGAGAGAAAGAGAAAGTCTTGGCACTCTCTCTCTACTATCCTAAAGAGGTTGATAATGCGCTATAATCTATTCCTTCATCAAATCCCTCGGGTAGGAAAGAAAACGCCTCCATTTCACACTCAACACTTTGAAAATGGGACTTTTCTAAAAGGTCACAGTTTTTTCCCATTTCAATAAACAAAACACACACACACACGGAGAGAGAATCATACTAATGCACCAGCAAGAAGCACGTCGAGCACTCACACAACAAATATCCTCCTCTGATCATACATTTTTCATGTGACAGACACCAGCAGGAAGAAGATACGCATCCCTATTTGAAAGATGTGAACCCTTTCCCTTACAGGGATGTTTTAATATCATGTATATAATAAGCCTCACTGGTTTTGCAAACCAAACTAGTGTTGAAGAAAAAAAACAATCCTAATGTTTCTCGGGGCAGATGCTGAATTGATCTCCTGTCAATGGGAATTACAATGAGTAAAAACCAGGATGAAATGATCATGCTACAGGAGACATCAATTTGATTATGCTTGGATTGCTCTTCAGGAACACGGCAAAATAAAAAGCCTCTGGGAGTATGAATCACTCATATGAATCATAATTCATTAGAGATAAACACTCAAACCCTGAAATGTTTTTTATTAACATGAAGTCAACATGAGACAGCGAACACCAAATTTTACCAATGTTTGAGGAGAGTTGATCGGGAATTGATTGAATTGTGAAAAAAATGGCTTGGTGATGTCATCCAATGAGGAAAGTAATTTCAGGGGTGGAGCAAGTTGTTGTGTACTTTGTTTTTTATGCGTATGCTAGGGTATGGGTTAGTCTAAGTTTCGTCATCAGCAGGGTATGTGCCGACTGCATGGAGTTTCGACACGAATGCTTAGCATACGCGTACAGGTGAACACACAGCCTTTCAAAGCTTTTCGACACATGCAGATGGTGAAATTTGTCTCACACAAATGCATATCCTAATGTACGCGTAAAAAAAACGAAGGTTACTTTGGCCTTATACTCCATATACTCAGCTCACACATGAGCCTTGAATGTGTTGCACAACACTAGCTAGGGCTGTAGTTTGCGAGTGAACAACTAGCGAGTTCCTGTGTTGGCGCACACTATCAAATGGAGAATCCCTTGAAAGGCTACTTTGGGCTTCATATTTTAATGAAAGACCATTATTTTTTTTCTTTGGAATAACATGCACTGATGGATTGAGCATAATAAGACCGGGAAAGTACAGTCTATGAGCTGCATCTGTGACATGCCGTGTATCACCACAGGTAAGAATTGTAGTTGTTCTTTTCGGTCCTTCATAAAGTTGTTCGTAAAAACAACCTGGAAACAATTAATAATAAAATGTACATTTTAAACATTTGTATATAATATACAACGACTGCCTGAGAAGATCAGAAAGGGAAATGAATGGAAAGGAAATGATGCAACTATGATGCAATGTTATGCAACTAGTCTTCACATGGATCTGAGCTCTTTAAACTGCTCCTCCACAGGGGAAAAAAGTTTGATCTCAAAAGGACAAGTTGGTTAACTTTTGCCGGTTTAGAGTCCAATTCTCACTATTAACAAGTTGCATATTATAATGTATGTTACAAGGATATTGGAAGTTCATTAGTACTTCTAAAACACATATTAATGCCTTATTCTGCATCTCTTAATCCTAAACTTAACAACTACCTTACTAAGTATTAATAAGCCGTAATTAGGGGGAGTTTGAGGCAAAAGTCGTAGTTAATAGTTAGTAATAGTGATAATTGAACCCTAAAGTGTGACCCTTTTGTCTATATTAGTAAAGACTGTAATAGCTTCAACAAAAATACTAAATTATAGTTTTAAATGCTTCTTTTTGGCTGGAGCAAAAATAAGCTGGAGAAAGAAACAGGAGATGCCCTGGGGAAACATTCATAAATTGTGCACTTGATATGGATTTGCAGACTGATATTAAAAGTCCAGTAAGTGAAGTCCACAACACTGCAGGTGGTTCAGAAGTAGGGCACGCGAGAACCCATTTTGCATTTGTTATGCGCCCTCCAAGTTCTGAAGTTCTGTGTATGTGTATATGATGTTAAATCACAAATGTACTGTAGAGACTGAGAGCATTTGGGGCATGTCTCAAGCATCGCACAGTAGCTCAGACCGTGAATAAATCACTCACCTGGGCTGTCAGAGTGGCACTGGGGTGGCAGAAGAGAGCAGACCTGGCACCTGTTCTCAGACCGTGTGCTCTCCTGACAGTCTGGTGACTTCCAAGGGAAATGGACAGCGCCTCCTGCAGGAAAGGAGGAAATATAGAATATCAGTCTTTGAAAATGTGACATTCAAGTACAAGAAATGATAATAAAATAATAATGTGCCCTTCAAGTGGAAAGCGAAGCTGTATTCACAGGTGGGAAACATGAAATTCTATATGATACATGAATTTCTGAGATGCGAGTTTGGAAGGGGCATATCGATGGGAAACATTGCGGAACACTGTTTTATAAGATAACATCATATTAACAGTATATATATACACAGTAGAAATCGGTGAGTGGAAAGCTAGTAACCATGTATAAATAAGTGATAGAAATGGATCAAATTCATCCAGATATCTGACTTGAATGCATGATGTTAATAAAAGCCTAGTCTCAGCCTCGGACGGACAGTTGATGCATATGACATCTGATTGGCTGAATTCTACAGGATTTCCGGGAGACGCGTGTGTCGCGTTCTTTATCGGTATGACTAGAAACAAAGATGCTGTGACGCTAAACCCCGTCATGGAAGAACACTGTCGTGTTTACAACTGTGACAATCACTTATCAGGATGGATTTTCAAAAGTATGTGAAGTGTGTAAATTTAACAACAGACTCTTTAAAATACATCCAAGAGTGTTACACACCGGCATGTTATTGTAGGGACATCAACTTTATATTTTTACGCCCCTAAACATGACGAGTAACAAAACGTTCCATTGGGCGCCTCTGGGAGGTCCTTGGCCAATGAAAGCTGCGAGTCCAGTCCTTCTGCGGTCAGTCTGATACCATCGAGTATCAACAAATAGCTTGTTGTTCGGTACCATATTTCAATACCTAAGGGGTTAATCTCGTCAATGTCAGTGAGCCAATAAGCATGCAGCATGATTGGCTGTGATGAGGCATCAAGGAAGTTTCCGCCGGTTACGCTCAGAGACGTGGCTCACACGTGAGGCTGTAGTGTGTAAAGCGTCCCAACCCACATAGATGATAAAGATGTGGAAAAAATCAAAAGTGTTGCTACATTTCACCAGGCTCTAGGCCAACAGCGTGCGATGCAATATTTGCGACAAGATAATTGCTTCCAAGACTGGCAACATGACAAATCCGATGAAGCACTTGACATTGCACGGAATAAACTTACGAGCAGAAAAGGTTGCTCCATCTTCGACTGCAAGAAGAACAGGAGCGTGACACAAATGAACTGAAACTCGCCGTGTAGGCTACTTGCCTCACAGACATGAGAAATAGGCATTTAGAAAGCTTGAAAGTCTACTTTTAAACGCACGAATTCAAATCAAAAACAAATACTCTCCGATTATGTAATTCAAATGAAATTTGCATTTCTCTCTATAGGCACTTTACTGCAGAGATGACGAGTCAGCAACATCAACTTCATCTTTGAAGCCAACACTGACTCAAAACACTAGTTTATTAAAGGAGAACTCCGGCGCAAAAGAACCTTTGGTGTAATAAAACATTGGTACCTAGTCAACCGTTCTCTGAGATTTGTTTTCATGATAATCGAATGTAAAGAGTTTTATCTTGGTACCTTGTTTGGAAAACAGTCTCGACTAATCAAACCACGAACGCCATTCATACAGTTCAGAAGTTCACTGAACTTCATACAGTTCAGCTCACTTAGCACGTCGTTCGTGGTTTGACTAGTCGAGACTGTTTTCCAAAGATGGCTCCTGTCTGTATACACGAAGTGGACTGTCTTTATCTTTATCTTCTTATTAAACGGTCTGTACACTTACAAAGTTCTCAATGCTTCGTTTTGCATGTAGGGACCCTCATTATGTTACTGTGTTCGTGTGGGGCTATTTTGAGCCTTGTTAGTGGTATAAACTAGCGATTTCTTTTTACTTAATAGATGCCCCCATTACTAGCGTTATACGCTAAACAGTTTTTAGAGATAAAACTCTTTACATTCGATTATCATGAAAACAAATCTCAGAGAACGGTTGACTAGGTACCAATGTTTTATTAGACCAAAGGTTCATTTTGCGCCGGAGTTCTCCTTTAATAAACAATTAAAATGACTCCTTGCTTTTTTTCATCGACGCATTCATAATCATTAGGCTACTTTTGCCAGTGCTTTGCGGCAATCTTATTCCGACCCCCAGTAGCCTGTAAAAGTGTTTGAGTCTGTAAAAAAAAAAAAGTCAACAAACTAAAAAAATAAAACCAAAGGGTTTTTTTGTTTTTTTTTAGATAGTATGTACTGTAATCTTGTTTAAACAGATTTAATGAAATTGGTATCGAAAAAAAGTGTCGTTCAGGAACCAGTATCGAGGTCAAGGTATCGGTATCGATAATCTGGCTACGTGAGACTAACAAAAGCCTGACTGAAGTTTCAGTTATTTTAGTAAAGCTCAAAAATATATACTATGAAATTAACATTCAGTATTCAAGGATTCAAAATTGTGTTCATTTGTGAAGATTATCATGACGAACAAACAGTGTATGAATCATAAACGTTTGTTGGTCGGTCGCAGAGCTTATTTTCTGCAGCAATCCAAAACGAATTAAAAAGTCCTATTGTTTTTTTTTTATTGAGGGGCAAAAATGCTACTTCCGGGTTGGCCAACAACAATATGTTCTCACTGCAGCACTCGATAGAGAGAGAAAACAGAAACAAAATTCAGAGAAAGCTAATTTTGTGTCTGTAATTTTACAGTGTCGTGTTTTTTTGAGTGTAGTAAAATAGGCTCTTAGAAAAATAAATATCTACAATATCATTGCTGCAAATTGTTGCAATGTACCAAGTACTTTCTGATACAAACTGAAATTTGAACTATTACAACCATAGCATATACACCTCCTTTCATTTTACTCATCATATAGCAGCTGTTCCCTATCAAATTACAGCCAGTTATACACATTACAAATTAATAATGCAAAAGCTCAGGACTAAAGACAGATGCAGGTGGTATGTCGCATCAAAGAGGCAGAAAGCAGCAGGGGACAGAGTGTGGATATGAGGGACTATGTAGGCGAGGGTGTAGCACGGGTTGAGCAGGGTCAAGGACTCAAATGTCTGCAAAGCTCTTATCTTAAGTTAATGCAGGCGCCGAGCCCATAGATCTCACTCTCGACTTCTGCAGTGCATTTGTACAGCTCCCAGAGTGATAGATAAAAGGTGTCATGTCCATCACCTCAGGAACGAGAAGAAAGTAATAGAGAAAATAATAGGCCTGCGTATGCAGAGCCAGAGATGGAATTTCAAACACGTTGTGTCACCAGTGTTTAAGCAGGGAGTTGTGACAGGACAGTCAATGCGAGCAACTAAATCATTTTGTTGAACTGACACGGTCTCAGACATGAGTGAACCTCATCCACTCATCCATGACAGTGCCAATTATCCCTGCCCTTTGAAGGCTATGAGGATATCCCTCCTTCAAATCGTCTCATCAAATCCTTTATTACTTTTGCAACATCCACTTAGAATATAATAGTCGAGGAGTTTCTTGTAGTCTCAACAATTAGGCATCACGCTTACAGTCTTTTTCACGGACCATCTGATGCATATTGCACTAAAAAATGGCAAGCACTCTCTCAATCTGCCAAGCACTAATCAGGGGCGCGTTTCCCGAAAGCATCATCATCAGCCAACTATGGTCACAAGTTCCGTCGTTATCAGCATAGTTCAACAGAGTCGTTGTTTCCCGAAACCATAGTTCCATTGAACATTCGCAAAGAGCATCGCAAAGTTGTGTGGTTGGAACGACAGATCTCGACCTGTGGTTAGAAGCATAGTTTCTTGAATGACATGTGGACTCAAGAAATCCTTATCTTGAGCTAAATACGCAAGCTGACATTCAGTACAATCTGTATCTTTTATTTAGAATATAGAAAAATGTGATTTACATCTTTTAGTTTGTCAAGAGATTTAAAGTGTCGTTTTTGAAGAGTGAGCATTTGCGGCCGCGCTCTATAGTGCGTAAAAACGAGCCTATGATTCAATCTGGAAATAAAGAAAAATAACTGAGACAAAGGAGAAATATTCCTCAGATGTCATGTCCGTAATTTATAGCAAAACATCTAGCATTAATTAGATCTTAAATAGCTTCATTAAAAGTAGTTATTACTCCACCACCTGTGTAACATCATTAATCATCCTGGTTGAACGACCAATTTGCAACAATACGGTTTCGGGAAACAGTCGAGACTAGCTTGTTGATTTCTTCAACGATGCATCGTACTATGGTAGTTAAGCAGCGAGATATGTCGTTGTACGGGAAACACACCCCTGATTGGTTGGCTTTGCATAACTTCCAGGACTCAAGTGCAGGTTTTTACAATACCAGGGCGCATTTTAGGGGAAGAAGTAATCATTGGATTTGACCAAATTCACTTGACTCACATGAGATCGTAGCAATAGTAAACGATCCAGTTAATTCCCAATGGACAAAATTAAGTCCCGTCTTACATTTGTTCTTTTTCAAGAAGCCGTTTCACTCAGATATACATCACTATAGGGAAGAAAAGACTAAATCTCAAGCTCCGTTTCATACCAACATTAAATTGGTAATTTCAGACACCTGGGAGTGATACAAAATAAATAATCAGTAAAAAAAAACAAAAAAAAAAAAACTTCACAATACTTCCAAAATATACCTGTAGATTATGCACAAAACATTAGGTTTCACTTTATTTTGATGGTCCTTTCAACACATTCTGTTGACTATAAGTAACATTGCACCTACATGTCTACTAACTCTCATTAGCTAATATCAAAATAAAGTGTTAGCAGATATTAAGGAAACAGTCTACTAATACTCTAATGAGAGTTAGTTGATATGTAGTTGCAAAGTTACTTATACTCAACAGAATATTCAAATTATAACATATAAATGACCTCTGTTATGAGTAAACTAGTTACAGTTGTACTCCAGTTGCAGCAGAGGTGGAAAGTAATAAGAGAGGAAAAGACTCCTTGAGAAATACTTGGGTCACCCGAAACGCTGTTGTGATAGACCTTGTGTGCCAGAGAATCCATTAGAACTTCGTCTTTGAACTTCAGTTTTTGCGGTGGCTCTGTATATTTCTATAGCATCGCTGTCAAAGAGTATTTAGCTGGTGAAGTGGATTTACTTATTGTAGAGTTAACGAAAGTTATCATGAGCATTGTAATGTTTGAAGCAGACGTCGTAACAAAATTCAGTAAACCGGGAACAATTTAAAACGAGCGGTGCATTCATAAATCCGTAAGATCTTACGCTGTGGAAATACAAACCGGAAGACAGAACGCAATGAGTGCAGCTATATAAGGTCTATACAGTACTTCTGCTTGTATGGCATTAAACAGCCATTAGAAGATAAATATGCTGGGACAATGAAAGTTGAAGTCCTATTGACAGCTCAAAGGTTTTATGCTGCATGAAAGGTAATAGAGCATGTTTATGTGGTGAATCTATTGTGGCAGCCATTCAGATGAAGTAAGAGGTCTGCTGGAAAGCCAGTGTTGTGCTCAGCTGTGAGACTACAATTAATCCAGTACACTGGCAGTAATTGTTTACGATGACCTGAGGTTAAAAGTGCATGCTTAGTGTAATCTGTTAATTGTACCCCGTGGATTCATATGCGAGAAGATTAAAAAGAACAGCGGTTGAGAGGTTCGACTTAGGATAATAAACAAGTTTAAGTTGAACGCAAAATAGAAAAATGATCTGCCACCTCTTCGGTCATGTTGATCTAGCAAAAACAGAGCTGCTCTTTCTCCTGTGCGTTTACGACCAGATATCTTCATACAGCTGTTCTCCTTATCACTGCATGAGACTGAACAGCTCGGATCCTTTGACGCTGGGTGGGGATTTCCAAGAAACGCAAAGTTATCTCTCTGTGAAGGGATAAAATATCATGTCATGGTCACTGGCTTTTGTAGTTTGCCCTGTAGAGTGCTGTCATCTTGCCAAACTGGAATACACGTGGTTGCTTTATGACAGTTTTGCCGTTTATTAGCCAGTCATAGTTAACGGCACCATGACAAGTTTCCCCCCAAAGATCAAAAGAACAACAATCCAGCTGTCTGGTTTTCTTCTGTCAGCACAATGACAGCGATTTTATGGACATTTCATCTCTTGAGGCCTGTAGACACAGGGACCATGAGCACAGGCTGACAGATTCAAAATGTGCAGACTAAACATAGGCCTAAAGAAAAGCAATAGGGTCTTAGGGGGTTTTGAACAGCTAAAATATATTTTTATAAACAATAAATAAAACGTTGGCTATCAAAGGCAGGGGGGAAAATGGTCTGTGCTTGACAGTTATGTCAACAACACCGTGGGAAGCTTAAACCACAGGAAAGTCACAGTTTAAAGTGACAACATATGAAGTCGCAAATATTGCCTCAGCAACTGGTTAAATATTGATTTGCAGACTCATTTATTAGGGATGAGCACATCATGAATTGACAAGCACCAAGCTGAGAGACATTTAAGGACCCCTTAGGTACTCAATACGCCAAACTAAATAAGGTTGGGGGAAAAAACACCCTGAACTCTTTAAAATTGTTAAAATCCCCCTGTGGTCAATCATTTTATCCCTTAAAACTCATCTTTGATCACCGAAATGACATTAAACATTCTTGCATTTATGCCTTATAGCTTGAATATAATGCTGCGTTCCAGGCAGGTTTTTGAGCAGGTAAATCACGACTTCAAACCACGACTCACGACTTTGTAGCGTTCCATCCAGTCACGCCAAACTACCTGTGCGCAATATATACTTATAGTTTTCAGAGACACTTAAAATTGTAATACATAATCGTGTGTGTATTTTTATCATTATAATATAATTATTAATTTGACTGAAACGTTATATTGGCCTAAAGTGCATTCTCACCGTGTGTAGGGGGGCTGCCATTGTTGTTTTGTATGGCTCCGCGGGCTATGTGACGTCAGAACTCGTAACTGGGAGTACATCGATCTAGTACGAGTTCACGGGTGGGAAGTCACGGGTTTGACTGCCGTTCCAGTGCACTTTTACGGGTATAAGGTTGGAAAAACACGGGTTACAGGTTGCCTGGAACGCGGCATAACTCTAATGCTTAATTTAGTATTGGATCTATGAATATGCAAATTAGCCCCGCCTCCAGTCAGTCAATCACACCAGCTCAGAGACCCACTCGGTCAACTTTACTGTAGTAAAAGCACCCGATTTTTCATATCAACAAAAAAATATACCAAGATAACCTGGCTTCTCGTGACTCCCCTGCTTCGCAGCAGTTAATGATATGCTAAAGCCCGCCCACATGTTGACGTGATTGGTTACAAGGTAGTTTGTGACCCAAGAAAGACCGGCAATTTCAAACCATGTTTTTGAGACAGCCTTTTTTTATTGTAGTTTTAAGGAGAAAATACTCAGCAATGGTGTTGACTTATGAATTTGCACATGGTTTGTCTTAATGCATATTAAACACTACATAGACAAACATCATTAAAATTCACACCACAGGGGGTCTTTAATGATTTTGAGATTATAAACTTTGCATGTTTGCCAATCGACATCTTAGCTGAAAATAAAACAAGGAGGAAACTCATTTTGTCATGTTTTAGAGATATGGGCAATGGTAGATTTTGAAGAGCTTGTCAGTAAAAAAAAATAAAAAATTAAAGGGGTCCAATTATGATTTTTCACTTGTTCAACTTTAGTTAGTGTTTAATGTGGTTGTTTGAGCATAAAGATCTGCAAGGTTAAAGCTCACTCCACAGGGAGATATTCTCTTTAACAGAATCCACTTTTCAAGAACTACAACAAATGGCTCATTGGGACTACAACATGCTTTTTCCAGATCTTGTGAAGTCACAATGTCACTCATTAAAATAATCCCAGCCAACGGAATATGCAAAAAAAGGGAGCGAGGCCTGGTTTAGCTGCACTAGAGAACATGAAGAAGACCTGCTTTAGTAGCATGTTGTTGCCATGCTGAAGAGACACTGTTTTCTTCCACCCTGGTTCCAAAACCCCTTTGTTTGGCCTTCCTTAGGCAGATGAACTTAGAAAACAGTGGTTAAAGTTGATTTTTAACACGGTTCCTGAACATTATATCCCCATCGTTTATCTGTGTGCTGCACATTTTAAAGGACAGCTTCCAGAACCTAAGAGAATACACTGCCGGTTACGCACCAAAGCTTCTCCTGAGTTCCCACTTTGTCGGGACAATCAGTTGTTTATGGATCACAACTTGTAAGTATGTTTTATTACTTGTTATGTTTTATATTAACTGTTCCAATTATAAGTTTTATTTTGTTGTTAAGATGTAAACAAAGGGCAAAGACTTTTGGCTCCACTAGCCTGCTAGCTAACATTAGGCCCTGTTTACACCTGGTATTAAGATGCGTTTTGGTCGATCGGATTGTCTAAAATAATTCTGTATTTTCAGCTTCAGAATCATGAATATTTTTTATTCTGGTGTCACCATTGTCCTGTGAATTGGGTTATCAGCCCCAAGTCCAAGCCTATTAATTTACACCCACAATGTAATATCAAATTTAGCATTTTAACCAACAGTAAATTTTTTGTTAGTTAACCTTTTAGCATATGTCTTCGAGTATCACAATAATATCATATCGTGAGTTCAGTATCGTGATATGTATCGAATCGTGACATGAGGGTATCGTTACACCCCTAGTTCATGTTCATGTGGTCGAATGTGTTCGATCAGCAACAAAGGACCATCTACCGCCTAATGTGTAAATATTATGGGAAGTGCGCTAGAAGACAAAAAACAAACCAAGCACAATGTTTTCTCACCATTCCTAATTTCTAACACACACTCACAGCGTTCGGCTGGTCTTGCGGCTGTCAGAGCAGAAACGGAAGCTGTGGTCTCCATGTATTTTTCAGACATCTTCGGTCACGTTCATATGTAAATTGCGCAAGTTTATTTTGTCCATTAGATCGAAAGATCTAAAAAAAAAAAACTAATTTACCTGCCCATAGACCCTCCCCTCGAAGAAATCAGGACAGAAGTGTTTGAAAGTGGACAAAAGAGATGACGAGTTATTCAAAACCTTTCTTTTTTTTAAACTTTGTGTACACAAACAATGTAGTCAATGCTCAAGTTCATGTGTAGAGCCCCTGGTGATACTTCGAGCACAGTTTTATGTTGTGTCGAGCCTTTTAGTGTTTTAAAAATAGCGATTTTGATGCTATAGAAGTGCCCCGATACACTCCCATTCAAAAGGTAATTTGACCTAAAACGAAAATACGGTCAATCTTAAAAGTGGCGTTTCCATTCTAATTATGCTTTTACACGAAGATTTGACTCGGTTAGATTAACAAAAAGAGCTTAGGTTCAATTTTGGCAAGAGTTACCCTTTAAAGGGATACTCCACTTTTTTTGAAAAAAAAAAAGAGTTAAACTGTTGAGTTTTACCGTTTTTGAATCCATTCAGCCGATCTTCAGTTCTGGCGGTACCACTTTTAGCATACATAATTGAAGTGGACAAGACCATTAGCATTTCTAAAAAAATAAATGACCAAAGAGTTTCGATATTTTTCCTATTTAAAACTTGACTCTTCTGTAGTTACATCGTGCACTAAGACCGACAGAAAATGTAAAGTTGCGATTTTCTAGGCTGATATTGTCAACACAACGGAACTATTTTCAGGCGGTGCGTCATATCATTACGCCTGCTGCACTCATGGTACGGCAGTAAAGTTTCTTGATTATTACGCAGGAATGAGAGTATAGTTCCTAGCCATATCAGCCTAAAAAATCGCAACTTTACATTTTCCGTCAGTCTTAGTGCACGATGTAACTACAGAAGAGTCAAGTTTTAAATGGGAAAAATATCGAAACTCTTTGGTCATTAATTTTTTTAGAAATGCTAATGGTCTTGTCCACTTCAATGATGTATGCTAAGCTATGCTAAAAGTGGTACCGCCAGAACCGGAGATCGGCTGAATGGATTAAAAAACGGTAAAACTCAACAGTTTAACTCTGGGGGAGTTGTAAAATGAGCCTATTTCCAAAAAAAGTGGAGTATCACTTTAATATTTACACCTGAGCCAATGAAACTCGCTGTTATGGTAAGGGGCGTGACATTTCTGGAACTTGCTCTAAGCGGTTGGCCAATCACAACACACTGGACCAGCTAAATAACCAGAGCACATTTCATATTTCCAGAGGAGGGGCTTCATCGAAACAGGAACTAAACAGAGCATTTGAGACAGACTGGGAAGAGAAGTTCTGCAATAATGTAAAGTATGTGAAAACAATCAAGCATAAAAACAATTCTATTACACACACCCCAAAAACAAAATCAAGAATTCGTAAAAGGGTATAATAGGACCCCTTTAACAAATATGCTCTGACGTAGTCCTAATACTCTCTCTCTCCTCACAGTTTTAGAGAACACATTCTCCTAATGAGATTCCATATGAAGTTCTTCTCTGGTTTAGAAATCAGTAACAGACCTAGAGTTAATATATGACCTGACATACAAACACGAGCAAGTGGTAATGAAGCCGCCGTGATACACAAGACCAGAGTGCAGCAGTTCTAAATACAGACAGATGGCTGAGAGAAACAGGAGTAAGAGGTAAATAAAGTCTCGCACGCAAACTAAACACCCAGCGAGGCTTACAGGCCTACAGCATGACACAGGAGACACCCTGGTCTGAAAGAGCTGTACTATGCATTAATTGTACTTAGTATAGCAAGGTGTGAACAAGCCACAGTATCTAGGATATTTTTGGGAGTTCTCAGCAAAAAAAAATCTAATTAACTTTGTCCTCCATTTAGTAATTCCACAGAAATGTCAACCATAGCATAAAAAAAAAGACTTTAGAAAAGGAGCAAAAGTTTTAGATTCTTAATTTGGGCCCGTATTTCACTATAATGACGTGCTTTAATAGATTTATGAAGTTAACTGCATCGTTTATCCACCACACATAAGTTGTGTGCAACAATACTAAAACAAACTGTTTCATATTTTATGGTTTCAAAATAGGGAACAGAGGACTCCTTACTCTCAATTTATGTTATCAATAAGCATTTTCCATACAAACAATATGTATAAATATACAAAATTATACATGTATAAAAGGCACTGCGTTTCAGAAATGTCACATCCTTAACATTTTATAGGTAAACATAAAACTTTCTGTCCAAAGCTGACTTATGCTTACGTCATTTATAGCCATAATTTCAAACAAAATAATTATTTTAGTTTTTTTTTCTATGGTCCTACAGATTTGGTTAAATTTAGTCAGTTAAACTGATGATCCTAACAGAATTGATTCTTTGTAAAGCTTTGAAACCAGCTCTATACAGAAAATAAAGTGATTTCTGGGTCACTACATTGAGTACTTCTTGAAAAAAATAAGCCACAGATTATACATAGCTATCAAGAGTTAGTTAACCCTTGTGTTCTGTTCGAATTCTGTGTACTCCCCTTATGGACCGGGTCAAATTGACCCTAATTGGATTCAATACAATTCCTCAAAAACCACACTATGAAAAACAACAAAGATTTAGATACAAACTGTAAACTTTTAATATCAGCATTTGTCAAACATTACAAAAACATTATATCTGAAAATATGATTTATGAAAATGTTTTTAAAACATTTTTTAAAACAGTTTTGTTTTGACAAAATTGGAAAATAAACAGTATACTGATTTTTTTTGCATATATTTTTTTTTCCTTTTTTTTTTTTTTTTTTTTTTTTACATTTTATGCTTTGAACATCGTAACTGAAAAAAAAAAATTGCTGTATAATGAAAATTTTTCATTTTCCTAAGTTAACTTTCCCTAGTTTCCTAAGACCTATTTTCCTATTTTCATTATTCACTCACTGGGAAGTGAGAAACCAAACATAACAAAAACATACATCAAATAAATGTTTTTTTTTTTTTTTTTTTTGCTCTGTGAAGCTGCCTTTGAAAATCCTACATAAAAGTTTTGGTTAAAAGCTAGGTATTTTAGATATTTTGAATATTGAAATGAGAGCTTATTTTACTATCTGTGTCTGACAAAGATTTTCATCTGTAATTTGCAAATAATTCTGAACACTGTAGTTTTAGCTTTTTCAAGTGTGTTTGGTTAGGGTAAGAGCACTTTTAGATGCACTTGCACGTCAGAACTGGAGTTGAAGTGCCCTGACATACAGAAAATAAATGTTTTTATTTTGTGTCTGTATATGCTTTTGAATGGCTGTCTATGAGGGTCAAATTGACCCGCGAACATCACAAACGTAACAGTAATTTTGTTTGTATATGTCAAAACACATCAGCATGTTGAAACTTTGCATGCATGTTCATCATGATAAATGAGAAAAAGTCACAAAATATCAAGAAAAAAAACAAAGGTTAACCAGTATTTCCAACAACTTGAAAATCGAAACGGGTCAAATTGACCCGCAACATAACACAAGGGTTAATGAGAATTATACATTACAAACTTGATCATACTGAGATGTAATTTGAAAGACACGAATAACACCATATACATCCAAGCATAATTATTCAACACCGAAGATTACAAAACCTTGCATCAAGGCCGACAGACATTACAACATTGTGCGAGTAGTAGTACATTCCATAATTTTATGTTCATGTCACCTATATTGCAAAGTTATTGATAAATATTTGTATAGTACACTTTCATTGCTCATTGTGCTTCAGTATGTACTAACAAAAGGCTCAGTAAAACTGTAACCTTTAATATGGGCACTGAAATAGTGAATCAGGGCTTAAAATAATTTCCCAATCAAAAAATAATTAAATAAATAAACTTTCAACTGGTGTTTAATGGCACTATAAATACAAGTTAGTTTGTTGTTAGTACTTTCTCTGAGAAGTTACATTTTTAAGTTTTGACGGCAAATGTCATGTCCAAAAAGGCTGATCATATGGCTCGAGACTGGTGTGTGTGTGTGTGTGTGTGTGTGTGTGTGTGTGTGTGTGTGTGTGTGTGTGCGCGCGTGTGTGTGTGTGTGTCTAGGCCAGTTCTCAGCGAGGCTAACTGGAGCCTGTTTCAAACTGGCCGCGCTTTTCCACAGACTTGAGTAACGAACGATGATGACATAATGCAACGTGTTGTTCACCTGACTATAACCAGTCTAAAAAACAAATGTATGTGAAGGCAGTGCGGCACTTCTGTTTTGCTGTTTACACTATCAGTAGTGATTCTAGCATACCGGCAGCTCGTATAAAGTCCTGGTACTCTCGTCTGTCCTTTTCTGAGACATATTGAAACTGAAACTGTTGATTCACTTATAACTATCGCACACTGTGTCTCTCTCGCACACAGTTTTAATTATTTTTTAGATATAAAGAGCAATGTAGCGCTAAGTTATTACATTGCTCAACGAGACTGCCATTGACAGTGACAGAATTTCTCTGCCCCCCGGCTCTGTTCGAGACCAGCAAGTTGTTTTTAGGGCCAGAGTTGAACCAATCTTTCCAGCACGGAAATAACTTTTCTGCATTGGAAATGCACAGAACGGTTCGAGAATGGACACAGGTCGGGAACCCGCACCAGAACAGTGTCAGTGGAAGTGTGTGTGTGTGTGTGTGCGCATGTGTGTGTAGGAAAGGCTTCTCTCACATCCAAAGCAATCTCGCTGTAGACAGCTGCTGGAACAAAGACTACAAAAATCAATGACTTCAGCGTGAATGAGGATAAAAGCAGCAATCACAGCTTGAGAGTGTAAATGTAATGATATGGGATCAGTAGGAAGGTACGCTTTGGTGGAATGATGAAAGGACCTTCGGGATTAGGCTGTTTTCGAACCCTTTCCTTTTATTAGCCATTGTTTCTATGATAAGCATCACTATTACTATAGGACATACTGGAGAACAACAAACCTTCAAATACTAAGTTTTAAACTTTCGTGTGTGCAACATGTCCTGAAGTGCTTGTGCCATTACACCTCAAATCTGGTAGTTTGAGGCTTTTTTCCAAAGGGGAGATCACACTTACAGCAATTAAACAACTGGTGGTCAGCAAGTCAAATGTGTTGCATCGGAAAAGATTGCTGTTGCTCATGTTGCTAGAAAGACTTCTGGTTGCTTTGTCACCTCTACTCACAGTCAGTCTGAATACCCCATAAGTGTTTCCCAACCCATATTCGGGAGGCACACCAACAGGACACTTTTTGGATGTCTCCCTTAACTGGTCCATCCATTTCAGGTCTTGTTGCAGGAATTCTAGAGTTAGGCCATGTCCACACGGACACGGGTATTTTTATAACCGGAGTTTTTCCTACAGCGTTTTAAAAAAAATCCCGTCCACACATGCTCGGTCTCCGTCTACATGAAAACGTAAAAACACACAATCAAGCGCGGTCAAGAGCATGCCACGCCAGCAGGCGGCGATATAAACCTTAACCCTAAAGCCACGTTGGCCAATCAGAAGCGCAAATCTGATGTCAAACACAGCTGATAACGGCGCACACTCTGACGTCGCAAGGCAAAAACCCCGGTTTCACTGTCTACACGACAACACTGTAACCGGCGTTTCTGAAAATCCTCACCCTGGCAGGGGTTTTCAAAAATGTTCGGTTTCAGTGCGTTTTCGTGTGGACGAACGGCCGAACCGCGTAAAAAAAGTCACGGTTATAAAAATACCCGTGTCCGTGTGGACAGGGCCTTAATCTCCAACACTAATCAAACACACCTGAACAAGCTAATCAAGGTCTTCAGGTTTACTAGACAGCTACAGGCAGGTGTGTTTGATCAGGGCTTAGGGGCTGTTTACACGACACCATTTTCAACTAAAAACCCAAAAAAATGTGTGCGTTTTGGCCGTTCATTTACACAACAACAGCGTTTGGGTGGCAGAAAACATGCCATATAAATGGCCTGGCAGCAGAATACAGCGTTGTTAAAGGAGAACTCCGGTCAATTTTAACATTGAGCTCATTTTTTTGTAAATTTGGAGTGCTGTCAATACAAATAACAACGACAAAAATCGGTGTTGCCTACACCGTGTTGTCCTCTTTTTAAAATTTGCACCCTGTTGACTTAAACGGGGCAAGTTTTAAACCTGCTTTTAGCCTCTTAACAACCGTAATGTGTCATTACAAGTGCACAGCCATGCGAGTGATCCCATTAAGAGTGAACACGGTGAATCTGACTGCAGTAAATGTGAAAGATATGAATAAAAATTATGTTTATTCAGCCAGCTCACATACCCGTATTTACTTCCTGTTTTCGGCCGAAGTCCACAGTAGTTGATTGTCGAGTTCACGCGCGCGATCAAACCTTCTCCGTGTGTTCAACATCTGATTCGGATGAACTATCCATTTGAGCTGATATTCCCAGAACACCACACAGCACCGTCATCGGCTGACAGCTGACAGTCTGAGTCTCCACTGTTGCTTAGTTACCAATGATCGCGCGCGCGAACTCGACAATCGACTACTGTGGACTTCGACCGAAAACAGGAGGTAAATACGAGTATGTGAGCTGGCTGAATAAACATCATTTTTATTCATATCTTTCACATTTACTGCAGTCAGATTCACCGTGTTCACTCACATGGCTGTGCACTTGTAATGACACATTACAGTTGTTAAGAGGCTAAAAGCAGGTTTAAAACTTGCCCCGTTTAAGTCAACAGGGTGCAAACTTTAAAAAGAGGATAACACAGTGTAGGCAAAACCGATTTTTGTCGTTGTTCTCTGTATTGACAGCACTCCAAATTTACAAAAAATTAGCTCAATGTTAAAATTGACCGGAGTTCTCTAATCGTTTTCACGGATCCATGTGAATGGGGATAGTTTTGACAATGATGTCGTCTGTATGCAGAAAACTCAAAGAAAAAACTTCTCCGTTTTAAGCATAGGCGATCATTGTTGTGTAAACGTACCCTAAATTCTGCAGGAAAATGGATCTCAAGGGCCAAGGTTGCCCAGCTTTTGGAATCTAATGATTACTAATGAGCCGGAAAGTTGAATCAGGTTTGTTTCATTAGGAAGAAAATGTGTACTGCTGGTGTGCCTCCAGGAACAGGGTTGGGGAAACACTGCTATAAGTGTTTGGATATACTCCTGGTGGGCGATAAAATGGATGACAGGTCTGAAGGATGGACCTAAACTGTAATGGATAAATAGTCCACTTTGGTGGCTGAACAAAAACAAGGCTTGATGATGCTCACTGTCCCAAAGATTCTATTGTCCACAGCATAGATTTTCCGAAATGAAAAAATATTACAAAAAAGTAACTATATGCAAAATCAAAAAATCAAATCTCAAGTAAATAAAGGATTGACAAGATATCAAGTGGATTGAATCAATCGGTTTCACATGGAGTCAGGCTGTGAGGTCAAAGACTGTCATATCTAGGAACAGAATATTTTGAGACTTGGGCCATTAAGTACCCAGCAAACACAGAACATTGGCATAACGTACCCAACCTTCTAACAACGTTTTAACAACATGGCCAAAAGGTTGCTATAACTACGTTGTGTGGTGAAGGTTGTTACAGCGTTGTCACAATGTTGACAATGAACCACCGTTCATGGCCATTGCCTAATCTCTTTTCAGGAACCCAGTCATCGACTCTGTGTCCCATAACTGGCTTGAGACACATAAAACAATCTCTTTAAGCCATACACACACACACAAGCGCATCTGTGCATTCAACATGGTCTTACTACTCACCAAATGACCTAAATGGACATGAAAGGAGAGGTTACGGAAGGCAGGGGATGTATGGAGAACAGGTTAGACTGACTAGAAGGTGATGAGGTGTGTTCTTGCAAGAATCAGGATCTTTTACAATGCATTCAGTGAAGGAGAGTGTGTGTACATGTGACTTAGCTCAATCTGGAGCAGAAAAATTCTGTGGCAGGAGTCGTGAGGGGGAGACGTGAGATCTTGTGCAGATTTGGAAATGAAAGGAATCCCTCCTAATGAGCCATATTAGTGTGCTTGGAGGAACACATGAGCGAAGTAAACTGATATGTCAGTCAGTGGCTGTGTGAAAATCTGCAGCAGCTGACGCACTCAGTCACACACACACGTGTCCATCTCTTCTATTCTGGACTTACATCAGGTGCGTAACCTCTGCCAAGGATAAAACTGGGTAACTGAGGCAACCAACAGACAAAAGGTCAGAATGGATGCCATATTTTTTTTAAAACAGCCCCACAGCCTTGTTTTTAATTTGCCAATGTCACATGGTTGTGTACCTGAATATTTTTTATTTATGCAAAATGTAGGTCTTTCAAAAAAAAAAATGGACACAACAACAGAATGTGTTGTAGCTGGACACCACAGAAATAGGACCTCAAGACCAAGGTTGTCCAATTTTGTTCTTGGAATACCACCTACCTGCAAAGCTTAAGTCCAACCAAAATTAAACACACCTGAACCGGGTAATGCTGGTGTGTTGGAGCATACTGCAACCAAACTCTGCAGGAAGGTGGTCCTCCAGAGATAGGTTTGGCCACCCTTTCTCAAGATAACAATTTAAAAAGGCAGTGGCTTTATCCCAAACGGGCAGCATAGGTGTACCATCTACTTTTGAACCCGTTTTGTTTTCATGTACGGTTTAAAACAGGTTGGTCAGAAATACTTGATTCCACACTGGAAGTCAAATAAAAAAAAATCCAATAATTGCAGAGAAGTTATAGTAACTTTATTTCCAGGTGGATTATTGCACCCCAATGGCCATAAATTGTACAGAAGCCAGTCAATCAAATAAGAAGTCTAAGGTGGTCTATATACTAGGATTTTATATATAAGCTTAAATTACAGTGTGGTAGTTATCACTATCTGGCTGCCAAGGAAGAAACAGATGAATTACGTTGATTTTCTTCATTCATAAAGACCTGCAATATGGCAGCCCAACAAAAAGAGGCACAGAGAGTGCAAATTCTAGTCACAAATTCTAGTAATGTTGTGGAAGGATATCAAAACCAGATATGTATACATATTACAGCTGGTGTTCACACCAAAATTCTCTCAAAGGGGGACAAAGTGCACATGCTGTGGAGCTACTGTCACTAAAATATAAACATATCTAGCAAGAGCCCTGTAAACATGAGGGACTTTACAGCACTTGAAAACCACACCTCTGTTTATTGGAGCAAATCACCTTTTACTTGCATACTCTCACCTGGCCTTCTACGCTTTTCTAACTGTTCTCCTGACATTTTAAAAGTATGCCCTTTTAAACTTGGGGGGAAAAAAATGTTTTGTTGCCAGGAAGTTATTCAACCTCAGAAATTTTCACACCTTCACAAAGCAGGTCATATGGGAAGGAAATCACGGTGAATATCGGGAGAAATGCTGATGGTGTAGGTGTGTGGGGGTGAGAGTGAGACAGGCATACAGACGTATTAGGAAAGAGCGGACGAACACAGATGGTGGAGAGATGAGTGCTGGAAAACAGTCTGACAGAGCAGCTCTGCTGGTTGCTAAACGGGGAATTTGACAGTTGCCCCCTGAGAGCCTCTTTACCATCTCATTTTCATTCACCCTCTCTCATGCACATCTATTAGCAGATCTTTCTTAAGGCTCAAGTTGTTCCCTCACAAGAACAAATCCTGCTGCTAGCTGCTTCAAGCATGATTAGAGAAAGCAGCTAGTTATACATTAAATCAAAGCTATATATATAATTTTATAAGGACCATGACAGAATAACACTTGTTCACACAATGTCAGTTTTGGGGACTGACAAACGCATTTACTTACAGGTCTTGAGTCTGTGAAATTCACACAGCAACTTACAGCATCTCAAATACTGTCTGTATGAACGTGCAAAGGGAGTCACGTCTGTATTCTCTTATCAGTAACCATAGCAACAGTGACCAAAATAATATCAAAGATGGCGAAGTCCAAAAAAATTATGTCTTATCACTTTTGGCATGACAAAAGTCAAATCATTCCGAGAGTTCATCCGTCAAATCTTCATTAACCGAAAGCAGCTTTTTATATCTGTGTTGGACAGCAGCAGAGATGGGAAGTTCGGATCATTTTACAGACTCAAAGGACAGGATCAAAACGAACAAATCTTTTTTTCCAAGTCATTTCGTTCATTTCAACAGAATACAATTAAAATGTTACATGTTAATAGCCAAATCCCCAAACACATCTACTTCTTTTGTTTGGTCTCATCACATCCCCAGTCTGAAGCTATGCAGTCTGTACTGGAAACAGAAATGATTAGTTCACCTCCAGAGTCTTCGGGTCTGAGTCGTTCGTTTTTTTGTCACTTGACAACCCTTCCCGGCTCAGTATCTTACAACAAATACAACGTTATGTTAGTATTTTCTCCATCATACGGAGTTTAAAGTTTAAAGCATTAACCATCTCTTTATTACCACATTCAATGTTATGGAAAAGAATCATCATGACAGAAATTCACAAATTTACAATTTGAGACCAGAAACACATCACATAAGAGTTAAGGGAAAACAAACTATGGTTTGTTTGTAAGGAAGGTTGGGAATTTGGGAACAACTCAAAGAAAAAAAGACTCGTCAGGTGAACTAATCGTTTCTGTTTCCGGTACCGACTACATAGCCTTATAGCCCTGTCACGAGATGAACGAACTCCTCAGACCCGAAAGGTGAACTAATAATTTCTGTTTCCTGTACAGAACCTATAGGATGTAGCGCACATAGATATCATATAATAAAGGCTAGATGTCTCGTCCGCGCTGCTGGCCAATGGAGGTCGACATCCGCACGTGGCGGCCATCTTGTCACAGGCAGCTCGCTCACTCGTAACATTGTGTTTTAATGGTGCATGTGTACTTTTAAATAACCATAACTTGCTAAATTTTCTACCGATTTTCAAACGGTTTGGTTTGTTATAAACGTCAGAGATGTAGTTATGACACTGCATACATATGAATAATTATAACATATATATGTTCAAGCATTCAGAATTATAGCCATGTTAATAACGTTTGTAAGAAACCAAACCGTTTGTAAATCCGTCAAGATTTCAGCGAGATAAGAGGATTTGTGTTCATGCTGATCACTCACCTTACACCTTACACACTCACATCTAGCCTTTATTATATGATATCTATGGTTGCGCATGCACGGTTAACACAAAATGAATGAATCCCTCTCTGAGACAACTCGTTGTTCCCGAGTCATATTAAAGATTTGTTCAAAATGAATGAATCGTTCATGATCGACCCATCACTAGAGAGCAGAGCATTTGAGACACTCGTAGAATAAAAAAGGACGAGAGCAGCTCTGCTGAAGAACAGAACAGTGTCTAGATCTAAAACCTTCAGATGACACACAGCTCACAGACACAAACCACATAGTAGTTCAGTCCGGTTCCGTTTACATAGTGCGGCTTTCCAGAGAATGCAGCTGTGAGAAAAAAATTGAGGGGTGTGATTTGCTGCTGTGTGAATGTGGCCTTAACATGTGTTTGGGATATGGTCAATTAAATTTACATTCCAAATAATGCAAATCTTAAGCTTTGGAATTGTCCTCAATCGAAATTGACATGTTTGTGTATCAGTGATCAAATAATCAGCCTATACTCACTGACATCTGACCCCGACAAGCCCCATAAGGATGGTGATGGTCATTTGGTTGTGGTTTACAGTGGAGAAGAGGTGTTTTATGACACCGACCCCCTTCATTAGAGTCGGTCATTAGTCTTGCACTGCAAAGAGCTTTAAATACACAACTGGTCACTGATAGTACTTACCAGAGAAGCCAACCCGTACCCTTCCTTGAGATTAACCCACACTGCACAAGTTCAGATAAGCGTTTCTCCATTGGCTGAGGAATATTGTAAATGTACTTTTGTTCCCCCAACAAGACATTGCAAGGCTTGTAATGATAGGACAAATTAAAAACTCTCATCGAGTCTACTACTCTTCAACAAACATTTATTCTAATTGACAGCAAAACATCTGTTTTTAACAGGTACCTCCAGGCTCCTTCATAGACTCCATGCTTGAAAAATCTAGATCTTAATTAATTCTTGGTTACAGATGCCATTTTCTTTCCCCACAAGAGGATTCATTAATTTCGAGCAAGCTTACAAAATGTAAAAGGTATCTGTGCACTAATATTTTACATAGACAGAAAAAGTCCATGCCTTTTGAAGAACACTTGATCAACACTATGGGTATTTCTATAGAACAAGACTCCGCGAACCACAGAGCTGTATTGATGCAAGGCCACACAATCAAATCACTCTGAAAAGAAATTTGATATGGGCTTAGTGAGTCAATACAAGAGCATATTAGTCTGGGACTAACACTACAGCTGCATGTACACCTTGACAACAACTCTGTTTAAACCTGAGAGGCTAACTGCCAGTGCCCTTAATGCAAGGTGTTAGTGTTGACCAGCTGGATGTAATTACACAGATCACACATGCAGTAAATGAACGGAGTGTGTCGGAGTGGGCTGAACTGGAACTTCCTGAAAAAAGTGCAGCGTTTCCACAGCAACTCCATGGTGACTGGGAAACGTGTGAGGTCATATGTGCTGTGAATACCATCTCTTCACTCCCTCCCTGTCTAAAAGCAGCTTGCCCTGAATGTTCATGCTTTCTCTTGAGCTGCGCGTGGAACACTTCAGTCTAGATTTACATGCCTTTGTGGAGTCGCCACGGGCTCACCCATCACGGCAATTTGCCAGTGAAACAAATCTTTTGTGTGCATGTCTGTTTTCTGTGCAAGAAAAAAAAATGGGAATCCTTAAAAACCAGTCTATTGCCTTTTAAGTATCTCTCCCTATTGCTCTGGGTAATAAGAGGGAATCCTCAAGGATACCCTGGTGAACCGGAGATTCAGGCACTGAGGGATATATCAGCAGCAATGATCCTGGCTATAGATTAACTCTCAGTTGTTCTTCTCGTTTTACTCCTACCTCCATTTTTCCTTTTGTTCCTCTACTAGAAGGGAAAAAATTACCAATCAAGACAGAAGAGCTATCGAAAATAATCAATTTCTCAGCTCAGAACTTGAAACGTGATACACTTTGGCGCACTGGTGA
The DNA here is from genome assembly GCF_029890125.1 of Rhinichthys klamathensis goyatoka. Lineage (NCBI taxonomy): Eukaryota > Metazoa > Chordata > Actinopteri > Cypriniformes > Leuciscidae > Rhinichthys > Rhinichthys klamathensis. The sequence goes on from NW_026606556.1 coordinate 3,553,117, forward strand.
ACAGTGGTCTATTGAAACCCTCATGGACTACAGATGGCTCCATATCATTTGACTACAATCTAAAACTGGCTTTTTACCCAGACCGCTAGGTTCAGCCTGTTGGGTCATTTTCTTGGGTTTTTGTCACAGTGTTGGGTAGTTTTGTGCAACCCACTGCTGGGTAAAGTTTCACTGACAAACTGTTTTCTTCTCACAAACTACCCAGAACTAGCCCACTGCTGGTCTGCAGTATTAGTAAAAACTGTATCTTTTGTCAACGGTCTCCTGTCCTGAGACCTGTTCTGTCCTAAGGTGATCGTTGTGAATCAATGTTAGTATTCACTTGTATATATTACAGTACAGGCAAAAAAACACATCTGCAGTTTCACTCTTGTTTAATAAAGTTACCAATGTTTATTTTTTCATATAACATTATTTTACGTTTCCTAGGTTTGCTTGGATTGCAGACCAAGCAAAAGAAGTGATATGGATGTATCCTCTTTTGCCATCAGTTAAAATTATTTGATCTAGACAGTTTTTAATGTAGTTTGTTTGTGAGAAATGAATATTTATTAACTTGAAGTGAGCGTTAGAGAATCAGACAAAAGGTAAATAAGTGTAAAAAATAAGCAATTTAGTACAGATATATTGTGCATCCTTAATTATCAGCATTTGTTGTACATGTACAGTAAAAAGACATTTGTTGTTTAACTCATTTTAGCCACTGTGCCTTAGCCAATGTGTAAAGTTTCACTGAACTCCTCAGATGACCCAAATCTAATAAATCTATTTAAAAATAAAAATAAATCTACATTTATATCCTGAGTTTTAGAATGCAGGTCACATTATATTGCAACAGTCTGGTGGTTTATCAGTTGCCAAGGAGACCTGATGTAATTCTTTAACCAGGGTGACCCTCACACACGCTTCTCTGCCTACCAAACCCCTCTGAGAGTTACAGTGCGTCAAGGTTTTCCTTTTGTTTTTCTATTGTCTTATTTCCCTTAAATCATGCACTGCAAATTCTGTTAGTGAACAAAAAAAAATGCCAGCTGCTAGAGCTGGCACAACTACTTATTTTACTACTTTTTTAGAAGTCAATTAGTCGTCCACAACATTAGTCAACTGGTCGGCCAATGAATGCCATATAAAACACATAAAACTCAAGTCATAAAATTCTACTTCCACTTATCGACCCCAAAGCATCGACTAATGGTAGACCTAGAAGAGTAATCCTAGTGTGTGTGCATGTGAGTGTTAATATTTCTATTTACAGGAGCTTAAGGACTTACTTTGACAGTGAAATTAACCTAGCATCATGTTAAAGACTTAACATGATGCTATTAGGGATGTGCTTTAAAGATACTTTAAATGATAAATACTATATGCCACGGCAAAATTACTCACGGTCTGGTAGATGAAACGGCATAAGCATGCAGAAGGAAAAGTGAGTGTTTATTCATCCATCAGTGGTAGCGGGTAAACCCGTATCACTTTGACAGCCTATAGCTAGAGCAGGGCTGCAAATCTCCCGCTCAAGAGCCGAGGCTGACAGACTGATCCACAGCACAAACTCCCCCGTCAAACGAGAGTTTATCCCACAAGACTCACAAACAACACACACACACAACTGTGCCTTAACCCCCTACTTTCCAAGTCAGCAAACAACTTAACCTGACATTCGTCCTTGCAATTATAATGCCTGGTTTGGTTTCCAGTTAGGGTTCATCGAACGGTCATGTGGGGTTTCGACAACTTAACGCACCATCAAACAAATCAATCGTTTTATGTGCAGGTGAAAATATTAACAAGGCCAATAACTAAACAGGTTGACATGATCCTCCCCTCTGAATGAACTACTATCGACTAGGGCATGGTGGTATGACAGAATATACTGTTTGACGTGGAAATGAGTTTTTTCCTGCTACGTTCATATTGCAGTATATTTTGCACACAGTAAGAAGGAATAAATTGGGATGTATCCCAAACAAGTCAAGACGAGAAGACCTTGTCACTAAAGGGCGAAGTTTAGTTGTTTCAGTTGGCTAGCATTAACATAGAACTCAAATGATGTGAGGTCACAGGTTAAACATATACAACAGCTTTGAATGCGGATATAAGATTTTGGTTATCGCACTTATCTTGGTCTTATCGCCCACCTTTATTTCCCAGACATCTGTTTCCTGCAAAGATGCTACATTTTAAACAACCTTAAAGGGTTAGTTCACCCACAAATTTAAATGATCCCATAATTGCCTCCCCCTCAAGCCATCCTAGGTCTATATGACTGCCAAACACAAGCAGAGTTATATTAAAAATCCCGGCTCTTCAAGCTTTATAATGGGAGTGAATATAGTTTTTGAAGCTCCAAAAATCACATCCATTTACCATAAAAGTAATCCATATGACCCCAGGTGGTTAATAAAGACCTTCTGAAGCAAAGCGATGCATTTTTTAAGAAAAATATCCATATTTATAACTTTATAAACCATAATTATGGGATAATTTTCTTTTTTGGGTGAACTAACTATTTAACTTTTGTTGAGCAAATGGCAGTGAAAGAAAAATAAATAAAAAGGCAATAAACAGACCATTTGTGTATGAGTCGCTCTTTCTTGAGGTTTTCGTATGCCAGTTAGATTGAATCGAATGTTTACAGTGACCATTAACGAGTTCAGAGGTGACCTCTTTGTGGGTGGTGCTTCGTACATTCCATACAATGGACTAGGCACTTGCTTTAAATCTGGTCCTGTTTTCATCACCTGCAAAATGTTGAAAGAGTAAATGTGACTGATTATTAAATTATTTTTTTTATTATTTAAGAATGGTTTCATGAATATTTTACAGAAATTGTTCAAAACACTTAAATGAGGCGCAATGTGTAGCAGCATTTCCTAAAGGATTCTGCAGTGGGACACTGACCCACAGGCACCATGGGAACATTGGCTAGATCCACGTAGGAGCATCGTGCGGCTACGGAGTAATGAAACAGCTGGAAGCTGAGTCATCTACATCAGGACCACCATTACTCAGCACAGACACAGCGGCACATGCTAAATTAAGGATGAGAGAGCATTATCTCACAAACTTTAGTTCAACCATGAGAGCTGGTTGCAGCATTTACTCTAATGACTGCTTATAACATACAGCACAATAGAGAGATTAGAGGGATAGTAGTGAAAGTCATGTTGAGTCCGCCAGAGCCCAATGGACAGTATGCCTTCCTACAGAACAATTAACGTTCGGCTACATGGACATCACATACAATTACTCCTCTGGAAAGGCTCATATGACAGTTGAACAGCTAACCCACATATGTCTGATAATTAGGAAATGTGGAACAACTCCATTTTTCTAAACACTTTTAAACAACCGCAGTGCCCTAAAACAAGCCCTGTAATGTAGAATAACGAAACCACCATGTCTGTCTTACTGACAGCAGGCGAATTAAAAGCTTTTCTTCTGTGGTATCTTGGGACAGTGTAGCATTGCTGTATGACAAACTCGACTCCACATTGGATGCTTTGGATTCTTTGCATCCATGTTGGATGTGAGGGATTAAACTGGTGACTCGGGCGCAAGGTTTACATTAGCATTCTCATTCACCTCAATAGACCACTTGCTACATCAGCTTCGTGATGCACCTTCGTTTTTAAATATCATTGCTTGCTAGTTTATGTATGTTTTCAATGTGCTGTAGTCACCTAGTTGATTAAACGGCACTTAAAAAGAGTTTAATTTTTTTTATTATTATTATAAAATTTCTAGAGACAGAAGAGATATTCTGATCATTACTGTAATTGGCCAATGATTCGATAAAAATTTGGTTTAATGTTCTTTTTTGCATATTTACAAAGTCAATAACACTGACTGGACGAACACAGCACGCTACTTAAATAAAGCGGTCTCCTCTTCAATCCAATTAACACGCTTTACATCACAGTTTGATATTTTGATTTTTCCTCTCAAAGTTTGCGCAAAAAAAAATGAGGGAAACGTTCTTCATGCAAAAGCAGTGCTAACCCTGCTCTAGGTTATAAAGCGATACTAACCTGTACTCAAAATTACAAGTGTGAAATGCTGCATAAACTGGTGTTTAAGAAGTGTGAAAAGCCCATTTGAAGCAGCAGATTGGGCAGAGAACCATCCAGCAGATGTTGAAATGGATCTGGTAGATACATTTTTGTATCTCACAAGTTTGGCACAGTTTCAACTACACTTAAATTATTACACCAAGATGCATTTTGATGAATTGTGACTAATGATTCACATTCTGTATCATATCATGAGGTACTAGTGGGTGATGCTCAGAATTATACAAATTTGCTTAAGGCAAGATCTCGCTACTACATGACTCAGATCAACTAGATTTTGTTGACTGTTTGTAACTGCCTTTGACATTGCCCTCCTATTCCTAGTCACTAGAACCTCACCAAAATAAAAACAGAAGCACCACGTGAAGAGTAATAGAGTGAATTAGAAGGAAAGTTTAAGATCAGATCTGACCACAGCAATGATTCTTTTGTTCTTTTTTTCCAATGACTAGATAAAAGAAGCCACACATTGTACTTGAAAATCATGGTAAGCCATAATAATCTGCCCTGATTCTCAGCAATCAATGTTAAGATGTGGATCAAAACTCTAGTTTATTCCACTACCAAGTTTACCCTACAGTCTAATTTGCTAGTCTATTCCACTACCAAGTTTACCCTACAGTCTAATTTGCTAGTCTATTCCACTACCAAGTTTACCCTACAGTCTAATTTGCTAGTCTATTCCACTGCCAAGTTTACCCTACAGTCTAATTTGCTAGTCTATTCCACTACCAAGTTTACCCTACAGTCTAATTTGCTAGTCTATTCCACTACCAAGTTTACCCAACGGTCTAATTTGCTAGTCTATTCCACTACCAAGTTTACCCTACAGTCTAATTTGCTAGTCTATTCCACTACCAAGTTTACCCTACAGTCTAATTTGCTAGTCTATTCCACTACCAAGTTTACCCTACAGTTTAATTTGCTAGTCTATTCCACTACCAAGTTTACCCTACAGTCTAATTTGCTAGTCTATTCCACTGCCAAGTTTACCCTACAGTCTAATTTGCTAGTCTATTCCACTACCAAGTTTACCCTACAGTCTAATTTGCTAGTCTATTCCACTACCAAGTTTACCCTACAGTCTAATTTGCTAGTCTATTCCACTACCAAGTTTACCCAACGGTCTAATTTGCTAGTCTATTCCACTACCAAGTTTACCCTACAGTCTAATTTGCTAGTCTATTCCACTACCAAGTTTACCCTACAGTCTAATTTGCTAGTCTATTCCACTGCCAAGTTTACCCTACAGTCTAATTTGCTAGTCTATTCCACTACCAAGTTTACCCTACAGTCTAATTTGCTAGTCTATTCCACTGCCAAGTTTACCCTACAGTCTAATTTGCTAGTCTATTCCACTACCAAGTTTACCCTACAGTCTAATTTGCTAGTCTATTCCACTACCAAGTTTACCCAACGGTCTAATTTGCTAGTCTATTCCACTACCAAGTTTACCCTACAGTCTAATTTGCTAGTCTATTCCACTACCAAGTTTACCCTACAGTCTAATTTGCTAGTCTATTCCACTACCAAGTTTACCCTACAGTTTAATTTGCTAGTCTATTCCACTACCAAGTTTACCCTACAGTCTAATTTGCTAGTCTATTCCACTGCCAAGTTTACCCTACAGTCTAATTTGCTAGTCTATTCCACTACCAAGTTTACCCTACAGTCTAATTTGCTAGTCTATTCCACTGCCAAGTTTACCCTAAAGTCTAATTTGCTAGTCTATTCCACTACCAAGTTTACCTAACGGTCTAATTTGCTAGTATATTCCACTACCAAGTTTACCCTACAGTCTAATTTGCTAGTCTATTCCACTACCAAGTTTACCCTACAGTCTAATTTGCTAGTCTATTCCACTACCAAGTTTACCCTACGGTCTAATTTTCTAGTCTATTCCACTACCAAGTTTACCCTACAGTTTAATTTGCTAGTCTATTCCACTACCAAGTTTACCCTAGTCTAATTTGCTAAGCTATTATTTACCAAGGCATGTGCGAGCACATCTCTGAGAAAACCGAATCGGAATGTTGTCTAAGCTTTCGTTTTCCAATATCTCAACCCCACCCAGAGGAGGCCAGTGTGTGAGGCTGCTTTGTTACAGTTAATAAAATCAAGCCCGAAAGGTTAACAGATCAGTTTAAAGGATGAGTTGCTTTTCCACTAAGGAAAATTTTCCTCATTCTTTTCATTCCTTCCTTTTCTTTTAATTCCTTCAGTCACCATTATCCTGCGCAACCTCCTATTCCCAAACATGCTTAGCTTTTGTGTAATTATATCGATTTCCTGTTGCGATACAGAGCTTAAGTGGACGAGATCAAGCCCCACAGAGTCACGGTCTCCGCTCCCATTCTCTTTTCATTCAAAGGGGGAGGGGGGGTTATGGTGCAGACAGCCCACCGAGAGCTCCGCGACAGGCCTGGCAGGATGAGGAAGTCAGATGGGAGCTTGCAGAACAACTGTGTCCTTGAAATATCTGGGTCAAATACACTCGCACACATCTTTAAACCAAAATCACAAACTGATCAGATAGCCGGTATGACTGGTTCTACACTTATCTATTGTATGCAGAAGAAATGGGCAGTCAAGGTAATCGACTAGAAAAACAACATGGCAGCTGTTGAGCCAGTTGGAGCTGGTTTGTTTGTTTATGTCGTTCTCAGAGTGCTCTATGGTAAATCTAGCAGAGCGCTGTTGTTGTGGTAACTCATTACAGTGTAAACACAGATTTCAGGTCATCGTGTGGACGCCCAGGCTTGTTTGTGGCATTTTAATTGCACTAATTAGTCGGTATAATATGCAAGTAAAGATTTCCACTAACCCCTCCATTAATGATTATTCATTTCTAAGCGCACAATCTTTGTCATTGTATTTTCAATTAACGAAGATAGGTCTTATGAAGGTGACTTACTGTGGAAGTTTTTAAAGCCGTTTGTATGCTTCACTGAAGAGTAAAACATTAAAGGGACAGTTCACCCAAACATGAAAATCCTGTCATCATATTATAACCTCTATGTCATTCCAAACCTTTAGGACTTTTTCTTCGTTGGAACACAAAAGCATAGATTTTGAAGAATGTAACAGCTGCTCTTGTCCTATAATAAAAATGGTGGCATGCATTGTTGTGACCAATCTAACTACGAATTTGCGATATCCAAGCTAAAGAATAGCTTGGGATAACTGAAGTGAACTTATGTCAGGGTCTATTTCTCAAAGGTACTGTGAGACAATACTGTGTATTGTTAGAAGAGGAATATAGTACACAAGTTATATGGACCAAATGCATTCACCTTTTATAGTGATTTCTTTTTTACTTTGGAGCTCAACCGACCAGATCCTCATTCACTTTCATTACATGGAAGAGTACAAGAGAAACCACACTCAGTGTTTCTCCTTGGAAGAAAGTTATAAAGGTTTGAAATGACATAAGGATGAGTAAATTTAACTCTTTAACATGAATTCGGTTACGTCTTTCTGTCTGCCCTTTGTGTGAGAGTTACATGCGGCCTAGGTATTTGAAATACAAGGCAGAAGTATTTCACACAACATGAACTGTTGACATTGCAACAGATCCACCACAAAACCATAGCAAGGTCAATACTTATCACTTCCCCGCTCAGTTCCCCTTAATGACCTCTGAAAACAGTTTCAAAGCTTTAGGTTCTTTTCAAACTCCAACTCCAGCCCCGCTGACCCTGGTAAGAAGTGATCAGGACAGAAGACAGAAGTGTCTCCCTTAAACTTTCAGCTACAAAACAAACATAAGCCTACAAATGTCAATGCCCTGCACAGGCCATGCATGACCATGCACAGGGAGCCTCTTATAAGTTTAGAACTTAAACCAACACTAAGAAAGAAAACCTCTTTTTTTTTTTGACGAACAAAAATGCTTAAAAATATAAATCCACCCCATTTAAGGCCCGTTTCCACCGAAAGCACCCAGAACAATTTGTCCCAGGAACTTTTTTTCCACCAGACCTGTTGCTGTCTGCGTTTCCATCGCCGTCTAAAGTACCGCGAAGATTAGGCACATTTTTTCAACTCCATTGATTCGAATAGCAAACAACTCTTACTCCACACGCACCGCAACAGACTTTTAAAAATGGTGGTTGAAATAAAATGCTACATGGAGTAAACCAATCAAAATACGGCATGAACTCAACCAATCAGCATGTTCAGCGACCAAGTCCCACCCCCAAAAGTTCCTGAACTTTGAAAAAGTACTACCTCGCAAGCAGGGACTTTCTGGGGGGGGAATTTTTACCCGGAACTTCATTTAGACCCTCGTTCCTGGGGTCGAAACACACGGAGTACCACCCCAAAGTCCCTAAAACCTGGGAAAAGTTCCTGCGGTGGAAACGCGGCTTTAGTTCCACATGGGCCACAATAAACCAAAAAAGTAGGGGAAAGTAAAAGGTGGAGGTTGCCATAGGTTTTTGAAAAGATAGATAGTGGCTCAACTCCTGTTGTGAAGTAGTATTATGTGGTTTCGAAGCAGTGCAAGATAAAAGGCAGCCATAAAAATCCACTGATAAGAATGACAAGGGCTGGAAATGCAAATAAAATAATCTCACTCCAAACCTCAGTGCAATGCAATATCTGTTAATTTCCTGATGCTATATGCAGTCTAACTGACAAACACTATCTTATATATTTAAATACAAAGGTAGGGATTTCAAAAGTACTGGTACTTTGATTCGTCCCATGCGGTAATGTGGCTGAATGTGTCAAATTTGGTTTTTGGTCCAAAATGCCATTCCTAACAAATTAATGCAAATGTAAACAAGTGGGACAAAAACTGTACATGTCTCAAAAACGCATTAGACTTCGCACAGATCTGATATTTTGCACTTCAAACACGGTTTACTCCTCTTGTATATTTGTTTTATAGTTTGTATGTGTGTTACTTGCATTAAATAATTGCTTGAAAAACCTCTCAATGACGTCATTGAGAAATAATTGAAGGCGACATGCTATATCACCCAGGTGAAAAAAAAGTTCACTAAAATACATTTTATTTAAGTGCACTTAGTACACTTCCATAATGTACTTAAAGTGTTCTATTTTCGCGCACTAATTTTGTACTTAATATACTAAAAGCTTAACTTTAGTACTTCTTAAGATAAACTTAAGCTCAACTGAGTGTACTCAACTGTGCTATTTTGACACACACTGAAGATGAACTTAAATATATTTTTAATATACTATTTCAACCTTTAAAAAAAAATGTATTTTGTTACCACTTTTAGTATATCTAAAACCCATTTTTAATGCATTTTAATTGTACAAATAAATTATTTAAAATATAATAATGATATATTATAAATACATATATATTATACTTAAGGTGTATTTCTTTGTCAAAAAAAGTACACTAAATTACATTATTTAAGTGCACTTAGTACACTTCCATAATGTACTTAAAGTGCTCTATTTTCGCGCACTAATTTTGTACTTAATATACTAAAAGCTTAACTTTAGTACTTCTTAAGATAAACTTAAGATCAACTAAGTGTACTCAACTGTGCTATTTTGACACACACTGAAGATTAACTAAAATATGCTTTTAACATACTATTTCAGCTTTAATTTTTTTTATTTTGTTATCCCTTTTAGTACAATTGAACCTATCTTTAATGCATTTTTAAATACACTTATAAATTATTTAAAATATAAGAATATATAATATATACAAATCATATTTATGTATTGGTCACATATTTTTTATATAGTAAATAATTTATTTCCAATATATTTTAACTATGTTAACAGTACCTTTATAAAACAATTAAATAATGGTTTATTTAAAAAGTAGTCAAGTACACTATTACTGTGTTATCAGTAGCATTTTCTGCCTCATTTATGCTAAAAATTATATTTGATAAAAGTAAATGTAATTCATGTAAATGTAAACACCCATAGTTTAAAAGGATACCACACAGCACAGGTAGGCTATGTAATGTACAAACAAACAGCATCGCTTTCTTGAAAAACACTTAAATTTTTTGAGACGTTATTCACGAACAAGTCCAAACAGACCTTATAGGCGGGGGAAAAAGAACACAAGTGGCAAGCTTAAACTAAAATTATTAAACTACAGCATACAGTAGGCCTACGTATCTTAAATATGAACAAAACACGATTTTCTTTTCTTTTTTAAATTTTACAATCCTTTCCCAAACAAACCTTAGGAAAACAAAAACAAAAAAACAACAACAACAACAACAACAAAATATAACTTAACAGTGTTTTTTTCCACGACACAAACCTTTCGTTGTTGCATTTTCTAACAAGGGTAATAAAGGCAAATATTGGCTAAGAGACCCTTTTCACAGTCCGTGTGTCATCATATCTGATTTGTAATGTAAAGGATGGCTACATTACTAAATAATTCCGTTAATCATCGAAAGAAAAACTGAGATATTGTAATGAAACCCGAGATATTTATATCCCTCCGATAAACGATTCACCGAAACTGTTCACGTTTGAAAAAGTTAATCGGAAAAAAACATCACCTACATATGAATCGCGTGGTTTCCTCCAAGTCCTCTCAACAAACACGATCGCTATTATACTTTAACAGTTTAAATGTAGACTTCTAAATCTAATCACATTCAAGGAACATACGCACAGGAACTGAAGCTCGAGTGAAATGAGGTCATAATCATAAGAACCAATCACAGCCGTTCAACGGCTCTGGAACCAATCAGGACTAGTCACAGGTGTTATGCATATTGTTCAAATTTAAACAAGTACAACAACTTTTATGAAAACATTTAAACATCTTTGGAAAATGTATATGATGCATTTCAAATAATATGATGTTAAAATCCTTGTGGGAATTTCAGTATAAATGTATCGTAATGGACAACAGCCTTTTAAGTAGCCTTTAATCAAGTAAAGGTGAACAATATTAATTTTAAGTAGGCTTATTGCAATGCTTAATAATAGTTGACAAATGTCTATAATACATTATAAGTTGGTACATTATAAATGTAATTTTCCCCCCAAAATATTAAAATGATAAATATATAAATATTAAAATATACTGCAGTAGGCCTAAGTGTTTAAAAAGTACTTTAAACATACTAAAAGCTTAACCATTTTGCTATGTTCTTACACAAAGAGCAACATAAGTATGTTTTCTTTAAATACAATAAAACTTCACAAAAATTGTATGATTTAGCATATTTCTTAAAAGTATAATTAAGCATATATTTATTAGTGCATTTGTTAGAAATATATTAAAATTATGCTTGTGTTTAGCATATTTCTTAAAAGTATAATTAAGCATATATTTAATACCAATGTACTTATAGTGCATTTGTTTGAATATATATTAAAATTATGCTTGTGTTTAGCATATTTCTTAAAAGTGTAATTAAGCATATATTTATTACCAATGCACTTCTAGTACACTTGTTAGAAATATATTAAAATGCAAAAAAATTGCACTAAAAATACATTTAAAATATCAATGGTATTTAATATACTTTCGCAATTACACTTAATTAGTGTATTTATAGTGCATAATTTTTACAGTTTTCTTTAGCACAAAAAGTAAGAATATACTACAAATATACTTTCTTGTATTTAAGTGTTTTTTTAGTGCACTCAAGTACACTTTTTTTTCACCTGGGCATGCTCATATTAATATTTGACTTTTAAAACTAAAGAGTGGATATTAGTTTTTGCAATGGTATCAACATTTTATTTCTATTTGTATCAACTATGGAAATTCTGGGAAGCATGACAATAACATCTTATAACTTAGACATCTTAGAAATATATGCATAAGTCTTTCCTATTTCTTTATTGCCCGTTTCCTCCTTTTATTTTAATATCATTCATATTCCATTAATAAATTTCCACAATTCCATCAATAAAAACTTCTTTTAAAAAAATCCCAGGCTTAATATTTCCCACACTGACTACAAATGACAGGGTCTTGACTTGAGTATGCCAGGCAAACAATCGCTTACAATTTGTGGTTTCCCCCTGAGCTCATGGGTTTCAAGCGAGGTGCTCAAAATGATGAACTACTTCAAATCAAATAAGGCAGATTTCATTCACTGTTGTGCAATTAAATAAAAGCTGAATAATGAAAACGAGCAGGGGAAGGTTAATAACGACATCCAGAAAGAAAAAGAAGACTGCAAGAAGTGTAGAAGTGATAAAACCTTCAACGACTCAAAATATGCATATCTGCAAACCATTAAACGTATATTTGGAGCATATCATGAAGCATTTCACAAGTAAAAGCACGTAGAAACCATTATCAACCCAATCACGCATTCATTCAGCATTACACCAACCTATCGTTAACATGCTGCATCCGTCCGACCGGAATCTCAGCTCGGATGACCTTCGTCTAAAAGCCTAATTTACCAAGCTGATGCAGATCCTCAATGGAGAGAGAGACATTGTGATGCATCCAATATTCACTAACCAATGAGAGGGCCAGGCTTCATAACATTATCAGAATCTAGAAGAAACATCCGTGCAGAAGGGGTAACCAACCATCTCCTCATCCATCATCACATTACTCTCACCGGCCTCCATTACTGCCCGCATTAAGCATGACTTGCACCTATGGGCAATAGAAAAGCACCACAGTACCACTGAGGAGGTCAAGCCTTCATGTAAGGGGACTTGTACTAAAAGCAGCTCTAATAACCTTCAATATTGTCGCCTAAAATGCTAAATACTACCCTGTCCTTGCCACACTCAAGAACCACTTAATTTTAGCCAACTTAAACTGATTAAGTACAGATAGAAGATGGCTATAAGACACAATATTGCAAATGAGGATAAGTGAAACGGTCTAAAGCTGAATTTTATGTTTGGCACAAATTGTGTGATTTGACAGAAATTTGAAAGGCTCTGTTCCAAAACCTAGTTAAGACATCATGCTACAGGGACAAAGGCTTTTCCAAGAAGTCACCTTATTTTAACCGAATTTTCTAAGCCAACATTTCATGCATCCTTGAAATATCATGCACTGTGGGGAAAAAAAATCATTCAAAACGCTGAAAGCAAGAGAAATTTATTCAATACCAAAAAAATATTAATAATATAATAATCAAATTAAAAGGACTACTTTTGACTAAATTATGCATATTAAAGTATTGTGCTGTTAGCTTAGCAATATGAAAATGCCAAACTATTAATATCATTTGTACTGATATCAAGTCTTCCATGCATGAGGCGTAGTATTTGGAAGACGCAAACGCAGCAGGGTTACTTGCTGCCCATTTAGGGAGCTACTAAATGACATTGCATACAGAAGATCCTCGGGAATGCAGTAGACTGGCAGTAGTCATCTCACAAGGCTTTGGAACAGTCACTGCATCAACTATCACAATCATGAACACTGAACCAATGGATCATCTTTTTATGAGACATAAAGGAAGAGTATTGCATAATTTTGAGCTTATTATTCAGCCCAGAGTTTGCCCTTTCTGACATTCCTCAAGGCTGAATAAAAGACACGCTCTATTGTTAAAACATAGAGAGACCTCCATTTAAAAGACTACCAGTACTCATTCTTAAAATCCTAATGGGTCTGATCAGCATCCAGATATTGATTATTAGGTGTGTTTGCAAAGGCAAGCATTACTATGACTATTCATGCAACCATAAATGGTAGCAATGTGCAAAGCCCCATAAATCATCAACACCAAAGAAGATATACAGGAAAGTTTTTGTTCATACCATGCGGTCCAAAACAACATGGACCCTATTAATCTTTATTGTATGGAGAAAAAAAAACACAAAAAAATTATTTTGTGTCAAAGGTCCAAAACAACATGATGAGTAAAGTATGACACAATTATCTTTTTTTTTTTGTGAACTATCCCAGTATGATTAGGCTGGTTTGTCCACTTTTTAAAGTGCTTGTGGCAGGATGCTCTAAAATAGTGTCCCATGTATTGTGTATGACTTTGGCAATGAAATGCGAAAAATCTCATTGTTAATATGATCATGCATCTAAGCACATTTGAACTTGTCAGCATTCTACTCACAGCGGTGCTTTCTTTTATCAACACAAAGGAGAGTTGAGTGCCAACAGCAATCTGAAAACATATAGAGCTCCTTATAACAGATAAGAGAATGCTTTATTGAGACATTCACTGAGAGAGACAGGCAGACCAGTATTATAAAACCATATAAATTAAACAAATATAAAGCCACAGGAACACATCAGTCATGTTATGTTGCTCATCAAGCATTGTCCTTTTAGATAGTTTAGATAGCCAAAACAACCCGGAACATAATTCAGGATGATCACAAACTGGTATTCGGTTCCCAGTTGTTGTCTCACCATTGGCTGTCAAAACGGACAATGAGAGTTGCAATCTCTGTCTAGAGACCAATCTCCCTCTTCCCCTGCTACTCTAGATCACTGAAGCCGCTCAGTCAATCACGTCGGCAGTTAATCGGGCCACTTAAATCCAAATTGGATAAACAGGCACTGGGCAGGGTTATAATTCAAAACCGTTCACTTAAAAAGAAAATACTGGAACCGAATGATTTCTTGATCACAAAGAGAGAGTGACGGCAGTAAAAATACAAATTCGTCCAGTATATAATAACATTTGATTTTAAAATGACATTATATACACATTTAAAGAGGTCACATGATGCTATTTTTAAAGATCACCTAATTGCATCCACTTTCGAAAGGCCAAATAAAGTGCTTTTGCTCTCGCATAGAAAAGCGTCTCACGACATGGCGGCGACAACTACGATAACTAAAGCCACGCCCTCTTTCTTTGCATATGCATTTGGGTGGCATCATGCATATATTTCCACCTAGTGACGTAGGTCATTTTAGCTAGGTCTGGATCTGCCTTCACTTTTAGATATCTTTTTGTGGGAAACTTTGAGCCTTGTAAATTTGCAGACCTTATTCATTCGCAAACAGCTACTGTACATAACGCACTAAAGAAATAGGAAACCATGAAAACGCATCATATGACCCCATTAAATTGATATGCAACCAAACTTTTTGGATTGTCACATCTTCTAAAATGTTTAAGGCCAGGTTCAACACGTTTGCTGCCATGCCGATGGAAAAAACACTCCATACATGCTGGCTTGAGTCACTTCAATATGATGTCATCACTGATATTTAATCGTCTGTGTAAATACCAATAATTGACCCCACAAGCGATTCATCTAATGCGTTTTGAATGGAGCATAAACATTGTAAAATGGCTAATATGACCGAAAAAAAATCGTTGGTACGGAATGCATGACTCCAGATGGTTGGAAAAGAATGCTGCATTTTTCTTTTAACATCTCTAAGGTATGCAGAGGAACACCCCTCTACCCTGAAGCTAGCTCACCCTCCGCATCCGCTCTCTGCATATGCTTGAAGAAACAGAGTAAAGTCAACAATTCACAGCCCAGACTGATGATGATCCTTAAAAAGACATGGCAGAAAGCCACTGGAGTGGACCACAGAGTACAGCCTCTGTACTTGTCCACATTCAAAAATGGAGGCTTTTATTGAACAGTTGAGTCAATAGGGAGCTAACAAGAGTTAAGTGCATATCTCAGGGGTCTGACATCAGAGTCGGGATTAATATCTGACACTGCGACTGGCGTTTCAGCTCGTGATCCAAGAGGACGTTTTTTAGCATTAGCACTCTCCACTGCTCATGTCCAGCTAAGGATCAAAGTGTTTTTAGACACTCAAAGCCTTATTATTTCTACTGAACTGCACAGTCCTTAGGGAAAACGTTGTGCTGTAGCAATTCGTTAAACACCTCACAGCTGTGCTTTGGATGTTTATGATAAAACGGTGCTTTGAGACTTGATGCTCGGGCAGCATGGCCTTTCTGTCAGAGACCTGTCACTGCCGTGTCTCAGCCTGACAGGTTTGTGCAGAGCGCCGTAAGAGGCCACGGCTTGGTTTGGAAAACACTATAAATGCCAGCAGAGCCACAAATATTACTGCCCAGAGAGAAATAAACAAATAACACAAGAAATGCATGATGGGACTGCTTAATCCACAGCGTACCATGAGGAACTTAAAAGAATGCCACTTTATTGTCACAGTGGTAGTTTTGAATAATTAAAAATCACAACCTCGACTCATTGGAAAAACATGCCTCTACCTATATTTTTTTGAAAATCTGAATCCATACCTTATACGCACAATTCAAATGAACACGAGTGGCAGTAAAACACCAACAACTTTAATTCCTTTTCACACAAATTATGATTAAATGGGCAGATTGTTGATTAATAAAGATTTATTTGTGTAGGTTCCTTGCAAAATGCTGTCATGACCTGCATTATCTGTAAACTATGTTTGCATCACATAATAAGCTCCATATGTATGGCTTTTCTGACGTAGTAAACTTGCTTGGAAGCTGAACTGGTTCGGCATTGAGTGGTCCACTCAGGTACGAGTCCCCTTAAACACGAGTCATCATGATAAAACTAGTGCTGGGTTTCGATTCAAATTTCAAGAATCGATTCGATTCCGATTCTCAAGATCTTGAATCGATTATCATTATTCGATTCGATTCGATTCGATCCGATCCGATCTTCGAGATTAAGATAAGTGTTTTTGAAAAAAGCATATTTTTTTTCCAGCTGTTGAATTACAGGACTGTAGTTATGCAACATATTGATACAATTATTATAGACATTTAACTGCAAATTAATGGAGTATTGATGGTTGTAAAGAACAATCCCCCTTCCAGAGTGTTGATACAACTGCTTTCACAAACTTGCACTGGTGTAGACGACAGAGGACGCAGAGGTATCAGCAGCAGTAACCGCAGAGGATTGCAAGTAACCGCAGCAACCGCGATATTCACGTTTTTTATAAGGCTATACCCTTCTTGTTTTGAACTTCATGCATGTGTATTGAATGTTAAACAAGTTCATAATGATAACAAACAAGACTGTTTATCGTGGTGATGTGTAGCCTACAGAGGCTTCGCACAGACAGTGAATGAGAGAGATCGGCAGAGCGCGTGCGATTACCTGCGTCTGTCTTTGAAGTCATATGTATTTGTGAAAAAGGTTGCCGTGTCAAAGGAAAGCGAAATATTTGTCGTATCATCCTTTTAACGTTCACGTCACGGGTATTTACCATAAATGCGCGTCAGCAGCAGCGCTGGTCAGCATCCCACTGCGCGAGGAAGCCGCGGGGAAATAAAATCAGCGAGTCACGCATTGAATCAATGCCATATTGGTCTCTAATAAGTGAAGCATCAGCTTCAGCGTTACCCATGCGACGCATTGCTGCTCAGCTGAGCCTTGAAAAGTGGAACTCAAAGTTAAAAAATAATTAACACCTTGTTTCATTACATCTCTTTTAATGAATCAGCTTTTTTGAACGTGTTCGTTGAATGAACGGTTTAATGACTCACTCAAAGCCCGTTGTCGTAACAATGTGCGCGCTGAGTGAAAGCCTTTCAATGCGCATACAGGGATCTCCCAGTCGCGGCAAGTTAAAGTTCACGGGGAAAATGTAAACCTATTAAAATCGATCCTCTGAGTTACGGATCGATCTTTAGAAATTAATATGAAAATCGATTCAGAATTGGTGAATCGATTTTTTCAACACAGCACTAGATAAAACATTTGTTACAAATGCATTTCTCTCATCACGTTTAGTTTGTTAACACAATTGGTTAGATTTAGGGTAGGGTTTAGTGTATGGGGAAGGTTAACGCAATAGAGCACTAATTTTTAGCACCGCTGCGCTGACTGGACATTTCATTTCTGAACTGCTGTGAAGCAACGTAAGAAAAACGTAGCCAGATTCACATTCACGAAGCAACGATGTATCATTTGCAAATGTCGACACAGGCACATTTTTCTTGTAACCCTGGGTTGAAAAATCATCATTTATGTATAGAAAACTGGTCCAAACAGCTAACTTGTCCAAAAACATAAGTACAAAGTAAGTTTTTAGGTATGGACAATAAAATATGGTAGTGTAAGCTATACAATATCACTGTATTAGCAATATGCTGGTGTACCAAAACGTGTTTTTTCTATGCTATCCTTTGTCCAAAAAAACATAGAATAACATGTTTTTGCTAATGTGGGAAATGAAGTATGTAAGTATAAAGTATTATCTATTGTACTGTAAGGTTTTAAAAATACCATGGTATCCTACTGGTACTACCACAATAATATTGCCAAGAAAACTGGAACTACCACAGCACTTTGTTTAAAAATATATACTTTTAATAAATGTGGAATATTAAGCTGTATATCAAATGTGTTAGCGTCCAAAACCAGGCTGTGTTCTCATGAAAGGGAACTCCTGGCCTTCCTCTTCACATTCTTCTCGTTTTTACTAGAAAGTCATCGAGGTGGAACAAATCAAAAGCTATGATGGTGGTGTCTCGGGGACTGCCCGCATGTCTTCTCTCCAGCTGACGAGCTTCCAAAACATGCTAGAGCGCCATTGAGCAATGCGCACTGGAGTTCGCTCAAAGGAAAACCCACAGGCTTGCCCCTGGAAACGGGAAACACCCGCAGGAAGAAAGGGAGGTGTGTGGGAGTAAAGAGGAGGAGTGGCATAATTAAACGAAGAACTGACCTGAACATGCTTAGCCTCAGACTGAGAGAAAGTCTTAATCCCCCCCAATGACAGTGCTCAGACGAGCAGGGGGCGTTCTCACTGTACGCATTCTTGCGTTTTTTTATTTATTTTTTATTCTGAGTACGCATGCGTCAGACGGACGTTACGTTGCGTTTTTAGGCGGCGCGTCAAGTTAAGAATAGTTCAACTTTTAAAAACGCTTCTCGAGAACGTTTAAACGCAACGTCCTGTGAGAACGCAGGAGTCCGGCCGCACTGTCATTCTCTCTCTCTCTCTGATCGCATTGTAGCCTACACACACACACACACACACACACACACACACACAATCGGACACTGCAGTGGATCAAAACACACTCATAAGGTCCGTCCAGATCGGCAAAGCTCGAAAGAACACGTTGCATGCTTGAAATCAGTGAAACGGTCCAATGCCACGTAATCAATCACGGAGAGCGCGTGATGTCTCAGAGTTGTCCGTGCAGTCAGCGTTAAAGTTGAGACCACTGTTGCTTTCAAGGTTATCCAGGAACGGATTGCACGGAGCCAATGCGCCAAAAGCGCATCCGGTCGCTCGCTTGCAATTCTCTAGCATGCATGCAAACTTGAAATGTAATGTTCATACATGAGTCCAAGCCAAGACACTGACTGCACATGTGTAAACGCCTCCAGTAAACGGGACGTCTTCTATAGCTAGACTGAAAGTGCACTAATGATGCAGCACTGCTGATCATCACTGTGCAATGCACGACAACACTCAATGCGGACAGCAATGTCCCAAAACACTTCTTGGCGGGTTGTTTTTATCTAATCCTCTCCAGAGAGAGGAACCCAGCCCCCTTATCTCTCCCATCACAACCCTCCCCTTGTCCAGCAGCAGCAGCGGTAGTAGCAGCACCCATGTTCGGTTTCCATTCCAGGAACTCACCGTTCTTGTGCTCTGATGCTGTCGCTGTGAGGAGACACCGAATGCGGGGAAAGCAGAAGAGGCTACGGCTCCGCTGCTCCGGGACAGGAGGAGGACCGATCTACACACTTTTGCAGCCATCTCTGAAATGAATCCCCGGCCGAGAGAACGCAAGTGCTGCGGGCGAACCGACTGAGACTGTTGGAGGAAAGGGAGGGGAAATAGGAAGGGCTGCTGGGCTGGGCTAATATTTCATACACACACACACGCAACACTACACACACACACCTATTGCCTACACAACAAATGTTTCAAAAGACGGATGCTGTAGTTCCGCGTTCGAAGCAAAGTATTTCTAATGGGTGAAACTCAGTTAGAATGTTATATCTCATAACACATTCTGAAATGTCAGTATAAGGAAGTCGTAGACTGAAATACCACGGTCTCTAGGACAACATTAAAGGAGAGTTCTGATTGGCCGAGCGGTTACCTGCTGGCACTGCTTCGAACTCTTTTCGTCCAATGAGAAGAGGTGCAGCTCTGTAGTTTTGACAACTTGAAGAGAACGCCAGCTCGGCCAATCAGAGAACGCGGGACGCTCGCACGCTTGTGTTCTCTCTGTGGAAGAAAAAAAAAAGTTATATTATAATATATTGAATATACATTATTATACAATATTAAATCACTAAGTAAAATACTTAATATTTTATTTCCGAAATGATGTATTTTGAGAGAGTCACACGGCTACTTGGTGCATTAGGCTAGCAGTTTTGTCAGCCATGTTAAAGTCACAATGGAATCAAATTCTTCGGAATATTGCAGTATTTATTAAAACTTATTTATCCATGCACATGTTTTTTTTTTTTTTTTTACCTTCAATCTAAATAATTTCCCATCCCTCTTGCTGCAACTTCTCTTCTCTGATGACTTGTTTACTGGTGCGAGGGCTGGACAACCTGTCACTCACTTGTGATTGCAGCAATAGCAAATGACAATGATGTAATGATCCAATCAATTCACAATGGACAAAATCAAGTCCCGTCCTAGATTTTTTTCTTGTCTGAGAAGCAGTTTCACGAGAAAACACTATCGAAACTTCTGTTTCGTGCTGACTTAAAAACTGGCATAAACAACACAATCCCAATATGACATACAGAAAGTCATACACGTATATGAAACGACTATGGGGAGAGCAAGTGATGACAGATTTTTCATTACTGGGTAAACCATCACTTTAAAGAAACAACTAAATTCTATAAACATACAAAATAAAAAGAGTAGACTATATTTCTTAAACCTGCTGTTCCACTGTGTCACTGTGTCATTCATTCTTGACTCTTGGCAACTGGTCCATCCTGTCCATTATATAATTGTCTCTATTATTAGTCTGTCCTTCAAACAGTTATTTGGAGTTATGGGACGTGAAAATGCCAAACTGCATTTAATATACTCTATTAAGACATCTGATACACTTAAAGCAATAGCAGCACAATTTACACTCATTGATATTCAATCTGGTATGCATGGTGTTTCTCTGAGTCCTGGTGTCTTGTTGTTTCTGATCTCAAAAAGATCCCTAAGCAGCCAAATACAATTTAGGCTTTTAAATATATGTTTTTGTCCGTTCAAGGGTTGCATGGTAGGTCACACCCTGTAGCTCAAACTGTGTCTAACACATTCCAGAGTTCAACCTATGATTGACTGTGTGCACGTCTTCAACGTATGACTCTAATGCGTACACAGCAACTCCATTAGATCATGCATCAATATAAGGGATTAGTTTTAGCATTGATCCGAACCAGTGCCACTGTTTAGATTACACAGTGACAGATGTCTTGTTTTATTGTGGGATTTAATTTTTTTCTTCTGTTAGAAATAGATGTCTGTTATTGATAGTTCGTTTGAATCTACTATGTACTTCATTAACAATTTCACCCTTAATGCAAAGATCATTACATCTTACTTGAATCTCTGCTGATGTTCAAATATTTCAAATAAGTCTTTATACTTTACTATTTATATGTGAACATCTATGAACAACTGTTTTCCAAGGACTAAAGGTGATGATACACAGGGCAACTTTTTGAGCAATGTTGCTGGGCAATCTTGCCGAGCAATTGTTGCTTGGGCACTTTCCCATTGAAAATGGGCAATACATTTCTATCTGGATAATTTAGATCGGTCGTGGACCCTGTGTCTCATCTGGTTGCCCGTTGACGGCAACATTGCCCAGTAACATTGCTCAAAAAGTTGCCCTGTGTATCATCACCTTAACTCTACAAGGCCGGTCAGATGGGATTTGTGTTACCTTTGAGCTTTGGTTCCACCCACGGTTTCTTTCCTCACCCTTAAGGCTTGGTTTACTGCTTTGTTTGCCTGCATTTTTATGACCACAATTGATAAAAGCCTAAACCTGAACTGTGGCCTGTAATGTACCTTTTCATTTTAAATAAACGTTTTAAAATCACTGTTATACAATCGGATTGGGAATAAATCTGATACTTAAGGTCAGGAATTGGAAACTTGTTATAAAAAATTTAAATTTCGATTCCTGTGTGCTTTAATGTGATTTTAAATCATTTTCAAGCACAATAAGACGTGTTTCATATTCCCTGGCTTTGGTGCTACCACGAGGGCCCTAGGCAACATAGGCTAAATAGTGAGGCTGGAGCCTCAGCAAAGGTAGTCCGAACCCCTATTTAGGGGTGCAGGACAATCAAGCAGACAAGATCCTTGCCTGAAGGGCAATGTTATAACATGTTATAAAACCTAGCGAAGGTAGACGGCGAAGACCAGCCGGCTGCCGCACAAATATCCCCAATGGAGACTCAGATGGACCAAGCCCAGGAGGAGGCCATTCTCGGCACGTGCACCGCCCTCAAGGAGCCCAGGTTGCACTGTCCCCATAGGAGGAGGCGTCTCGCTTGTAATGAGACCACGTCTTGTAAAACTGCCCTGGCGATTTATGAAGGCTACCACCGTCATGTTGTCCAAACGGACAAGGAAGGAAGGTTTTGAGAAAAAAACAGAAAAACCACCATCCTTTCGAGGCCATTGATATGTAGGCGTTGCTCCAGGCTGGACGAGGAGCCGAATGCCGGCTTGCGTTCGCACAGAGCTCCAACCCGAGACAGGCATCTGTCGTGACAACCTTCCATCTAGAGGTCAGTCCCAATCAAATGCCTATGGTCCACCCTGAGGCGCACATGTCCGTGATGCCAAGAGTGGGACGGGACTCAGGCTTTCAGCCAATACTGCAGGGACTGCATGTGGAACAGGCCCAGCGGTTCTACAGAGGAGGCGGCTGTCATCAGGCCGAGAAACCTCTGGAAATCTTTGAGGGGAAAGACAGCCCACACTTTGAAAGATGCCGCTAGCCGCTGAATACTCAGTGAGCGTTCCGGCATGATCCAGGCCCGCATCCGAGCCGAGTCGATAACTTCCCCCAGAAAAGCGACTCGCTTGCTGGGAGACAGGAAGCTCTTGGCTGAATTGATTCTGAGCCCAAGATGCTCCAGGTGGCTAAGGAACAGCAATCTGTGAGCACAGAGCTCGTGCTGTGTCCGAGCCAACACCAGCCAGATGTCGAGGTAGTTCATGACGCGAATTCCTGTGCACTTGGTAAAAGTGCGTGGAGCCAGAGACAGTCCGAATAGGAGGACTGTAGGTTGGCAATCAGCTCCGCCAATTTAGGCGGGCTGAAATGCCATGGGTTTGTGCAGCTGCAAAAAAGTGAACAAATCCGGCTTCAGTATTTGGAGAAAACAGAACCGAAACCAAACTAGACCGAAGTGCCGGGCTCCGAACACCACGGTCCGCACACAAAAAACAACTCACGTGGACAAATGAGCGCACAGCCCAAGCAAACTCGAAACCTCACGCTCACCATGACAAGACAATAGGAGCGTCAGAGCTCTGTCACCAAACCAAGAATGAACAGAATAAAGTGACAGAACCCTGACAGAAACAAGAATGGGTTTAAATCATGTGCACCACAACTTAACAGATAAATACCTTTTGTCTTTATTTCAGCTAAGTGTAAAAAAAAAAATATATATATATATATATATATATATAATATATCTAGCCGACTAGATTACTTGCATATTAATGTGTTACTAAGCTACCTAGTATATCTAATATAGCCTAATCTGCTATAGTCTGCCTAGCCTGGTCTGTTTATGAGATTTTTTGCCAGGTTAGGTAACTAGGTTAACTTCTTATTTATATGATTTGTTTGGATAAATCTAACATACTTTCGGAATTGTTTGGGAATCTACATTTTTCCTGGCAACTTAGCAAAAAGACTAAAGAGTAAAGACTATTGGTTTTTTTTTAGCTCAAAATCACATCTGGTAGAATTTGGTCAATATTAATGAATTCACTTTAACAGTACAATTTGTGCTGGAATATTTATTTTCTGCTTTAATTGTTTTACAAGGAATGTTTAGTTAAAAACCTTTCTACCTGACCTCACCCTTAAAGGGGACTTATTATGTCCCTTTTTACAAGATGTGATGTAGGTCTCAGGAGTCCCTAGAATATGTCTGTGAAGTTTAAGCTCAAAATACCCCATAGATAATTTATTATACCATGTTGTAAATGCCAATTTTGAAGTGGAACGATTGCATCGAACGAGTGCATAATTCTCTAAATGCAAATGAGCTGCTGCTCCCCACCCCCGCTTTCCAGAAGAGGGCACAGCCTTTACATCTCGGGCCTCGGATACTCTGCCAAAAACTAACAAAACATCTGATTGGTTTTGATTATCAACTGTTTTGCAGTCACGCTCACGTGACATTGCCGTTCTCCTGCATCATGAAAGTTTATTATCAGCATGCGTTTTAAAGCCATATCAGTCTAAACTTCTTATATATGGTTTTCTGTGCACAAACATCTGAAGCGCGCGCACAGAAAGCTGGCTGTCAGACGAAGCATCCCGTGAGTATTAAACTAAGTTCTCTTTCACATCTTATTGCATTAAACTATCAAATACACACAACAAGGTTATGTCAAAAACACAAAGTTCACTTAAAGTTCACAGTCGGTTATGTCTGTGAATGTAAACAGCAAGTAAAGAAATTGCATGTGTATATTAGATCTGTGTATAAAAGTGAAAGCAGTGTAATATATAGTACCTATGCTGTATATGCTGTTAATATAAATCATACAACTAAAGAAAACCAGAAAATCACTCTCTGCTCTTGATTGAATAACTTAGTAGCTTTAATAAGAATACATTTCTTACTTGAATGCTGCTGTTAAATGCTCTGGTGAGGAGATAAACATGGCGGACTGTGTACAGCTCACTGAGGGGCGGAGCTAAGTACGTCAGCAGTCGTGGGCGGAGTCTAAGCATTTGTGATGTCACAAAAGCTACAGTCTGCAAACGGCTTGTTCTGAGACACTGCTAATGATTTATGGGGATTCAAAAAAGAGCAGTGGGTGGATTTTTACCATTAAAGGGTGGTTGTGTACACACATTGCCGACACACATTTATGTTCATTTTAAGTGAATTTTGCATAATAGGTCCCTTTTAAGACAACTTTTGTTGGTATAACCTATTACAGTTACGTTTATTTTGTCATATTATTATATATTTTACTTAAAACTATTTAATATGGATGTTTTATAAGTGATTAACAGTGTAATTAAAGTGTTAAATGCTTGACATTTTGTTAGTTTGTGACATTGGTCCAAGCAAATCTGGACTATTCAGACTACAGAATATCTACCCACCAAATCCTCGACTCATCTTGAGACTTAAGCTTTATATAGATCGTCATTCGTTTTTAGGACAACATGTGCGTTTAACAGCTGTAAGGCCTATGTAATTCGTTAACTTGAGCCATGTGATTGAGGCTTTTTTTTCACACCTGTTGCTGAGTCACAGACCCCTAAAGGCCCATTTCTAACAATGACACCAGCCTGAAAACATGGCTGACATCCTGATTCTCTGCCTACAATGCTCTCTGAGTCTCTCCTTTGTTGCCATGGGGGATAATCAGGCACATATTTGCTCTTCTCAAAATACTGAGGAGTCTTATCAGTGAATCTGCACGAACTCTGACTGATAAGTCAAAACCAAACAAAAGCTCTGTTCTTAACTTGACAATCTGGACCGGAGTGCTTCAGTAATTGTGAAGGGGTTTGATTTAGCTGACACTAAGTCCTAAGGTATAGCTACAGCCAGTATTCATGAACTTTTGGACTAAATGTGGGTTGAAAGGAGGTTAGAACAAAAGAAAGCATGTTAGCTGATGGCAGTGCTCAGGACAAATGGCTGTCCTCTCATGTCAAGTCATCTTCATTTATATAGCGCTTTTAACAATGGATTGTTTCAAAGCAGCTTTACAGAGATAAACATATAATTTAAGGTAACAGATTGTTTTGGCGTTATAGCGGTTCTTATTCAAGAACCGCTATCTCATGTAGTGGACTATCACGGTTTTCTCCAGAGCGCCTATATATATATATAAATGAACTAAATTAATAACTTTTTTACAACAAAATTAAACATCACTGAACTTACTTAAGCTGGACTGTGACGCTATTTTCTTCTGGAAACAAACTTTGTTGCATTTTTCTGTTATCTCTGTAAAGCCGCTTTGAAACAATCTGTATTGTAAAAAGCGCTATATAAATAAATGTGACTTGACTTGACTCGACTATTTAAGGGTTTAGGGGAGATGGTCCTCACTGCAGAACACAAAATCCAGGGGGAGGAGTTGGATCCAGATCCAACTCCTCCCACCTTACATATGCCTAAACCTACCCATCTCCGCCCCTGATCCCTAAACCCACCCCTAATCCTACCCATGCTACTGGTTTAGGGGGTGATTTCGGACACAGCCAAAATGTCAATTCTGCATGTAAATATTATAATGATGTCATCAATTAACTGAGATGCATGACGCAAACCCCCTATTTTTCTCATTGTAATATTTTATTGAAAGTTTATGGAAATGTATAAAAACCAAATATAGCTAATATACCAGATGCTATGGAATTGAACAGCAAATCATGCAGCTTTAATCCCCCTGTGGTGAAAACCAAGCTTTTAATGTTGTTTATATGTCTATGTGAAATTTGTAATATACTTTAAGACAAACCATGTGCAAATTCATAGTCAAGACCAAGCGTGCCGCACAAGCCCTCAAAAGTGAAGCCAAAACGTCTCAAACGCCCCCCAGTGACCGGTCCTAGTATAGGTCATAAACCCCGCCTCCCCATGTTATTCAACGGGACGTGAGACCAAGGCCCTGTCCCAAATGGCGCACTTCATGCGGACTTTCGGTCTCGTGGACTTAAATTGCGCGTGCTCGCCGAGTCTACGAGTCCGTAGGCCGTCCTATTTAGCATTTTAACGCCCTGAAGTGTGCTCAGCAGCGCCCCCTTTGTACCCTTGAAGCGGTCTTCCGCAAAGCCCGCATAGATGCAGACTCCACGCACTTTAACCTTGCGAAAGGCCAATCAGACAACGGATGGGAGGAGATTTCGCTCGCGGACAATTGTTAACATGGCTGAGAAGAAAATATTTAAGTGTAATTATCATTACGGTTTTTATGACAAGTTTATTCATACTAAGAGCTATAAAAAACTAAAATTTTGATTTCTGGGAGCCTTTAATTTTGTGTGCCCTTTGAATTCATCCAAGAGTTCAAGAGGTCAGTCTCTGACGACTGGTCACATTTCTTTGCCCATGCAAATTTGCAGGAATGCAGAAATCCTCAAATTTGACATAGTTCGAGTGGAGTCTGTTTGTTAAAAGATTTGAGTTAATTAATTGTGGAGAAGAAGAATTCGAAGAACTAGATTTGCATTTCCTGAAGGAAAGAGTGGTGCTTGCAAGGCAACCAAAGAAACTTTATAAATTAAAGTTTCAGGCCTAAGTGATAGATAGACAACCTGAGGCAAAGTGGTTTGGATTAATTAATGCTTAAAATTGGGAAGGTTTTAAAGGAATATTTGATATAATTTAAATTGATAAACAAAGTACTCAGTACTCAACGGCCCATTTCATGGTCATGTTGCAGGAACGCAGTCACGTCTAAGGAGAGGACATAAGGGCTGGTAACCAAAGCGACACGGAAACATTTGTCAGCAGCTGATAAATGCACCACTCCTCATAGTCGAAAGGACTCCACACCTGATGACTCGTGCATGGCAGAATATTACACACACACACACGACTGGACAAGATAAGTAGAAATCTGAACCAGCATTACTCGTTCTGTTGGAACTATCACACACACTCGATTAACAGTTTGTAACCTGAGTCCATTTCTTTCATTCATGCACACACACACACACACACAGATGACAGATAGCCACAGCATCAACATCGTCTCGACTTCTATGACACCAGTATCTGCAGAGCTCTGCTTTTTCAGGGTTTTCAGTTGTGAAGGGGTGATTTCTAGCTCCGTTAAAGACAGGATACTGCAGGCATTGTTTTTTTATATATATTTAAACCAGATTTTTTTCATTACTCTTTATCTATTGGCATCTACATTTCAGTTACAGTACATATCTTTAAAAGGCCATTTCCTCTAAATGAGTTTTTTTTTCTCATGCAGAAATTTCTCTTCCAGGAAAGCAGAACAAAGTATTTTGACCATTTTGGGGGAGGGGGTAAAAGTGTGTGCGTAATTTTGTACAGAGTTTACAGTTTGTTTGTATGCACTTCATCTGTCTTTTAGGGTAACAACAAAAATAATCTGTATTGTCAATGTTATGACAGCTTCCAAACAAACTGTTAAATAATAATGGTTAAAATAAATCATTTAGAAACTAGATTTTCTGAAAGAAATTGTAAGTGATGCCAAAGTCACTGCCACAATGCCACAGTGTTGTGGTCATTACTATGCGGTTACTAAGGTGTCCTATGTTGTTTCAGTGCATGACGGTTTCTAAGGTTATCTGGGTGGTTGCTTACTTACCTTTTGGCCTAAGTCGAAAGAATGTATAGTTTACCTGTTTTGTTAACTATGGAAACTTGTTTTCATCACAGAATAAAAAAAAATAAAAGGCAACAGACTTTTTATCTCAAAATTCTGACTATTTTCCCCTTGCAATTCTGAATTTATATCACCTTTTAGCGCTATAACACAAAAATTAGAGATATGTAAACAGAATTGCAATATATAAACTCGCAAATGCAAAAAAAATCTAACTTTAAAATATATAAAATGTAATTGCATTTGTGAAATATAAAACTTGCAGATGTGAGGAAAAAAGTTTGAATTGTGAGATATAAATTTGCAATTGTGAGAAAAAAGTCAGAATTGTGAAATATAAAGTCATTCTACCTTTTTATTTTGAGGAAGAAACCAGCTTCCATAGTTAAAGGGATAGTTCACTTTGAAATGAATTTTTGGTATGTTTTAGCTATCTACTTTTTTCATTGTGGATGAAATTAGTGGCTTGGCAAGCTATATGTTTCGAAGTAACCTCCTCAAACACTGATAAACACTTTATTTACATTCAGAAATTAAACAGACATGATACTGTCATTGTTGTCACGCATTTTCCTGTGATATAAAAAAAAAAAAAACATTGAAAGGGATGAAAAACAAAAGAGATGAGGACACATATGCCGCCAATATGGCTAGTTCGGTCATGCTGTAGGCGTATGATCTGAATAGGTCTATTGTAATAAAGATGGATTTGCGTGCAGATTTTTTTTCAGTGAACAATAAAACATGATGTTTTATTCTGACTTAAAGTAGCCATTTAGAAGTCCTCGCTGATAAGGAGAGAGATTCTGACAATCTGACAGCAGAGAAATTGGATATGCTATGCAGTGCACTTAACAGATCAATGACATAGACTGAAATAGACTTGAATTTAAATATTGTTGTAAGTTACTCAATTTTACACATCATGAACGACTGTACCACCGGTGACTAGCTGGCGATGAAATACTGGAAACAAACGCAGTTCTTTTGAACTTTCTGAAAGAATCCTGAGAAAAAAATGCACAACGTTAGGCAGAACAACTGTTTTCAACCTTGATAATAATATGAAAAGTTTCTTAAATACTTGATGGCATTGTTTAATGAATGCTCATTTATTTCTTGTGTTGCTTTATTTACTACTGACAAAGGAAGTTGCTAACTGACGTAGAAAGGTCAAAGTTTAGGTCAAAAAACCTTGGCAAAACAAAGATTTGCGACTTGCTATTGCTAGGCAGAGTGAGGAAGTATTAGATTCTCATTCCAGAGAGATTTTTAATGGACAAACATTTGCATAATCAAATTGTATCAGTATTTTTGGCTAATTTTCAAGGAGAGAGATTTAAAAATAGTGTATCTGCTAAAGGTTTGTTTAGCCAGCTTTTAGAAGAAGACTATAATTGGGGTCAGCACAGTGATTGACCTGACCGATTACATTTTTAGAATCGTGCTATGGGGCGGGGTTTAACCGTAACTGGTTAGAGGGGGGAAAATCGTGCACTTCAGCGCAAATAAACATGGATAAAAATGTTGATTTATCACTCTTTGACAAGCATTATTAGATTAATGGACCTGCAGTTGTTGCTGCTCTTGTGTTTAACTTGTATATATAACTGGACCTTGCATGCTAACAGTGGCTAATCATTTAGCGTGCAGTGGCAACAATTATAACCTGGTGACAAAGCCAAGCTTCACACAGACTAAATTATAGAGCTACATTTAACTTCAAAAGATTCAAGACCGTCCAAAATAGATCAGTTCGCAGATTGATACTCTATGCACCTAAGCCTGCTCAGATCCTGTTTCACGGTTGGTTGATCCAGAGAGGAAATTTGCCAAAGACGATCTATTTTGCAGAGGGAGTGTGTGTGTGTGATACAAATTATATATCGAGAAGCAGGGAAGAAATAAGGGACGGAGAAAAAGAGGAGGGCTGAAGAAAGAGGAATTAATAGAACTCAGCAACTTCAAAGATGTAGGGAAAAAAAACTTTCAAAAATGTGGCCTATTTCTTGTCCCCAGCTCTTATGTTCTGTGCTTTGGGCATACACTTTTGAATTTGAGCCATCTCCAGCTGCGGTGAGGCTGCCAGACATCTCGAAGAGAAAATTAAATCAGTCAGCTGAATCAAGTATCAATGCCAACACCATGTGAACATAAAAATGTAAGTGTTTATGTCCAGGCCCTGCTGGAAAAGTCCAGTCAAACCATCCTAAAGTTGTCAAGCTGGTCAACTAATCAAGGCTGTATTTTAGAACATGCTAACTAGCCCTATTGACTAGCCCTATTGGTCTAGCTTTACCCAGCTTGACTTGGGCTCCTCTGGCTGGTTGTCCAGTTGATCAACCTACAGTATTATGTACCCAGTGACTATACAAACAGCTTTAACCAGTTAAAAGCCATGTAGCAACCATCCGAAGCTGGTTTAGCTGGATTTTTCAGCAGGGTGATGGACCTTTTATGACAACACAACAAAGACAAAAACAAAAACATGGTTTTACAGACAGGTTAGTCTATAGGAGTCACACTTATTCAGTTGTGTTTATTTTTAGGAAATGTTTACACGAGACCGTTTTCAACTAAAATTGCTAAACTTATATGCGTTTTTGCCGTTCGTTTACACAGCAACAGCGTTTTGGGTGCCTGAAAATGCAAACATTTGAAAACAGGTTTTAAAATGGAATCTCATTGGGTGCTTCTCCATCCTATGACCCGGAAACCGATCGAGCTCAGCCATCTTGAAGGACATCTCAATTCTCTAATTGCACCGCGAGGAGGCGAGGATCGAGGAGTGAGGAGGCTTCCAGAGGAGCTATGAGCGAGGATACACAGGTGTACCCTTTGCGGAAGAGTTTTATCGACTAAACGTGACACACGTATCAATTCTCCTCCCCCTTCACATCTGTCACAATCATTTGAATTTATACTTTACTTTTGTAGTTTACATAAACCACACAACTCACATATTTCAACAAGGTATCTTGCTTTATTATTATTTATTATGAATTTCTTAAATAAACAAACTTTAACAACATAAGTGCAGATCCTTTGAGCACTGCTGATGACGCAGTGAAGTGACGTTCGAGTGATCAAGTATTCCAATGTATAAAAAAGCTTTCATTCAATTCCTCCGTCCTCATTTTTTTTCCTTGCAGCCTTCCCTCGCGTCCTACAGGGGGCGGAGCTGAGACGCGAGGAAAGGAAGCGAGGAAAGGAAACGAGGATGCACAAATAAGAAATGAGAAGCACCCATGGAGTCTCCGAAGACGATGACGTCATTCATATGCATATTACGTGTTCAGTCTACAGTGTTTCATCGCCATCTAATGGCCTGGCAGGAGAATATAGCGTTTTTATTCGTTTTCGCGGATCCGTGTGAATGGGGATCGTTTTGCCAATGAAGTCGTCGGTACGCGGAAAACTCAAAGGAAAAACTTCTCAGTATTTAGCATATCGGTGTTGTGTAAACATACCCTTAGTTTCCTTATCATGGACTTTTAGGTTGTTTTCATTAGTCACATGTGTTCCTTTGTTGTTTCCTGCCTCTCATCAGTTTCCATGGACACTAATCATCACAGCTGTTCTTCATTTAGTTCATCACCATGTGTATTTAAGTCCCTCACCTTCACTCAGTGTTTGTCCAGTCTCATTTGCGTTAGCACTTGTCTGTATTAGCTGTTTTGAATGTTATTAAACTCTGCCTTTGAATGTTATTCCTGATCTTCATCTGTCTGTACGCATCTTTCTAACAGAACACCGGACCTAAAAATGTATTTTGCAACAAAGTTTGCAGCTTGCCCAAAAGGGTGTTGACTTTTTTGTTTTCACTGAACTTTTCTACCATCTTGCCATCACCTGCCCATATGATGACGAGACCCTCAAATTGCTGTTCTGGATCGGGGCCAATTAACACCACCCTGTAGACCTCCCAGACACAGGACTTGACTGGAGGTGGAGGGAAGCCATCATCAGATGTCTAGAGAGTGTCTGTCAACGATCCAGGATACAGCCAGATCCAGAGCCCAGCCCACCACCACCCTCAACCACGGAGACTTTGCGAGAGCCCCCCGCAGACGGAGAGCGACCGCCTGCCGCGATGCGTGAATCAGAGCCCGATGAGGAAGGGACAGCGCTGACCATCGCCCCGGAGCCGGTTCCCCAGATTGCGTCTGACCTGGGTTGTGATCAGCAACAGAGGGAATACTGGTTTATATTGCCTCCCACCCTATCCCACCTGGTATTAATTGTCTGTTCTGAATTAGACTTTTTTGTTAACCTGTTGGGAATTGGAATTTCCGTCATTGATCTCGTTAAGCACCTTCACCTCAAAGCTCAGACAGTCCTTTAGCCCCGCCTCTGCTGTGACGCGAAGCCACAGCGCGTGGCAAAACTCCGCCTCCAGCCTCTGATCTCTTTGCTCCACCTCGGCCCGTTGACCTGTCGGCTTCGCCTTGGCTTCTCCCACCTTAGGCTCCACCAGAGACCCTCGACCTTGCGGCGACCCTTGGTCAATCGTTAGTCTACTTCCGTCACAGACTTGCAAGCCTTCCCCTCCGCTCAGTCTCTCCACCCCTACAGCTAGCGGGTTCCTCCTTCTCTCGGGCTCCGCCTCAGTCCTCGGGCACTCAGTCTCCTCCTCAAATGCTCGTCACCAGAGACTATTTATATAGAGACATGCCACTTCCTCAATCCTTAATACAACTTTATAGGGAAAACCCGTAACGCCAAAGATGGCGGTTGTCTGCACATGTCCCGCCCCTCCAGCTGGAAAGCCAATCGTCTGCTTTTAACAGTCAAGCCGAGAAACATTTAAACCTATCGTCTGGTTCCACTGACGCATGCGCACAGTTGAGGTTTGGAACAGCGGAAAATACGTTACTGTTTGAAAAGGCGGCAGATTTGATATGCAGTGTATGTGTGAGTTGTGTAAAAATCAGACATCCCAAGTCTCCCGGAAGTTTCGGGAGTCTCCCGCAGATTGATAGCGGCTCCCTGATGCCCGCAAATTAGTTCAAATCTCCCGGAATCTAGAGTGAGCGAGCAAGAGTACTGTGCTTCAAACTGTGTAGCGCGCGCACGAGAGAGAGGGAGAGAACCCTTGCGCATGCGTAGTAAAAGTATAACCTGCACTGTAAAAAAACTTAACTCATTATTTTGTGTTATCTTTTTGCATGGGTTTTTTTAGTTTAACTAACTTATTTCGATAAGTTGAGGACAAGAAAACTTAAAATTTCTTGTTGTCTGGACAATCTAGTTATCTCTACACAAAAAAATAAGTTGAAATAACTAAATTGCTAAAATATTTTTTACAGTGTGTGGGGGAAAAGGCGTTTTAAACCTTATTTTGGGGCAAAGTCATCAAACTTTTTCAGCGATTTTTATCATATTTTACTGCTGTTTCTATACATGCAGTTTTTATGTCCCGGTGACCAGTGAAAGTGCAGTTCTGACTCTCTGCCCATTCATTTAGATAGGAGCCTGGTCTTGTTAGTCCGAAATAGCTGCCCGGAGGCGTTGCCAAGATGGCGGCCGAGTGGCATGACTTGCCTAAAAGGACTTTGTCGTCACCCACCTAGGTCTCCAGTGCCAGCAGTGTTGCTCAAGTTCATCAGCTCTCCGTCTGTGCCCGGGGATCCATCGGCTCCACCTCCGTCGGTCGTCATCCTCCCATCACCATCCCTTTGGCCAAAACATGTTTTTATTTAATTCTAGTGTTTTGCACATGCCTCTGTGAGGGTTGTGTTTAGGTGGAGCAAATATGTATGTGTATATGGCGGTGGCGTGTAAGGCAGACACTCCTACTAGCTACTTTGGCTGGTTGAATTTTATATAATATACATTTTATAAATTTTAGTCTTTTAAAAGGGCATCTGAAATAATAAACTAAGTGCAATCTAGTGTTGTCAAAAATATAGATTTTTCGATACATATCAATCCTGAAATATCTGAAACGCTTTCACAGGATGCATACCAGCTGCGCGTTCTCGCTCTCTAATCTCTCCGACAGCGAGTTGACATTTGTTGGTGTTACAGGAATTTTGTTACAGGCTCGAATTTCGGCACGGAATGGCACGTATTAAGCATAATTTTACTCATTCCAGCAGATTTTGTGCTCACACCCAAAGTGCACGCACATAAGACAAGTACAGTATATTGGCTATATAAATCAGTATAATGGGTCCGTGCGTCAGGTCTTAAAGTGACAGCAGCCTAATATACCGGCTAACAAATTATGGGATAATATTAAAAATATCTATATGGCAGTTTTTTCCCATGGTATCGATGTCAAAATTGTGACCAGTTAAAATGCTGAGTGGCTAACTTTGGAAAAAAAAGTTATATATTAAAGTTAAAGTTTTATATGTATATATATATATATATATATATATATATATATATATATATATATATGAAGTTTATGCAATGTCCTCACTAATAGTGAAGTAAGTGTGTGTGTGTGGGAATGTGGTCCATGTATTCCCTACATTGTGTGTGTGTGTGTGTGGGGGGGGGGTGGGGGGGGAATGGTCTCTGCAACACCCATGAGGAAAAGAGTTTATCATACTAAATTATGTTTTGTACTTTGAACATGTAAAAATGTTTTCTGTAAGGGTTAAGGCGGGGATAGAATAAAGTTTGCACACAAAACCCCAACATTTTGGTATTTTTGGTAAATTTATTTTAGGTATTTTTTTTGACATGGTAGCTACTGTATGATTACCAAATTCACGTATACATTGTCACCACAAAGAATACAATTGCACATATACTTTGTGATCTATAATAATCAAAAAAGGTGTCAATCTATTTACTTGCAATGAACCTATCTTTTAATCACACTTTTTAAAGTATTGATTCTTAATTGTATAAAACTCTAATTATATAACACGTATACAAAAACTCGACCTCGCCCATGAAAACCTGTGTTTACAAACAGAAGGGAGGTCCAGCAAAGGAGACGATAGAAGGAGGAGGCTCTTTTGACGTTTATGTTGGGTTATGTTTGTGTTCGGCCTCCGTAGACGCGGAACTTCATTAGAAATTGGACGCTATTCACGTTAAAGGAGAATCGGAGGGGAATCTGAAGCTTTCACTGAAAATATCTTCCTTAAAGGACTTTAACTGAGATCGCCTGAAGTGTCAGAGTGAGTATGATTAGAGACCCGATCACTTTTAACACCACTGACAGAGACAGAAAGCCACAGGGGATAGCGAATATAGCCAGAGTCAGTCTGTCTTCAGATAGGTGGGCTGTCTGTACTTGACTAATCGTACCTGCATGACCATACTACAATTGAAAGGTCTATAATTACAAATAGCCATGCAGTCGAATGACGTCTTATAGTTTATCACTGAAAAGAAAGCAGTTATAGCTGCACTCGTTGTGTAGCTGATGCTAATGCTCCAGCTGCGCAACGCCTCTGCTCATCCACATGCTAAAGCTCATCATAAACTCTGGCTCATATATTGCTGGCTCATATGCTGGCTCTCGGTATTTTAAAGCTTCTATAATGTGTCCATGTTGATAAGAGACTAATATTTGCCTATGACCCTGTTTATGTTTTTGTAAAGCAGTGTCGTCGTCGTTTGCCCCACCACATTAAAAGGCATTATTGGCAGTCTTGTTGACAAACGCATTTTTGTTCAGATAGTGCTGACTTGTCTGTTATGAATATCATATCTCATGGTAATACCATGTTACTTTTTTTGTGTTTACAGTTATATGTGTTGGGTTTGTTTACGTTGTATTTTAGAGGTTACAGTAACTTTCGTGTAGGAGAACTCATTGCCACAAGTTAACGATTTTAGGGTCAAAATGATAGCATATAAAATGATGAGATACTTTCTCAGATAGACAATATTTTTTTTTATTTTACCAGTCGAAAATTATAGACTGTTATGTTATTATGTTTTCCTTTACTGTCATAATGTAGCTAAAACTTGAACTTTTTATACATGTTATCCTGCCCTGTTATAATGCAGTATATCCTTACATTTGTTCTGGGTTTATAAAAGTATAGATTACAATTTTTCTTTTTAAAGTTATGAAGGGCTTTATATTCAGTGAAGAGAACAGGGGTAAAATCAAGGGGTATTTTGTAGGCTTTTGCTGACATATACAGGCTTTTAAAAAAAATTAAATTTAAATTTTTATTATTAAAGCAATCACTGATATCATGCTATTATCCATTATA
Organism: Rhinichthys klamathensis goyatoka; assembly: GCF_029890125.1. NCBI lineage: Eukaryota > Metazoa > Chordata > Actinopteri > Cypriniformes > Leuciscidae > Rhinichthys > Rhinichthys klamathensis. The sequence goes on from NW_026606556.1 coordinate 3,589,830, forward strand.
GAATTTAATAACCACAAATGAAATACAAAAAAAACTGAGATGCTATAAATGCTTATTAATATTTAGTCAAGTCATCCTCATTTATACAGCGCTTTTAACAATGTAGATTGTTTCAAAGCAGATTTACAGAGATAAACTTAATATAATTTAAGGTAACAGAGATTGGTTTGGTTTTATAGCGGTTCTTGAATAATGTTATTTTCCAGCTAAAGTAAGTTTTGATTGATTCATTTCCGTTGAAATGATCATTTGTTATTAAAGGTGCTCTAAGCGATGTCATGTGTTTTTTAGGCCAAAACATTTTTTGTCACATACAGCAAACATCTCCTCACTATCCGCTGGCTGCCTGTCCCCTGAACACACTGTAAAGAAACGCGATCTCTGTAGACAGCTCATGCTTCACAAACAGCACCAAAAACAAACTGCAGCGACCCGCTCCCCAAAACATAACAAACTGTTCCAGCCAATGACCGACAAGAAGGGTTTGGGGGTGTGGTTTGGGGGGTTAGTGTGCGGATGAGGAGGAGGGAGGGTCTAGCTAGCCTCCGTTTTGTTTGACAATAGTTCGAACGTCAAGAAGTGACGTCACCCAGGATCGCTTAGAGAACCTTTAAATTAGGGGCCGCTAAGATGACACCGTTCTCTCTAAACAGACTATAAACGCGAACTTGTGATAAACGCTGATGGCGTTCCTATGCGCATTAAGAATGGATTCTATAGTTATGTGTGTTTGAATATATGTGCGCAGGTTTGTAATTCCCACAAACCATGCCGAAACAAACTACTTGTCTTGCCTATAAATTTTGATACAGAATTTTATTTTATTTTATCACTTCGGGGTTGGTGCGTGAACCCTAATTTCCACAACGCTTTATCTGTAGAGTGGAATAGGGATTAGGGCTGGGCGATATGGCTGAAAACTGTATCACGATATCAGTGTTTCATATCGGTCGATATCGATAATTATTGATTTTTTTATGACCCATTTAAAATAAGGACCAGGAGAAAAAATATATTACATTTAAATTTTTTTATTTTAAACTTAACCTTCCTCTGATTACAATCCCAAGACAGAAATGTCAACACAACCATGGAAAACTCAAATAATTAAAATGTAAACATAAGTCTAAATTCACAATCAGACCTGCAAACTCCTCAGAGTAAAAAAGGTGACAGTGGCGCGGCGGGACGTGGGTGGTGGGGGTTTGTGATCGTATGTGCCCCCTGCTTGATTTTTTTTTTTTGAGACATCACGGTTCGGTACGATTTCGGTACAATGGAGTGAAAAGCAAAACAGAAATATAGAAGGCATTTTTATAAATGTCTTAAGCCTTGTATTTTTTAAATAAGTTTTATTAATAAAGGCATAGAACCAGTTTATTTATAGTGCACTGATAATAGTTTTATATAATTGGTTTATTAACTAATAAAAAGATAGATATGAGATATGTTTGGTAATTGTACCTGAATGAATTTAAAATTAATTTGCTATATTTCAGATCAATATATTTGTTTTCCTTAATTTTAATTAACCCTAACTTTATTCTCATCAGAATTATAAATAATTGATTTCCGTATAAAATAATCTACCAACACATTTCACTTTCTTTTTTAATCAATGTGTAACTTAAAAATAAACATAGTGCTCTGTTTTGAGGACAAGAAATGAAAACCAATGCGATATGATGAATGTCCAAAAGATGGAACACACAGACTGTTTTACAAAGGGGTTGGATAAATATGTTTTGCTTTTAAAACGGTGTGTGACAGTTGTAGGTTACAGTTTGACAAGAAATACAGTGTGACAGAAGCACAATGTTGTGTTTTATTGCGAGTATAGGCCTACACAAATATAAGTAAACACTTTGCAGACTGAATGATGTCCTGTATTAACAAAATGACGGAGTATGTTTTTATGTCTCCACTGTTCGATCGCGCCCGCGTGTCTCTCTCTCTCGCGCCCGTGCCTACTCTCTCTCTCTCTCTCTCTCTCTCTCTCTCTCTCTCTCGCGCGCGCGCGCCGCACACACACACACACACACACACACTCCAGCATTGCAATCTTGACATCGCAGCCTGTTCATTATGCTGTGTTCACATCAAACGCGAATAGAGCGAATTATCCAACAATGTTTCGCAATTCTAGCCTGCATTGCATGCAGATGAAGGACACTCATTTTCTGCTTATCAATCGCCGGTTACTGAAGAGGAACCCAGCAGCACGAGACAACGATGGCGCAACCAAACTGACACGTTACATGATTGCCTGAGCGTGTCACTCCCTACGTTGCTAGGTTACCAGAGAGCGAGTGCCTTGATAATGCAACCAAGCTTCGCAACCTGTGGTTTCTTCCGACGAAGAAAAAAAATATCGAACGTTTTATCGAACACATTTTTTATTGATATCGATCACGTGTCTATCGCGATACATATCGTTATCGTTTTATCGCCCAGCCCTAATAGGGATCCTCCATAGGGAGAGGCTAGTTGGCACTTCAGCACTGCATTGTCATCGGGTCCAGGCCAAGGTCCTTCGTCAGATCTGGAAACGGCCTGGATCCGGCAGGCTGCGGGAAAACCTCGGGATTAACAAAGACACTAAAATTAGCGTAGATGCCATTCTTCTTATGATGTAATGAGTACATCAGGATTTAAGGGAAGTGTTCCCAGTTCCGGCTGACCTAATTTATGCAGCCTAACATTGAATTATAGAAGTTGATAATGTATTATGTGAATGCTAGGTCAAAGAGATGTGTTTTTAGTTTAGCTTTGTACTGACAGAGTGTGTCTGCTTCCCGGACAATGGTAGGAAGACTGTTCCAAAGTTTTGGTGCTAAATAGGAAAAGGATCTACCGCCAGCAGTCGATTTAGATATTCTAGGTATAATCAACTGACCGGAACTTTGAGATCGCAATAGACGTGAAGGACTATAATGTGTTAAGAGCTCACTCAAGTACTGCGGAGCTAAACCATTTAGTGCTTTGTAAGTAATCAGCAATATTTTGAAATTTATACGATGTTTAATAGGGAGCCAATGCAGTGTTGACAGAACCGGGCTAATATGGTCATACTTCCTGGTTCTGGTAAGAACTCGAGCTGCTGTGTTTTGAACTAGCTGTAGTTTGTTTATTAAGCGTGCAGGGCAACCACCCAGTAGAGCATTACAATAATCTAGTCTTGAGGTCATGAACGCATGAACTAATTCCGCATTTGTCAATGAGAGCATATTTACTCAAAATTCCAACATTTATTTAAAAAACTGTTTACTATCCATTGACTACTGTTTGACATTTATTAGCACATGCAATAACACCAACATAGCATCTTATTAATCAGCTTGACTGATTAGTCTATGACCCAGTTTTGTTCAGTCTGTTTTAACTTTATATAAACTAATTTCATTCAGCTTCTTTAAGCCATCATGATTTGGCTTTGATATAATTGGAGCCCAAAGTTATTTAAAAATAATGAATGAAATTTATAGTAAGCAATTCATTACTAAAGGGGTCAGATGATGCTTTTAAATATATTTTCTTTTAGTGTAATGTATCTACATGTAAGTGAATGTATAAAATCTGTAAAGTTACAGAGCTCATAGTCTACCACAAAGGAATTTATTCTATCTAACAGAGAACAGCTCCAGACCTGCCTAAACCGCTTCGATCGAAGTCCAGATATTAGGCTACTTCCGCAAACGTCTACGTGACAATGAGGCATATTAGAAATAATTCCCATCCAAAGGCATTTGCAAAGAAAGGCAATGCTTCAGTGAATTATATTGTTGTTGTCATGTCATGGAGACTAGGGCTGTCAAATAAAAAAGCAAATTTCGAATATTCATCGAATAAAAAAAAAAAGTACATTCGAATAATAAAAAAAACGTGCATTCGAATCTTTGGTGTCAAGTGTCGCGCAAGACATGATGATGATGATGACGTAACTGATGCAGTTTGTTTTTGTTAACTTATCCCGTATACAGCGTGGTTCAGCTGCGTTGTTAATTTGAAAAATGGCGGTAAAAGAGAATCTTGCTTACACCAAAACATCTTAAAAAGTGTATGTATCCACATATTGCGCAGCTGGCAAAGACATACGTGACCATACCTGGCACATTGGGTCAGAGCTGAGCATTGTGTTTTCATCAGGTCAGGTGGAAACATTGTCAACAAAAAGCGCTCAGGACTCGCTGCAGATCAAGTTGACCCTCTGGTGTTTTTGACGAACATAATATGTAGATGTGTAGTTAGTAGTGGATTGTTTCTGAATGGCAGTTTGCTATTTTGTGTTCATGTAGTAGGCGTAACGTTACATTACGCTGTCTGTTGAAGCGCGTTTTCTCAGGTTACTGATGAACTTACACAGTTTTATGCACTTTTGTTATCTAATTTTCCTTACATGCACAGTAAGGAAATTACTTTTTATTTAAGAACAATTGTTTGAAAAGTTAATGCACTGTAAAGTAAATGTCATTTAATTTCAATAAAATACGCAATGCTTGATTTGGTTTATATTTGCTTATTGCCCTTGCTTGCGCCCTCTTGTGGGCATAGGAGACAATACAGTACTTTTTTTCTCTATTGCCTTTAGAATTTGAATATAATTCGAATTTTGCTAATATTTCAGCCATTTTGACAGCCCTAGTGGAGACGCTTTGTGTTTCAATGCAAAATCAAAACCCCTTTGTTTGACCTTCCGAATGGATGAAATTAGGAATCAATTATTAAGATTTATTTATAAAGCTGGCCCTGAGCAGTACAACCCAAATGTTTGCTTGTGCACAGCACATTTTACAGAGGACAGCTTCTTGAACCTGGGAGAGTACAACGCAAAGACCACTTACCACTGTATCTCTGCTCATGTCATGCTTGCAAAGTTGGTTCCGATCGATTGGCTTGATCATCTGCATTTTTAGAATCCGACTTGGGCTTGAACTGATAGTAAAACCAATGCCAATTTTAACTGTTTTTACAGATGCTTGAGAAGCCTTGGAAGATGAAGCTTGTGATTATGGTCAAGGCATTATATTTCTGACAAATGTTTGAGGTGTTTTGCCAATCGCAATGGGTCTGCAGGCCAGGCCAATCAGAGCACTCTGGAGAATAGAGGTGCTGCAGTAATACAGTATATGAAAAAACATATGTGTTTTTTGAACATTTAAAGGGGATGTATTGTGCCTTTTTTTTTACAAGATGTAATATAAGTCTCAAGTCCCCAGAATGTGTCTGAAGTTTCAGCTCAAAATACCCCTCAGCTAATTTATTATACTATGCCCAAAATGGAAGCAAAAACACTATTTTCATGTTTATGAATCTTGAAATGCAAATAAGCCCCCCACCCCACTTCTCAGAAGAAGGCTGTGCCTTTACCACTTGAGCCTTGGATATTCTGGCAACAACAAAACGGGAGAAACCGCATGGGGCCGTTTCCACATAATGTGTTTTTGACGTAGCTAGACGTTTTTTTTCTCCCATTCGGGCTATACAACATCGTAACCTACCCAATGCCCCATGTATGCCGTGTAGTCCTTCGTGTCATGTGGGGACAGAGAGGACAGTACTTATCATGGGAATAGGCCGATTCAGCTAGTCTTTTTGAACTTTTTCTTTTATAAAAAAAAAAAAAAAAAAAAAGCTCACAGCTGTGCAAACCAAAATTAACGTTCTTAAAAATTAACGGAAGTGCTCTTTCTCCTAAATGGAGCTTTGCCTAGGGAAAGACACGGGTTTACTGTTAGGGACAAGACATCACATGGGATTACCATCAGGGAATCACTATATTAGTGCACTTTGCCCAAGTATATGGGCTGACCTAAAAAGTGCATGCATCACGAGTACTTGGCCTGGCGTCAAATAGTGAGCTAGGAGCAGCCAGTCGTCGAGGTAGTTGAGAATGCAAATGCCCATTTGCCTTAACGGGGCAAGGGTAGCCTCTGCGACTTTCATGAAGACACGAGATAACGGACAGCCCGAAAGGGAGGACCTTGTACTGGTATGCCTGACCCTCGAAAGCGAACCGGAGAAACGTTTGGTGTCGAGGAAAAATCTAGACTTGGAAATACGTATACTTCAGTGAACCAATCCTGTTGGCGAACGCATGTCAGAATGCATTTCTGCGTTAACATCTTATAAGGGAGCTTTTGCAAGGCTTATTTCAAAAGTCCAGGTCTAAGATTGGTCACAACCCACTGCCTTTCTTTGGTACAATAAAGTAAGGGCTGTCGAAAACCTTCATCTCGGCTGGAGGGACAAACTTGCATGAGCGGCACTAGAGGAATGATCATTTTTGAGGTACCTGCAGTGGGGCGGTGAAGCGGAGTGTTGACTGTGAGTCCGGGCTGTAGCAGAGCTGATGTGGCAGCCGCAGGCGGACACCCTCGGCGATGAGCAGACGACCTTGTGGCCTGTAGGTGGCACTCCTGAGATGGTGCTCCTGGACCACCGTGGTGGACATCGCCTGGCTAAGAGCCTACGCCGTGACTTGCGTCGCTCGGAGAGTGAAGTCGATTGCAGTTCCTGCATCAGTCCTGGCTCAGGACTAACCTCGTGCAGCTCTTTTAGAGCTTTGGCCTCATGGACCTGCAGGATGGTCATGGGATGCAGGGCGGAGGCAGCCTGTCCAGCTGCACTGTAAGCCTTCGCCGTTAGAGACAAAGTAAACTTATAGGCCATGGACGGGAGTCTGGGAAGATTCCATCCGGCAACGATACCATTGTCATGTTCTCGCAATGAGGACATGTGCCATCCACAAATGCTGTCTCAGTGTGGGTGAGACCCAAACACTTGAGACCGTCTGAGGTGGAAAGATATCGACTGCATTCAGAAACTCAGGCAGAATGGCATCTTTAAAAAGACGCTCTACGTCTGTGTTTGCTCTTTTAGAGGAAAGCTACTTTTTATGTTCCTAAAGTGCCCGGGGGAACTCTCTCTGCACTTATCCTTGGAGACAGGATATCAGGACATCAGGAGACAATGCTTGGAGACAGACCGAAAAGTGGCTTAACATTAGCAACTCTCTTCTCCGAGAGGTGAATAAAATTAGCTCATGTAGAGAGATGACACTCACTCAGCTCCGAAGAACAAATCTGAATGAGTGATGCACGCCATCTCCCTTTTATACTTGTATGTGCGAGGGAGTGCCATGCAAATTTCACTTGCCAATTCTATTTGGCCTTTTTTCAAAGTATCAGAGGTGTTTGGGGCTCCCAAGTGCAGCCATCAACACCACATCGAAGTGACTGACAGATAGGGAACAATGTTGGTCCTTAGTCAAGTTAGTCCTCGGCTGCCTGTGAAGTTGGCCCTGATGTCTCCTGTTGGTGCAATCCCTGGCAGAACCTTATCTGAGAGGCTTGTGGCTGTTCACTGGTGCATAGAGAGAAGCTGATACCAGATTGCCACTAGATATGTGAAATCCCAGACTGCTGCAGTCTGTTTTCTGTTGTAGATTGCAGAGAAGCAAGGTTAAATAGTTCTCTTTGAATAGAACAGTTTGGGAATCTCAACGTTTCAAACCCATGGAGGAATTATGCTCAACCAAATGGGCACAAAATAACTGCAGTTTATCTCAAATGTTACAAAGTTTTTCCTGTCAGTGGGCTGGTGTGCTTCCAATCCCCTGTAACTTTATTTCTTCTGTGGTACAGAAAAAGAGATGTTTTGTTGAATGTTCAGGCTGCTTTTTAAAACATTGAGATAATTGGCCTTACTTATCGGCCAAATTTCCTTCTGTGAAACACACAAAAAAATTATAGTTTGAAAAATGTCTTAGGGTTTTGTTAGTACAAAGAAAGTGAGTGAGGTACAATATTGTTTGGACTCAACAACATTTCGATTTCTGAGAAACACTTACTATTTGAAAAAAATCCAAACAAACACACTTCATTGCTCTGCCCCCAAAATGCAATGCAATAGTGGATGTCTCTTTATTATAAAATAATCTATCAGCAAATAATGCTTCAATGACACTCAAAACTGTTACTATATCTAACATTACAACAACAGCATATCTTGGTTCTGTGAAACAGCAAAGCCAATATTTCTCCAGTATGGAGCAGAAACAATGCAACCTCTCCGCCTGTTTTCAGGCCTTCCTGCTAATGTCTCTCCAGCGCTGAAACCTGATCATAACCCTTCTTTTTCCAGTGATATTGTACTCTCTTTAAGTTCACTTAAGTGGCCTTTTTTCATTTATCTTATCTGGAAATACTTTTTTAAACTATACTTTTCATTTGAAGTACACCCCAGGCGAACATTCAATACAATTGAGCACACTTCTTTTTCACAAGAGATCCATTTAAAAAATAAACAAAAAATACCATGAAAGCATCTTAAGAGTAGTCCATATCATACTCTTTTAAAGCAAATTATCATATTTTGTAATTCAAGAAAAAAAAGACATATGGGTTTGGAATGATAGGAGAGTGAGTAAATCATACATGCCACTCTCTGTCGTCTCTGCCGGTTTCAAAACATGTCTCCGTTATATTGTCATTTTCTACTCGTCTGGCACTTTGCAACAACACAACCTTTCTTCTGTGACTTTCAGCATGTTTCCTATAACGACGTCTGACTTTACATTTTATGTGGCGTGACACTAAGTCACATAAACCATGCGAAATCTGATCCAAGTGGTCAGACTGAAACAGATTTCCAGAAATGTGATTTCAAACCACATATGAATGTAGCTCGAAACGGATTTGTAAAACTAAATTTTGTTGTTGCTGTTCACACTTGCTAAATCTGATCGGATTTTAATCGGATATGCACAAAAAACGGATTTGGACTTGGGCTGCACGATTAATCGAAATGAAACCGAATACGATTTGGCAAAGGCTCACAGAATCTCCAAATATACACTGCAGAAGTAAATAACACATCATTCCAGGAAATCCCTATGGGCATCATACTATCTGTAGCTGAATAAACAGAAGATTGAAACGCTTTGATTGATTAAACATGACTAATAAACACACGACTGCCTTATTCTGTGTAAGAAGCCAAATCATCTCAAAGAAGGATGCTCGACTGTCGTTATGAAGTGAGTTTGAAGTAAAAACATGTTATTAAATGTTGTCTTTTGTTGGACAAGAGGTTCATAAATGCTTCTCATGTTTGGGAAGATGTTTGACGTGTTGCTTTTTCAAATGCACGTTATAAGCGACTCAAACTCACAGTGCTTTCAGATAGAGCAGCGTTTACCATTGATCACAGAGCCGTGCTTCACTGACAAGCTGCGCATAAAGAATAATCGCAGCCTTTGCTAATAATCGCAATACGCCAAATCTGATTAAGTGCGATTTCATGTTATTTTTTTGCGATTAATCGTGAAGCCCTAATTTGGACTGACAGTCTGAGCAAGGCTATACTTACATTTGTATACTTTAGTTAAAGGGATTGTTTACGCAAATATTATAATTCTGTCATCATTTACTCACCCGCAAGTTGTTCCAAACCTGTATAAATTGAATTACTGTCCAGAATACAACCTAGCTAACACGTTTTAAGCTGTTTTGGAAAGACAGACCAAGTGTAATGGAGCCGACTAAGAATCAAATTTCCTGTTTCACAGAACATCACTTGTGGATAATTCAGCTTTCTGAAAAGAATGCTGATGTTCTGTTAGTTAATATTATATTTTAAAGTGTAAAGGCTTTGCATATAACTTTCTCTGATGTGTGGATAAACTTGAAACCTTATGAACTGTCATTAAGCATCTGCATAATCTGTCATTTTTATTGCCTTAAAAAACTGCTGTTATTTGACTAACTTGTATTATCACACTCACCACTCAATTGAATCTCCATGAACTGTGAAGGTTAATGTTAAGGAAAGCAATGGTAATCTGTCTAAATGAGGCACTTGGCATGGCATCTCATATATTATCTTACACAATTTGCTAGGGGTGGGAATCTCTAGGCACCTCACGATTCGATTCGATTACGATTCAGAGGGCTGCGATTCGATTATCTGAATCTTTGTGTGTGTGTGTGTGTGTGTGACTATAAATACTTTGCTTTAAAAGTACAAAGTAATGACCTATAAAGAATTAAAGTACAATATATTTTATTAACATTACCAAGAACCAACAGGAAAATAAATGTGTACCTGGACTAGCTTGTAGTAAATTAATAATATAACAACGACCCTTACAGCCGAGTGTTTTCCTCCTTTGGGTGGAAACGTGTCATATGGCTTCTCATATTTGTCGTGTTTCCGAAATATTTTTGTTTTATTCTACAAAGCTTACAACTAGTGTGGCTCTTGACTGTCCAGCTCCTTTCCCCCTTCAACTTCAGAAGCCAAAATATTTCCACACGTCAGCTTTTAACGAGGGCGTTTGGATCTCGCGCGCTATCGCGTCTCTGTTATGTGCACGCCACAGACGGTCCGGCCACTGACTGCACTTCCGCGCTTCAGAGTTCCGTCTTTGGCGTTCCGCCAATATTACGTTATTATATGTATATCTAAAAATTTTTTTTTTTTTTTTTTTTTTTTTTGAAAATCGATTTTTGACATTTGTGAATCGATTCAGAATCGTCCACGTCGTCCCCCCCCCCCTACAATTTGCCCGTTTTTTCTTCATAAGAAGCCTTCATTGTGTTGATAATGAAACCTATGTTGTACCTATTTAACCATGATCTACTTGATAGTTATGTTCACAGGGAAGGACATTCTCATTCGAGAGAGCATTTGATTGGACAAAAGTATTTGTTAGTACAACTCATCAATATTTTTGGTCAGTTTTCCAGAAAGAGAAACTTGTCAAATTGAAATGCATGTGTTGAGGTCAATGAACTATACGATTGTCTTAAATGTTTTTCAAGGTAAAAAGTTGACAAATAATGATTTATTTTTTGGGAGCCGGACCACATCACATTGTACAACCTTGTCTTGTTATAAAAAAAATTATATTATGTTATATTTCAAGAGGCTTATTGATCTTGACACTCAGTCCTCTCTATTAGGGGTGGGAATCACAGGGTAGTACCTCACAATACTTTACGATACCATCACGATACAACAATTCTGCGTTTATCAATATATTGCTAGACAATCCTATAATGATACATCACGATATCTGTATAACTATGAAGACAAAATGACTGTGAAAAGGCAGTTTCTGTATATTGTGTAGGCTACTCTTTGTCGATTTTGTTTGTCCCATCAATGGTACGAAAGCCGAAGTGCGTCCAGACTTTGGACTTAAACGTGGCTGGGGCATCTATTATTTTACTCACACAGCTGTCCGCCATCCCGTTAAAAACCCTTATTGTTAGGCTTGTTAACTTATGTTCACGTTTCCCTCATTCATGCTTTGAGGTCCACCTCGAGGAGCCATCAAATAGTGACGCTGGGAGCAGGGAAATCTGTTTAGAGCGGCTTATTTTATTAATTAAAATATTGATATTTGGCGCCGCCAGCTTAATGATTCTCGTCTCGCATGAAGGACAACAATATATCGCCCTATCGATATTTTGTCCCACCCCTACTCTCTATGATATAATTACTTCTTAATGTTTCTGCTAGTTTCTTTGTTGGTTGCACTTCATGACTTTGATTAAAATGTATAAAATTAATAGACACTAAAGCGTTGTTTTGATTAATGTTTTTCCAAATATATATAATATATATATATATATATATATATATATGATTCCACCAAATCAGCTTATATAAAATGGCACAGCTTTTTAAATATCTGAACGTACACTCTTAACGTCAGTCAATCAAGCATTATATTATTTTATTACATTATATATTTTTTTCATATTATGATAATCAAGCACTTTTTAACTTCTAGATAGAACTTTTATTAGAAACTCTCAAGCTCTCAGTCAGTCGGTGTTTAGCGTGTGAAAATATATCTCTATGCTTAACTTATACTTAGCCCTCGAACACACACAATGGCGAGTAAGAATAATAATTTATTAGCCAATGGCTAATGATAGACATTTAGTCGCCCAGAGGGAAGATTTAGTCGGGCGTGCGAGTGTTTGAAAAGTTGTTTGAATAAATTAATTTATTCGGATAGAAAAAAGATAAATCATATCATTGACCCATGAAAAGGTCATTTTTCAACTCTTAGGAGTACAGGATGGCCTCAAGGCTAATAGGCTACAAAACTCCAATTCTGATTTATAAATATTTTGAGATTTTATCAATTATTTTTTAACTAGTAATCACACTGTTGGTTATTTGCTGTCCAAATGGTTTGTCTACACCACCTTCCACTCCCATTGGAAGTAACATTTTAATGAAAAGCTCATTGTAATTACAATTAAACTGTGCAAATATTACATTAATAACATAGTAATGGCCATAACCAAATCCTTGCAATGTGAAGCCGCACATAAAGTGTTCTTCAGGAAGGCTTAAACCAGTTGCTTTCACTCTGATAGAACCCACTAGGGTGTTTATTGAGCTAATGCCGTATCCGCTCTGTTTGAAGAGTTTTGCGCGGACCCAATGTCCTCCGCCCCAGAGACCAGTGCCATCAGTCTGCAATGTCACGCACAAGCGCTCACTCCAATTAGCATGTAGCGCTCCCACTCTCATTATGTTCTGCTGAATCAGGACCTCAATCAAACTACAGTCAATATTGGAAAACGGACAGGTGGCTCTTCTAGCCTCTACGGAGCTTTTGCCTTCCTACGAACAAGGCAGAGCACATGGGGAGATTTACCAGTCCCTCTCTGCCTACACTTGGATGTCAAAAGATGTGAATGACATAAGTAGCTCATTTCAAGGAAAAATGAGCAGATGCTGGATTGTTTATGTGGGGGAGTCTGACAAAATTGGCATAGAAGATTGAAAATCACAAGTCTCAAGAGCTATCCTGCAGCTTCAATCAAAAGTTGTTATATGTACACTGTTTGACTGCAATATGTTATTCCTGTAACAGGAGCAGTTCACACAAAAATGAAAAGTCATGAGTCATCATATACTCAGACACATGTCGTGATTGTGAAATTAGTTTTGAAAGGTGGAATTTTGACGAATGTCTTATTTTTTCCATATAATAAGAGTGAATGGAGATGGATGCGGCTTTGCTCGAAAAACACATACAAAGCACCATAGAAGTATCCTAAATGGTCCATACGTCTTGTGTGCCTATCTCCAAGTTTTCTGAAGCTATTTAGTAGCATTCTGTGGTGAATATACCAATATGAACAGTTCTGTAGCCCTTGAATCAAATACGGTGCATTTAGACACAGTGTCCTCATATTGTTTGGCCTATTATTTCAGATATAGCTTTCCGAAGAGAGTGAAGAGTTCCAGAAGAGCTCGAATAACGTTAGATTCGTAAGTCCATCGCTAACCAAAATAGCATCATACATACCATATTAAGCTAATGGTTACAGTAGATGCTGTGATGTGATTTGATAAAGGCTGGAAATTGTCTGGTCAGATGTAAAGCAACTCCCCACTGTTCCTCCATTTTGTCTGTTTAAATAAATGCATATATCCTGTTTTAAAACTCTGTCTGATATAACTTTGTTAACAGGAATGTAAAGCACTTAAGTAATTGGTTGTTGTTACTGTACTTAAGTGTAATTCTGAGGATTTTTAGATCCCAAACAGGTAAGATAAAAATTAGCTTGCTAATATTTAGATCTAAACGTGGCCTCTTGGTTTTATCTGTCTATTTCTAAAGCTAAGAAAAATGTTTGATGAAGCAGAAAAAAATATCTATCTTATGTTTATCATTTGCTTATGTTTTATCATTTAAATCTTAAATATAATGTAATCGTCATCATGTTTTAAGAAATCATTATTATCATTTGAAATATATGTTAAATGCTTTTCTTTTATTAATCTTTATGCCTCAAATGTAGCTGATTGACTTGGGGCGAACTTTTGTAGCTTGCTGTTTAGAGGAGGGCAAAAATCTACACGTTTCCGATAGACGGACCACAAATGCTCGAATGTCTCAGAATAAAGTGATAAACTAATGTTATCTTAGCTAAACATCTTGCAGTGTACGGGCTAACACCTCAGATTGTGAAAACATGAAAATTAGATATGTTTGTGTCTCGTGTGTCTGCTTCGATGCGATATACTATGATAAGAGGAACTTAGCTTTGTTCCTATATAAAGCAACTGTATAATAGGGAGATCAATTTGTGTACAGGTCAGTCTCTTACCTCGCACTCAGACCTGTCTTTTCAAAGAGAGATCTCAAAAACAACTTGCTTATCTTTAGGCATGAATATTATACTCTGAGTGTTTTAATTATATTTTACTTAGAAATATTAGAAGTGATTTTAACTGTTAATTTATGGTTCTTAATAAAAAATTTAATCCTGATAATGGATGAATTAATTTTACTCTTCATTTATTATTTGACTGTCTGCTGTTAAGAAATACAATTGTACTTAATCATCTGACTAGATCTCCTCCCCGCATCAGTTTACTTTTTACCAGGGGTGTGATGATGCTCTTATAGCTGACGAGACGATACATGATTCACAATATTGGGTTACTTTAACGAGATGAGGCAATATTCTAACACCATCTTCAATGCAAAACAATGAATGCAGGTGTATTTAGAAATGCTTTAACTAATCTAGTGCTGTCACTAACGATTATTTTAGTAATTGAGTAATCAGTTGGTTATTTTGATGATTAATCGAGTAATCGGATAATTTTGTGGTAATAAAAATAGAACAATAGCATTTAAAATGACTTAAAATACAATGAGGCATTAATAAATAGGGATGCACAAAATATTTTGGCCATTGTATCTGTATATTTGCCGACACATGTTCATTTTACTTTACTGGTCCAATATCTTAAAGTTGTAATATTATGTTTATGTTGTGTAAATATTGATTTATCTCATGCGTTTTGTTGAGTTAAATAATCCACTAGCAAAGCACTTCAGTTTACTGGTGTAGTGCAGTGCACTCAGTTCTAAGAGCAATGCACAACATTTATAACTATAATTGAGACTGTCATATACATAAAATTGTAGAGAGTGAGCTGTGAATTGGGGTTAGTTGTTGTTTTAGTGCATTGTTACAGGATTAGCACATCCACAACAGGATTACACATCCTGACTAGCACATTACTTCAAGTTCACTTTTGCATTCGTGTCATTAAGTTCTAATATTATGTTTATGTTGTATAAATACCTGATTTATGATGCATTTGGTTGAGTTCATTAACCTGCTAACAAAGCCCTTCAGTTTCCCGGTGTTCATTCAGCTCTTCAGCTTCAATGCATGCAGCTCAATGCCATTATTTGAAACGGTAATATTCATTTTAGATGTTTAAAAAAAATTTAAATAATGCATTATTAATAATATCTCGCACTTTTATTATTTATTCAACAATATTGTTTAATTACAATCATTTCATGAACCGTCTCTGCGGAGGCTATTCAATTTTATTTATCCATGGCATATGCATTTTGATTCTTTGTGCAAGTAATGTTGACTTGTTTGCATTATTTAGGCATTGTTTTATTTTTTAAGGCAATATATTTATTTATATATATATATATATATATATATATATATAAGGACAGTTGGCCATAGTAGTATAAAATTCATTTTAAAACTTTTTAAAACTAGGCTACTGTACATGTTTGATTTATGTTGAAGTGCTTGGGACATGGCTTTTTAATGATGGAATTTTTTTTGTTGTAATCAGGCTCTCATAAATTGTAAAAAAAAAAAAAATTGGATTTAGATTCATCAGCTTTCAAATATAAAGAACAATCAGTTATCATATCAGCCAAAATGTTCATATCGGTGCATCCCTAATAATAAATGGTTCAAAAGCATGTAATCATATGGTTTTATTGGACTACACCGTTAAAATACATAATATATTAAACATAATCAACTTATGTACATTATAGGGGTGCTCCGATCAGGATTTTTGGGGCCGATCACCGATCGCCGATTACTGGAAGCTGTATCACCCGATACCGATACCGATCACCGATTACAGGGTCTATTTGAAGACTTCTTTTTATCATGTAGCATTACTTAATGTACATTGTTGTTAAATATAGTTTAATAACAATGTACATTAAGTATTACATTTAAGAGAAGACAATGCATAATGAATTGACACCTGTGTATTTATTTGCAAGCAACATGTATTAACATAGCAGCTTGGTTATTGGGAGCAGCTTAGGGCTTGACATACAACTTTCCTGTAGAATATAAAATAAATAAATAAAAGACGGAACATCTGAGTCTTTAAATTTAGCTTTAGACTACTTTAAACTAAAAACAGCAACAAAAAAGGCTATAGCCAAAATAATGTTTTGAGTCAGTCAGCCATCAGTTTTTCTAATACACTTAAAGGCACACTGTGGAATTTTTGGCCACTAGGGTGCGCTCGACCTGTAATTTTCACGTCTAGTGCCCCTAGAGGCCACAAGCGCCGCAGCATTGTCGCTAAAGTCAACAAACAGTCAACCGGTCAACCTCCAGTGTCTTTATGTGTGTGCAGACGGCATTTGATTTGTATGTTGGAGAAAGTTAATCGATTCACTACTGACCAAAATAATAATATAAATATAAGATTAATAATATAAATCCTATAAAGAAAACAAATTGAATAAAAGTAGCATACGCAGAAAACAATGTCTGATCAGGTAAGTCGCATTGACAAGGGTTGCCCAATCCTGCTCCTGCCGATCGTCTGTCCTGCACAGTTCATCTCCAACCCTAATCAAACACACCTGAAGCAAACAATTAACGTCTTCAGGATCTCTTTGCAATGGGTTGGAGATGAAATCGAGTAGTCGGGAAATCGTGTAACAAAACTGATATAACTCACTATATATTTCCGTTATTTGTAGTCTTCAGTTTGTTTTTCCTTTTACACAAATACAAACATATATGAGCTGAAAGGAAAAAAAACACATTTACATTTGTATACGGCAGTATGTTGTGACTTGTTGACATGTTGTGACGAATTCGCAGTAAATATTACATTATATATACACTTTTATGCCGATGTTTATTTTAAACTCTCCCTTTTTCTTTTTTTGGTCTCCTCTGACAAAATCTTTGCTTTCTTCGCTTTCTTCCGAGTAGCTGTTGATTCAGTCATGACGACAACATACAGACGCCGGCAATCAAACGCGAGTTGAGCTCTCACGTTAGAATTTGAGGAAGTTGTGGTGGTGGGGGAAGTGACGTATGCCGTAAAGCGGTCGAATTTTGTAGTTCTTTTTGTGCTCGGGTTCCTACCTGAAACCCGAAGTTACATAGTGCTGGTAAAAGCGATACAGACACCTTCAGGCTTCGGCAGACGTGTCATTCAACCTATTGTAAGTCGATGTACCATCTCAATGGGTTTTGGTAATATATCATAAAGGTTGAAAAGTTCCACAGTGTGCCTTTAAAGGACCACAGGTAGTAAAGTGCACAGCAAAAAAAATAAAAAAAAATAACAACTTCCATATCTGCATCTATAACTTTGCTTTTTTCTGGGATGCTTAGTCAGATTTTGTGGGCATTTAGAGAGGAAGAGAGAGGTAGAGAAACCTTTTTTTGTGTGTGTCTGTGTGTGTGTGTGAAGAACCCTTGCAAAATTATTTTAAACAGATTAAGAAAGCCACCACTACTGGTCACATCTATGGTTAGTTTGATTTTTTTTAGATCCAGTGAAGTCTGTCCCACAATGTACCTAATATAAATAAATAAAACCTCTTCAGTTAACTAGCAGATCATTCATTTAGTTCGCTATTAAAAAAGAAATCTAGCGCTAAAATGTGTTTTTTAACTCAAGCTGCGCGCTCGTTGCCGCGGCGATCAGTTGCATGGATACACTGCTCTGTGCCTCGCGCAGTCTTCACTCGGACGCGCGCTTCAATCTATCGCCGTTGCGGACTCTATTCATTCCGGTGTAATCAGAAAATAAAACACAAACGTATCCTTGCTTGATATAACTTTAACCGCTGATGAACAGATTCAGTTTTGATGAGAGAAAAAAATATGTACGAGTGATTTGACGGACGCACAGGGAGGGGGGGTTGGATACATTTTTGTCATTGGTTGTTGCGTTAAATCTTACCCAGATACAATAGTGCTATTTTCTGATTGGCTATTGTGTAGCTCGACGAACAACACCAGAGGAAACGCGCTTGATTCATGCCGGTTCCACAGTGAGAGTGCGGCATATTAAATATATTACAAATAGTTTTTCAGCGTGAGAAATACAATGTGTGGCGGGTGACCGTGACAAAAGACCTAAATGAGTGACTGTCACGCTCAATGCTTGACACTTGAGAGCCCTGTTGTAGAATTGCCAGACCGGTGAAGCCATTTTTACCAGGTCGTAAAAAAATTGTCTCGCGAGTTTTGCGTCATCTGATCGGCTTTTCTGGATCGGCCTTTATAGAGACCGCCGATCACACATCCCAAAGCAATTATCGGCCGATCATGATCGGCGACCGATCAATCGGAGCACCCTTAGTACATTACGAATTATAACAAATGCTTGCAGAGGGTGCCAACGGCCTGGTGAATGTTGTTGTTACACTTTACAGACTGATCAAATCCTTGTTTAACATCGGCCAAACAACATTTAATTCCAATGTCCTCTTAATCTTTAATATTTGGTCACTTCTTCACGGTAGAAATGCAACAGCCACTGTAATTTCTTGAAAAAAAACATGTGGACAGAACATGCAAACTCAGAGCGAGGGTGCGTTGAACAACAATTCTCATATTTAAATTCTCCTGGGTTAGGGTTACAAATATGCTGCACGTTGCGTTCCCAGATGAATGTTATAAGCAAACCAAACTCTCAGCATATGCATAAATGAGCTGCTGAGACGCGCTCCACGTATGCAAAATGATAACAGTGCAACACTTCGCAATGAAACAAAGCATGCCAGAATTTATGCATTTTCCAAATGCACGTTATTTGAAACCCAAACAAACCGCAAGGTTTTGCCACAAACTCGACTCCCTCATGCTGATATCTCGAGACGAGAAATATCGTCACAAGATCTTGTCACACCCCTACTTTTTTCTTTTAAATACTTAAGTACAATTAAATGTGATGTGGATACTTTTTACATTCACTTACATTTTCTGCACTATTTGCCCAGACAACAAACACTTTACATTTTATATACTTGCATCTCATAAAAGTTTGTTTTGTAAACTTTTAAGAGTACATTAGCTTAAAGATGACCTCAAAAATAAATGGACTAAAAGCCTCAAAGCCCCATTTCATTTCATGGCTTTCTTAAGTCTATTGTTAAAAATCTGCCTTGTTCCTGCACTGCTGGATAATTAGTTTTTTGGGAGTGCAAGCTCAGGGTTGTTGGAGATGTGCTAGTGCAGGGATTCAGGCTAATCCATGCAGTGTTCTGGAAAGATCCAGAACCCCCATTTACAGTTTTAATTTCAGACAGAATCACATTATATCTTACCATTTAAGATTGGCCCAAATCTCCTGATGAAAGAGAGGCGGAATGGGCCTGTTCGACTTTGGATGAATTTCATTTAACTTGATAGTTTATAACGCTAGTTCGCTGCCCTGATTATATATTTGAAATGGTGTCATTTGTGTCACTCCTGGAGATATTTGCATATGGATGTAATTCTCATTCTGTATTAAAAGTATCATTTGCATAATAATCACTCTCTCTTTCCATCTTCTTGCAGTATGTACCGCTTGCGGGCACTGACGGCTGCATCCGTCGGGATGGTGCAGTTGTCAAGAAGGCATCATACCGGTGCCTTCCGTTCTCATCAGCGGCGTAGACTGATGTTGGCCGCCCTGGCGGGGGTGACGGGCATCTCAGCCAGCGCTGGACTTTTGTGGACGAGGTATGGACCACTGTGGACACCTAGGCTATCTCACCATATACTTGTCCACTAATATGTTGGGATGCACGATATATCACTCTCAAATTAACCATGGTTTTGTGATCCGTTTATCTTAGTTTTCCGACAAATATCACGGTTAAATGGTGGATAACATCGTATCTATAATGTATAAGAAAATTAACATACCAATTTGAAACGTCCTGTGAAATCCGTACTTGCAAAGTCTTTGCATGACATCCATTCCGCACTGTCCTTTCGTTCGTTAACATTGTCAGGGTCTGAATCGAGCTTGAATTGTTTTGAAATTGACTCCATCCTTATTCATATATATATTAGCGAATAACTCACAGTTATGGAGGGGTGGGACATTTCCAGAACACACGGTGCCAATCACAACACGCTAGGCCAGCTAACCAATCACAGCACATTTCGTATTTCGGAAGGAGGGGCTTAATCGAAATTGGTGTGTTCAAGCAATACTGGGGAGAGAGGTTCTGTTATATTGTAAAGTGTGTGAAAAATTATGTTTTTTTGAACAATCATGCATGAAAACATATTCTAGTACACCCCAAAAACAAAATCAAGACTTCTTAAAAGGGCATAAGACCCCATTAAAGTTAATCTTTAAAGGTCCCCTGACATGGGGTTATTTTATTATTTTATGTTTCCTGGGTTGCCCTTATAATGTTAGTATGTTTTTTTAGATCAAAAATAGTCATAATTTAGAAATAAAAGGCCATTTTCCTAGCCTGATTTTAGCCTCTGATTTGAACGCTCTGTTTGAAGGGGCTTGTCTCTGTGGGATTCAGTGTAACCGGCCACTGCTGTGATTGGCTGACATGCTTGCATATGAAATAGCTATGTATTACATGCGAAACTTTCTCGAATACTTTTACTACAGCTATTATACGTTTTTACTATTACAGCTATCGAGATTAACAAATCGTGAGAAGTTTTTAAAGTATTTAGATGTATTCCCATCACATAAAAGGTTGCCGTGATGAGCATTGAGCAAGCAGATGACTGTGTGTTGATCGCGAGACTGAAGATCTTATCATTGCAACGCAGTTTCTGCACTCTCTCTAATGCTTTCACCAATGCAAACACGATGATGTACATACAGTAAGAGCTTCGTTGTGCAGTGTAACGTGCGTCCTTGATTTCATAACGAGTTGTCCAGATAAACGTGCGCTGTGTGGAAAGATTGTTCTTTGATCGCTTTCTGTATAATTTGTTCACAATTTAAATAAGATTATTTTCATCCTACTAAAAGAAACGATGTGAAGTTGATATTTTAGTCACTGGCTTGATTTACTGATGCATAAACAGTATTGAACGATTTTGAGAGAAAGATTAACTTACCTGTCTGAACTTGAACAATTACACATCAGAAATTGTTGCTTGGTAGCTCGATCGATTTATTTTCAGACGTTCATCGAGTTGAGGAAACAGTCGTCGGTGAAATGTTTGGACCATACACAACTTGTCGGCGCATTTCCAGAGAAAATAAAATTAACCCATTTTTTCTTCAGAGGCTCGGATGAAGGAACTAAAAAATACTTTTGTGTTCATTTGTACATCCGAACACTGATCAACTCCCATGCTTTGCTCGTTTGCAAGCCATGATATCTCTCGAGGAAAAACTCAAATCTCAAAGCTATTTCTCTAGGAAAAAAACTAAAATCGCGCCGGCGCGTTCGTACTTCCTGTTCCTAGCCTGTTTTCTCATGGGCGAGCCAAATTCTCCAGGCGGGCAAAGCAGAGAAAGGGGAGGTAACCTTTCCCCCGTATGACGTCATAACGAGGAGATTCAAGATCAGCGCGTCTGAGCTGCAGAGAAGAGAAAAATGGCCAAAGCTCGGTTTACACCGATTGAAAATTCTAGACACGAGGGGACCAAATACAGGCTAGGGGAACTCATATTAATGTTAAAAAACCTCAGAAAGTGAAGATTTCATGTCAGGGGACCTTTAATAGAATTGATAATTGAATTGCTCTGTTCTTAAATACACTAGATCTTAAAACGAGTATCCATTTTTTCAAACTGCTGTGTTTTCTAAATTCACTTGTAGCACTTAAAACTATACATTTTATTTTAAGGGTGTATTCACACCAGGAAAGTCCGATAGTTCACTTGCTTTGGTCCGGACCAAATTTTTTATTTTTTTTTGGTACGGTTCGCTTTCACACTGCTCTTTTTGCAAGTGAACCAAAATTTGTAAACAAAACCACACGTGTGCTAAGGTCGTCCATTCATTGGACAAGGATTCTCAAGTAGGGAAATCAGGAAGTGCAAAAAAGGCTTAACGTAAATTAACGCAGCATCATCCTTTTATTGTAACTATCGTTACATTATATGAACTGCAAATGCTTTTTTTTGCATCTATGCGCGATTAGACTAAAGAGAACGCTCTGTATGTGAATGTCCTGATGCACACACTCATTCATTCATTCCATTCCAATGATGCACACACGACGCGCAGCAAGACGCGCAACAGATGTAATGTAGTAGGCTACAACAGATCACTTTCCCATAACGCAACTCCGACTACGGAAGCCTGTTAACTCAAAGGCGCAGTGCTTTCTTGCAATTGGGTCGGTTCATGTTCACACCGTAAACGAACCGTACCAGAGTTCGTTTGGAACTGTACCGAGACCACCTCTTCAGCTGGGTCTCGGTTCGGTTGTTTGGTCCGCACCCGAGTTCGATTGCTGTATTCACACCTGCCCAAAAGGTCCGCGAACGAACTAGAGTTCGAGTCAATCGAACCAAACAAGGCAGGTGTGAATTATTTAGTGAACTAAGTGTCCTTTATGTTTTTTAAATATTTTTTTTTTTTAGATAGTTTACTATAAATTTTTAATATTAGCCAAACAGTTATCAGACATAACATCACTTTATCAGTATAGGCCATAATTTTAATATTTGGTGGTGCATCCGGACAAATTTGACTGTAAAATGTTCATTATTTAGTGAGATTCACCAGTTGTTGAAGTCTTCCTGTGAATGGCGGACATATAGCTATATTAAACTGGGATAGGAGAAAGTGTTGTAATAGAAGTGTCCTTATGGAGCCCATATCTGCAGAGATTCATCTGCAGTCTGGGTGAAGGCCAGTCCAATGCAGGGTGTGTGTATGAATAGAGGAGCTGATATGTCAGCAAAATAGAGGAATGCATCTGGGACGTGATCTATAGAATGAAGGAGTTATGGGACAAGGTGGCATTTCAGTTCTCAGTCTGTGCAGTCATTTTCCCTGTGTCACATTATATTGAGTTATTATACACACCTTCAAACACACGTCCCATCAACACAACGGCAGGCCTTTTTTCCAATTACTGCTTTGTGTCCTGAAGATATTGACCTCCTTGCACTCTTCATTGACTTTTAGGATGAGGCACACATCTAGAGATACACACACAGACAGCTTGACAACATTGGTTCCCATGTGTAATGCTGAGTAAACTACATTTTTACATTCTTGAAGAAAAAATGAGAGGTGTTTACCTACGCAAAACTCAAAACCATCATGTCAGGGTGTTGCTAAGGTGTTCAGAGTGGTTTTTAGCACATTGCTATGTGGTTGCTAGGGTGTTCTGGGTTGTTGCTAGCTAGCCCAAGTCAAAATTGCTTCAGTTTAATCAATAATGTTTTATTATATATATATATATATATATATATATATATATATATATATATATATATATATATATATATATATATATATAATATAAGTGTGATTGCTGAAAAGGAATGGTATGAGGACACATGACAAAAACTGTGGACAGTTTGCTAGATTACGGATTAAGGCCTTGGATTAAGGCACAGTTTGCTAGATTAAACTACTGGTTAAATTTGTAATAATTTAGAATGATTAATGTTTTTGAAAGATGTCTCTTATGCTCGCCAAGGCTGCATTTATTTGATAAAAATACAGTAAAAACACAAATATTGTGAAATAATATTACAATTTAAAAAAACTGCTTTCTATTTTAATATATTTTAAAATGGAATTTATTTTTGTGATGCAAAGCTGAATTGTCAGCATCAGTACTCCAGTCTCCAGTGTCCTCCAGAAATCTTTAATATGCTGATTTGGTGCTCAGTTTGTTATTAATGGTTCTTATTATATATCAATGTTGAAAATGTTTTTGCTGCTTAATATTTTTGTGAATTCTTTTTAGAATTCTCTGATGAATAGAATGTTAAAAGAACAGCATTTTTCTTTTGTAACATTAAAAGTCTTTACTTTTGATCAGTTTAATGCATCTTTGCTGGATAAAAGTATGAACTTCTTTCTTTCTTTTCTTTCTTTCTTTCTTTCTTTCTTTCTTTCTTTCTTTCTTTCTTTCTTTCTTTCTTTCTTTCTTTCTTTCTTTCTTTCTTTCTTTCTTTCTTTCTTTCTTTCTTTCTTTCTTTCTTTCTTTCTTTCTTTCTTTCTTTCTTTCTTTCTTTCTTTCTAAAATCCCAAACTTTTGAATAGTAGTGTATCCACAAAAAGATTAAGCAGCAAAAACATTGATAACATCAGCATTGATAATTTCAACTGATAATAGTATCGTAATAAATTATTCTTGAACAGCAAATCATCATATTATTATGATTTCTAAAGGATCATATGACACTGAAAAATTAAGTAATGATGCTGAAAATTCAGCTTTGCTTCACATTTTAAAATAGAAAACAGTTATTTTAAATTGTAATATTTCACAATATTGCAGTTTTGACTGTATTTTTGATCAAATGAATGCAGCCTTAATGAGCGCAAGAGGCTATTTAAGATGTACAGTATTACTACTACTGTATATTTTCAGTGTGACTGATCTGCATATCTCTCCTGCCCGGCAGAGCATATGCTGAAGCAGCATCTTCAGTGAAGCATGAGGAGCAGATGCAGGAGGAGCCGCCTCTGAATGATGTGGTGCAGGAGGAGGTCTCAGACGGCGCTCTCGAGTCCAGTGGCGGGGAGGAGGAAGATGAGGCGGGCTCAGATGGGAAGAAAAAGAAACAGAGAGTCGGCTTCCGTGACCGCAAGGTGATCAATGCACGTGCACATCATCTCAATCGCATCATGATGAGGTCAGTGTCATCCAGTCATTATCTGATGATCCGTCTGACATCACCATGTGCAGATGAAATGTGAAGCCGTCACGTCTAATCAACATGCAAATTCAGTCGTAACATCAACCGGGTTTCATCCGAAATGCCAGCGGTGGGAATGTGGCAGAGCGACAATAGCAGAGTTAATGAATTGCAGCTGACTTTAACTGTGGGGAAATTGTGATATTAAAGCAGCATCTGGGACAGGCAAGTGTGGGACTTATTGATTAGAGGGAAAGAGGAAAAAGGATAAGAGAAAATGGGGAAATAAATGACAGTTGTTTTTCTCAGTAGTTGATTTGTTTCCTTTAAAGGGGGCACAAAAAAGACTTTTACTAATAGAGTTTGACAGTATTCAATATCGCCAGACTTTATATACACACACACACACACACACACACACACACACACACACACAACTTGTGTCTTTTACAAATATGCTTTGTGAAAGCAAAGTGACGGTGAGTAAGAGCATTCACACACAATAGATTACAGTCCATTGAGAACGTTGTGAATCCATTGATATCAACAGAGGAATAGTGCGCTGTAAATGCGAGGGAACACTGTGGTCCAATTCGGTGTATTCCAACCTGATTCAAATTTAGAACGCCTGTTTCTACGGCCTCATAAACAAGCTTACACGTTCTTTTCTATAAAAAGATTTCCAGTGGAAAGCGATCATAGTATATAACACACCATGAAAATAAATATGTTCTTAACTTATTCTTAGTATCTAACTCAATCACTGGCAAGTGAAATCTAAAAGTTTATTAGCTAATGGCTAATAACAGACATTATTTAGTTGCCTAGCACAAAATTTAGTTGCATATGCAAGTAGTCTACTCGCAATGTGGAGGGTTGTAAAAGTCACCATGAAATCAAAAGGGACAATTCTTATTTTTTATGGAATAGTCCCATTTTTATGATAAATGTTTTTTAATGTGCCCTTGTAATCTTTAATCAAAATAACTTCCTGTCTCCCTCGCGCCAGCATCTTTTCTCTTCTCTGTTGACATATTTATTGGCAGGACAACCTGTCACTCACATGAGATCACAGCAGTTGTGAAACACCGCCCGCCCACTTTTTCAGCGCCGTTGGTTCCGGAAGTATTTTTTTCCATTCAAATAAGTTTTTGTTAAAGTGTTATTATTAACCATGAACCAGGCCAACCAGCTGCGAGGTGAATCTTAACATTACACACTTTGATTTGAATCAAAAAAGTATTGGAAAATGTCACTAAAATTCAAAGGTACCAGACTGTGTACTTAACGGCTTTAGTGAGGGAAGGAACTACAATCCAATGAGGCATTGCTAATAGCATAATCAAATTAAAAGCGATCGAGAAACATATAACTACTCATTTAAAAAAAAAAATGTTTATATAAATAAACAATATATTAAGTTTATTGCAAAATATTCATATAATCAAATAGACTGACTTGATTTCGTCAATAGCAGCGCTTCATGGGAGTGGGCAGAGCTAAAGAGCTCATTTGGCTTGTTTTGCTTGTTCTGACTCTCTGATTGGTGGATTTTTCTGTATTGCATCAGGGGTAATGTAGTTTTTCACCATGAATTCTGCTGTGAAACACGATTATTTTAAAACCAAGTTGAAATAATGGAGGCTGGCGGCTTCAACAGAAACAAATACTGTTGATTAACAACCTCCTAGCTCACAGTCGGGCTGTCTTTAAGTTATTGTTAAAAATCTCTTTCCCTATGGAGAATTTACTCCTGGAACCCGATTGATGCAATCTATAGCAAACCATAATGTTCCAAAAATCCAATAAACTCCTAATGGACAAAATCAAGTCCCACACTACATTTATTTTCTCATTCAAGAACTCGTTTCACTTAGAACTTTTGTTTCATGCTGACTAAAAAAATCTTAAAGGGATAGTTCACCAAATAATGATGCAGAGAACCAGCGAGGATTGTTCTCGCATGTTACACAAGCATGTTTGAGCTTCCACAAGAACCATTTACAGTAGATTAAATCTTGTGTGTCAGGCAAGTATGGTTGAGATTCCATTGACCATATTTTATGTTATATTGCATACAATCCTAAACTCCTAAAAGTCTTTTCATTATACAAAGAGATCATATCCTTTCAAAATACTTATATTAAACCACTCGATTCATATAGATTTTGTTTGCTGCAAGTTTTTGAAGCATAAAGAATTTGGGTAAATGGACTGGAGGTAAAGAAATCTATAAAAAATATCTTCATTTGTGTTTTGAAAAGTAATAAAAGGTTTATGGGTTTGGATACCAATAAGGGTGAGGAAATGATTACAGAAAAATAGCAATCCTGTTTATATAACAGTTCTTGGTACAAGAAAATTTGACTTCCTTATAAAACGGTTAGTTGCAATCCTTGATTCTGATCAATAGCTGTGTTTTATTCACCGCTTCACCCAACGGTTCTATGTATCACTACACAACACCCCTAGCAACCACTCTTAGCAACTTAAACGCATGTTTGATCTCATTGACATTGTTCATTGAAGCTATAGTAGAGTATTGTGAGAGATCGAGTAAGCGAGTGTACCTGCATTTACAGTAGGCATAGCATTTTCCTTCAGGTCAGTCCTATATTCATAATAAAAAAATCCGCAGCGATATCTTGTCCTTTTAACAGTTAAGGGGTTTTCCAATGACCTATAGTCATCTGTCAGTTACGTCTTCCTTCTCCGTCCTTTCAATATAAAAGTCTTCTCTACTGACTGACTCACTCATAAAGACATCTATTGGCGAAATAAGCCTCTCGTACCTTATTGCTTACTTAAAACAGATGCTGTACTGGAGGACACCGTCACAGTCAGAGAGGAACCCCCCTCGAGCCAGAACTGTCCAGTGGCACCACTGTTATTTGTGTTTGCTAAAACGTTTTGTAGATGCGTGTTTTTATTTGATTTTGATTTTATTCGTGCCGTATGCTGTAAAGGACTATGTAGGCCCTGCTGAAGATGGATCTATTCACCACCACAATTAGGTTTGGCTTTTACACATCTTTGTTGGATCATGGCTGTTCAATAATTGGATTTCTCAACATGGCTACTTAGGCGATGTCTTCTTGTGTTTTTTGTGTGTATGTGTCCTTTAAAAAAAAGGAGAGAATTTGTCAGGATGATTTATTTTTGCTACTCTGCGTCCTAAAATAGCGAGACGCCGCGGCAGCAGTGGTTCAGACCTTTTTGTTTAAAACCTAATCTTCACAAGCCGAGAGAAATGTAGGTATTCTCTGACATATGGATGCAGTATTAAAATAAACAGCATACATCAAACCAGCAGCACATTAAAAGCGAAGTTGATTTGTTGTAGGATGGTGGGGCTCTGCCTTTGATGGATGAGGCCATTCATCACGTAGCGGGGTACATTAAATGGCTGTCTCTGTTTACGTGAGCTCTGCCCTCCAGGCCACTTCTCCAACCAATATAGGCCTCATTCATGAAATGCAAACAAAACTAATTTGTGTGTAGATCATTTGTGGACTAGGAGGTGTATAAACATACACAGGTGGAACAGCAGAAATGTGTAGTGGTAGAGTTGTGCGATTACTAAGGAAGTGCGATATGCGCGATTTCGATTTTAAGCACAATTTTGAAACGATATTTCCTCACACACATACTTGTCTGTATAATTTTTGGAAGCCTGCTTTACTGACGATATTTGCAGGCACCAAATCTTTGAATAAATCATACGTGACGGCGTCGGTTATTTCTTTATGCCTTTTAGAACACTTTTCGTATGTTGTGCAGCTCACAAATGCCTCTATTATCGATTTTTGTTCACCTGGGGGCGGGATTCACAAAACATTCTTAAAATGAAATGTATAAAATTGGCCAGTTTCTTTATATTTTTTAACTTAAAGGGGTCATATAATGCCATTTTTGTACAAGCTAGTATGATTCTTTAGGGTCTAAATTAAAAGTTTGTAATATACTTTAATTACAAATTCTCATTAGTATTGTAAGAAAACACTTGTTTTACTTGGTCAAAAACAGCTCTGTTTTCAGCACGCCGTTTCAGTGCATATGACTTTAAATGATAATGAGCTTTGCTCACCCCGCCTCTCTGTTCTGTGCTACACCGTTTGTAACACAATAACACAATAACCATAACGCGTTGTTCAGTATAAACGTGGGATTATGAATTATATTGAGAACATCATACATAGAAAACATGCCGTAATGTACCCTGAGTGTAAACCTTAGACGCATTCATTGTGAAGTGTGCAGCTAGCGATTTGCAAAGATTAATATAAATATTAATATAAAGTTTAATAAAACGTTACACTCACTTCAGTTGTTTAGAGGTTCAGCAGGAACACGAATATCTGGTACCGATCCTTTATTCAGGTGCAGCTTCTTAGCAAAACCAGCTTTATACTGACCTTCCTTATAAAGCAGTCTGGTGAGAAATGATTCATGCAAACATGAGAGCATTGACGTTGCTCGTGGGGAATATTCCCTTCGAAAACAAACTCAGCCACTGCGTCTTCAGCGGTTCGGATTTAGTAACATTAAAATGACTGTGTTCGTTATTACACACAAGAACAGAACACCACAATCGCTTAGACGCCATTCTGCTCATAGACAGTGCTCCAGCATATCAACAATGACCGCGCCGGTCCGCGCGGACTATGATTGACAGCTCGCTCACGAGCGAGGGCGGGTCTGTGTTGAAACGCGGCTGTCAATCAACAATCGTGGGAGGGGCTTCCGAGCGTGTGACGTCACACGGTCGAACGGCTTGATTTGAGACAGGGGAAAACATATAAGGAGATTAAAACAAAAACACTGGATGGATTTTTATCATTATATGATGGTTGTGTACAGGCACTGCCAACACACATTTCAGTACAATCAACTTGTAAAAGTGCATGTACCATTATATGACCCCTTTAAATGGCCATGAAACCCCAAAAATATTTTTTGAGATGTGAACAGATATGTACATCACTGTAAACACTAAAAGAACTTGGTCATTTTGGGGCTTTTTAGAGCAATTTAGTTCTTTAGGTTGAAAAGCAAAGTCTACGCGACATCACAGAATCTGAGGTAGAAGCGTGCATCCGGAGTGTGTGATTGGCCGCTGGGGCTGGAGAGGCACGATTCTGAGCACCTCTCCGCATTTATTCATGAACGGAGAACGAACGGTTTTAATCCAATCACTGCGCTGTATTACGCATAAGATCGCATTACAGCTGAGAAACTAATGCGGATCATAGCACATATGGACTCATATGGATGTTTCAAGTTTTAATGGACATATTTCATATACTCTAGTGTTCTAAACATGAACCAGCAGCACCGTGTATGCACATATATTTAATCACGTTGTCTTCAAATGAAAATATGTGCAAATGAGGACACTGATACGTCTGATCTTGAACGCAATGACACGATGAATTGTTCTGATAGATAGAAGTAGATAGAGAAAAATCAAAGAACAATGGAGAAAAACGTAACTATGCTCTTCCTGTGTTAAACTGATGTGTTCATGACACTTTAAGAAAAAGAAAAAAGAAAATATTTTGTATTCCCTAAAACTTTTCTTAAGATTGTTCTTAGGATAAAATTGAAGAAGTATTCATATTCCCGAAAAGAATGTTCTTAAAAATCATCGTAAATAACTTCTTAAAGTTGGTAATATAACATCCAACCGCTCTTAACCTGTTAAGCTTCAAGCCCACTTTTGAAAAATCCCCAGAAATGACATACCCAAACTAAAACAGATGCAGTTCATGAACCCTTTGCACTAAAAGCACAAGTATGATCTCATTTGAAAGCTGACACCTGGTTGTTTATTGTAAATGTAGAATTAATTATTGTCATAATGAAAAAAACAATTTTAAATAGCTTCAAAGTTTTGTAAAGTTATTAGAAATTTATTTTTATGAAACATCTTCATGAAAATAAAATTGAAGTTGGCCCTGGAGCAATCTAGAAATGCACTGCAGCTAAAGCCACATGTCTGACCATTTTATATTTAAAATCTGAAAATGATAAGTATAAAGCTCTGTATTTAGTTAAATGTTTTTCAAGATCATGTCAAATTACTTTATTTTGATTAGACTCTATTAGCAAACTGATGTTTAGTCATCTTCTGAGTCATCTATTCAGTCTATTGTCTCTATTGTTTGTGGTGCCCCATTCAGTCTCAGTCTCCCCTGCACACATTTACACCTCTCCAGACTGGTTATTATGGCTCTAAATATGCATTTCTTTTGTCTGCATTATAGCTACTAACGACTGGCTATTCACAAGCTATTCATAGGGTTTCAAACCCTAATTTCTTTTATCAAAGTTCTCACTAAATATTTGAAACTGGTATCAAATGCACTGAAACATTTCAGTAAGCATTCCTATTTAGAAAAAAATCATAAAACAATAACTGCTCGTGGCAGGTGCGCCTGGGCTCGCTAGCATGTTAGCTTAGCACACCATCAATACACGACCATTTATAAGATTAAAACTATGTTTGCGCTCCAAACTCACTATATAACGCAAGTCTAGTGTTTTAAATAATCTTCTGTGATCTAACTTGGCTTCAGATTAAAAAAAAATCAGACAGAAAATGTATTATTTAGTGTTCTGAACGATGATGAAATCTATATCGATTAGCATTACATTATAAACATAATCTATTATTATGAAATACCTGGCATGGCTTGAAGAACACAGGTAACTCAAATATCATTGCAATCATGTTTATTGTCTTCAAAACACCTTTATCTGCATGTTACAGCGATCTCTGTCAGCTACTTTCTGTATCAGTGACGTCCTGGAATGTCACATGACTATGGGTCTTCTTCATGATCCATATATGGACTTTTATTGGACATAATAGCGCCCCCATGCTATTGGTATGAATGGAAAACACAGCACATCTCAGTAAGAAGCGATCATTATGATTACATCGACGCATTTGGGTATAAATTCAATAAATATTATTCCTGTCTATAGAAATATGATGTGAATCTATGAGAATATATCAATATTTCTCCACATCTGCACATTGTTGAGCTAAAAGCCCTCAGGGACGTTGTTTTGTGAATCGCTGTCATGACGACAGCACGGAGTGTTTTTTATGAATGGACCAGCTGACGCTCATAATTCATATTAAAGGTATCGACTCATTTTTTTCATTTCATAACTCCTGACACAAATTAAGACATAACTGTCACTATAAGTTTCTCAGAATACAATAGTGGTCAAATACTGAATCTTGAGTCTTATATCTTTTTAATGATGTATAGTTTGTCAAGGTATAACATTAAATCTGATAGTATATTTGAACTAAATAAAAAAAAAAACGCTTCAGTGCGCCGACGCTCTGGAGAAGGTTAAGAGGTTAAATAACCAAATGTTTAATGAATTTGAGATGTTTCAAATATTAAGCATTACAATAACACTAGCTAGCTAAATATAATATTTTCTCCTTATAATAGCATCTCCTAGAGACAGGCTCTTATAGAGTAACTATTTTAACTTGACACGGTGTGTTAAAAACACTTTGCTGTCTGATTAACTCCTGCGAAACCAGTCGCGACGAAAATAGTCTTTACACTTATATCTACAGTAATCTGCAGGCAAAGACGGGCGTTGAAGTGTTTTTCAGTCAGCTAGTCTTCAGCAATAATAAGCCTTTTTCAATCAAATAACACCAAAGCCTGTCATTTTCTTAAAAAAAATATTTGAGAACTTCTTTTTTTTTAAGAATTGCACTTAGGAACATTCTTACAAACTTCTTAGAATTTACCTTAAGAATTTACTTAACTTCTTTCTTAGTGTCACCGGCCCACCGGTGGGCCCAAATCCATTACATTTTTAAAACAGTAATAACCTATACTAAACCTAAACTAATCTTGACCAACTATATATCATTTGAAAGCTTACAATCTCTAGTTTCCATATTTGGTGATTGATTTTCAAAATAAATTACAGAGGAGCCGTAATTTATCAATTTGCAACAAGAATATTTTCATACTCCTAAAGCGTGTTTAGACCTTTATTTTGAATTAGTGATGAACATGAAAAATCATGAAAGAAGGGTAGAAACCTCAGTTTGTTTTCATGCCAAGAGTTCAAAAGATAGCATCCATTCAGTTATTTTAGAAAAAAGCTCTGAATTTGTTTTTAAATATAAAGAAAAAAATGATAGATTCACCATTTGTGGCAGGAAGCTATAACGCACATGCGTGTTCTTTTTATGTGTTTCTTAGAGGTTCAATTCATATCTGCCAAACTTCTCATATTACTTCTGAATAGGATGTCTACTTCATAAATTGTATGAAAATTGTGGAAATAATGGTTCAGATCACTCAAAACACATATGGAAATGGAGGCGCCCTTATATGGGCAGTAATGGAGTCTGGTTGTCATCTAGGCAAGGCAAGGCAAGGCAAGTTTATTTATATAGCACATTTCATACACAATGGTAATTCAAGGTGCTTTACATAGAAAAATCAAAAGAAATAGGAATAATTAAAACAGTTAAGAATAAAGAGATTAAAATAATCAAAAGAAATAAGAATAATTAAAACAGTTTAGAATAAAAAATTAAATAAAATACAGTACAAACAGTCGGACACAGTGGCAAAGTGCTCATTCAGTAAATGCATAGCTAAACAGATGTGTTTTGAGTCTGGATTTGAATGTGACTACTGTAGGAGCACATCTGATCTCCTCTGGAAGCTGGTTCCAGCTGCGGCTGGCATAGTAGCTAAAAGCAGACTCACCTTGCTTAGAGTGAACCCTTGGTATTTCTAGCTGATGTGATCCTAATGATCTGAGTGATCTGTTGGGTTTATATTCAGTGAGCATATCTGCAATGTATTTAGGTCCTAGGCCATTAAATGATTTATATACCAGTAATAATACTTTAAAATCAATCCTAAATGTAACTGGGAGCCAGTGTAAAGACCTGAGGACTGGTGTGATGTGTTCATATTTTCTGGTTCTGCTCAGAAGCCTGGCAGCAGCGTTCTGTATGAGCTGCAACTGTCTTATGGTCTTTTTAGGAAGGCCAGTGAGGAGTCCATTACAGTAATCCACCCTGCTGGTGATGAAAGCATGCACAAGTTTCTCTAAGTCTTGACTGGAAACAAAGCATCTAATTCTTGCAATATTTTTCAGATGATAGTATGCTGATTTAGTTATTGATTTGACATGACTACTGAAACTAAGGTCTGACTCTAGAGACACACCAAGATTCCTGACTTGATTTTTAGTTGTTAGACCCCTAGCGTCAAGGTATGCATTCACCTTGAGAACTTCATCTTTGTTTCCAAACGCAATGACTTCAGTTTTGTCTTTGTTTAACTGAAGAAAGTTTTGGCACATCCAACTGTTTACTTCATCAATGCATTGGCACAGGGAGTCAATGGGGCTGTAATCGTTAGGCGATAGGGCTAAGTAGAGCTGTGTGTCGTCTGCATAGCTGTGGTAAGAGATTCGGTTCTTTCTCATTATTTGGCTCATTGGGAGCATATATAGGTTGAACAGGAGTGGTGCAAGAATTGAGCCTTGAGGGACTCCGCATGTCATGGACGTCCACTCAGACTTATGGTCTCCTATACTCACATAATAACCTCTCCCTTCTAAGTATGACCTGAACCATTTTAGGACTATCCCAGAAAGCCCCACCCAGTTTTCCAGCCTGTCAAGAAGTATGTCGTGATCGACAGTGTCAAATGCAGCACTGAGGTCGAGTAGTACCAGCACTGATAATTTCCCTGTATCAGTATTTAAGCGAATATCATTTATTATCTTTATGAGCGCTGTCTCTGTGCTGTGATGCGATCTGAAACCAGATTGAAAATTGTCAAAGTATCCATTCAAGCTTAAGAATTTGTTCACCTGATTGAAGACAACTTTTTCAATGATCTTCCCTATGAAAGGAAGATTTGAGATCGGTCTATAGTTGCTTAATATGGTCTTATCCAGATTGATCTTTTTCAGGAGGGGCTTGACAACTGCAGTTTTCAGGGAGTTTGGAAAATTCCCAGAGAGAAGTGAGGCATTTACCATTTCTAGGAGATCTGCTTCTAAACAGTTTAACACACTTTTGAAGAAAGATGTGGGAAGTGCGTCAAGGGCGCAGGTTGATGTTTTAAGGTGCTGTACGGTTTCTTCTAAAATTTTGCCATCAATTTCTTCAAAATCAGACATAGTAGCTACTTTCTGCGGTTGTGGTCTGATCTGTCTGACCCCAGTGCAGCTCAATGATGTGCTGATCACCTTTCTGATATTATTGATTTTCTCAGAGAAGAAAAAAGCAAACTCCCTGCACTTGCTGTCTGAAAGCATTTCATTGGGAATCTGGCTTGGGGGGTTTGTCAGTCTCTCTACAGTAGCAAAAAGAGTGCGTGTGTTGTTTAAGTTGCTGTTTATAATATTTGAGAAGAAAGTCTGTCTAGCTTTGCCTAGTTCCATATTAAAAGCATGGATGGTGTCTTTGTAGATGTTATAATGGACTACAAGTTTTGTCTTCCGCCACATGCGCTCTGTTTTTCTGCATTGTCTTTTCATATTTTGCACAGCTGTTGAGTTTCTCCAAGGTGCTTTTTGTCTACCACTCTTCCTGACTTTCACAGGAGCAATATCATCAATTACACTTTTAACTTTTGAGTTAAAACAATCAAGGAGAAAATCAACAGAGTCAGCAGATATGCTTGGTGTTGAAGATATAGCCTTCATAAATAGTACACTAGTGTTCTCATTTATGCATCTCTTCTTGACAGACACAGATCTAGCTTCAATGGCAGGAGAGATCAATATATCAAAGAAAATACAGAAATGATCAGACAGTGCTACATCCTTAATAACAATCGATGAAATGTTTAGACCCTTACTGATAAGTAAATCTAGAGTGTGTCCACGAGTGTGTGTCGGTCCGTGTACATGCTGAATCAGGTCAAAAGTTTTTAAAACAGTTTTGATTTCTTTTGCCATATTTGTATCATTATCTATGTGAATGTTAAAATCTCCAGCAATAGCAAAACAGTCGAACTCTGAGGAAATTGTTGATAACAGTTCTGTAAAGTCCTCAGCAAAGGCTGGAGAGTATTTTGGAGGCCTGTAAATAATGATAAGTAAAATGCGTGGGGCACCTTTTAAAACAATACCGAGATATTCAAAAGACGGGTAGTTACCAAATGATGTTTGCTTACATTGATAGACATCCTTAAAAAGAGCAGCTACTCCTCCACCTCTCCTTACAGCTCTGCAGACACTCATAAAAGTAAAGTTAGGAGGGGCTGTTTCATTGAGGACTGTTGCACTGCAGCTGTCTTCTAGCCAAGTTTCATTTAGAAGCATAAAATCCAGGTTGTATGTGGTTATTAAGTCATTGACTAGAAGTGATTTATTTTTAAGTGAGCGGATGTTTAAAAGTGCTAACTTTTAGTGAAAAAGTTTGGTACTGCGCCCAAACAAAATCTTACTGAAAGCTCATTTTTTGAGATATCAACCTAAAATTTGAAACACAACTTGTTCAGATTTTTGGCTTTGATTTTTTTTTTTGCAGTTTTAGAGTTGCCCAGGTTTTGAAAATATATATTTTATATAAAATATGAATAATTAAATTTTTTACATTGTACATTTTCATTAACTCAAACTTCTATAACTTTTTTTCTATTTCACTTTCTTAATTTATTTCACTTCTACAAAAATCTGCCAAATGTCTTCTTTAAAACAAGACCAATCGTCCTTCTATATTCCAAAGCATTCTTGAATTACAACCATTTAAGTTCGAAATGTGCATTTTCATGTATATTCAAAAAAAGGGGGGTGACACTTAAAGGGTTAAGAAGATTTTCGTGAATCCGGCCCCTGGTACGAAATGTGCCATTGTTTTTCTATGTAAACACACACTATACGGACGTCTTTTACCATGGCACATATCGCGCTCAAGGTAAAAACAAGTTCAACTTTTAAAAAGCTTATTTCTAGACCTGTATCTTGTGGTTTTAACTGCAAAAAAAACACGTTCTGTGTTAATGGCCCCTACTCTGTTTTGCCAGAACTATAGTTTGACAGGTCTTGCAAATATACTTGCTCTATGATACATCATCTCTCCTGCATTCAAAATATTCCCAAAACCATGGATTTTTTTAAGTCCTTATCCTGCCCTGATTTGACCTTACCTGTTTCTGTGCTTTCTTCCACGTCGTAACAGTAAACCAGCTCTGTTCTGTTCTCGCACTAGATTCACACACTAAGAGGTTTATAAATCGCACATGCTCACATCACAATTTTATTATTTTATTAATTTGATTAATCACACAGCCCTTGTCGAAGCCATATTTGCACAGGTTCAAAGAGAGTATAAGGAGGCTGACCACTCATAAAAATGTATGGAATATATATATATATTTTAATTCCAACATAAATACCTTAATACTAAGATTTTGTTAAAACTGCCCACCCCTAATAAAACAAATTGTTATAATAGTTTTATGCGTGATTTATGCTGCAATTAATTCCACGCTTATTTCATAAATGAGGACCTCTGTTTATTTTTTGACATGGGCTTTGTGTTGTGTTTTGGTGTGTTTTCAGACTTATCTGGGTCATTTTGAGTGTTCCCATCAAAATCCGATTAAATCCGCCAGCACTCTGAAATTGGAATATTATAAGAAGAAACTAATAAGCAAATGCTTTTTGACGGGTGCCAATCATTCCATCTCATCCCTGTCCCAAAAAACATCTCACTCAACACTCCCATCTTGTTCGAATCGGTTTCAAAGTACAACCATTTCTTTCCAAAGGAGTATCGATCCATTTAGTCCGGGTATCTAGATTTTTGCTGATCATGAATGTCTCGTCACATTCTGTAGATTTAAAGTCTTCTTAAGTTTGATGCTTTGTTTGAGATGAACTTTTAATCTTTAGCTGAATTGATGTTTTCTGTAATGGATATTTTCCTTTGTCCTAATTAAAGTTTGGAACGTGGCTCCATTAACAGCCGACAGAAACATAATAATGGAGATTAATGCATTCCAATGCATGAATTTTTTCAGTTGTATCACATTATGTTAACATTATGAAAGGCTATAGTGTTTTTTTATTCAAATATTCATAGAATGGCGTTCAGTAAACCAATCTTAGATTGATTCCCCCGAAAAATGTAAACATTGTGTTTCTGTGGTTCAATCAAAGCATTACTCTGTTTCTTTGAGGATCTGTTCTGCCTGACACAGCGACATTGACTCCAGTGTCAGGAGGTTGTTTCAGGGGCATCTGTTAGATATGCAATAGGTCAAGAAACCTATATGAAAAATTGGCGTTTGGTGTTTAAACGACACATTTGTGTTTTTCTGATTATGCAGAGGACCACAGGATCACATTTTTAAGTTCAAGGTTCTTTATTTTTCGCATGCATATGATGTAATGTAGTGAAATGTTTTTCTCTAGTTTCTCATCCCACAGTGCAAAAACAACAAAACAGCAAAGTAAAAAAAAAAAAAGCACACACATAATGAATATATAATATCAAGAATGACATGAATAAATGACCATTTTCCACCCTTCTGCTATTACCTTTTAAGACATATATGTAAAGTAAATTCCCTTTTTGCATATGAAATGAGGAAAGTTACAAGTTGCCATACAAATAATAATTCCTCTTTACAATGTTAGTATTACATCATCACAGATTCATAAAATAATCAGACTAAAATGATCAGGAAACTTGTAAAAAATCAACTTCAGCCGTTTGTTTCTTATGTTGGAATCCTTCAGAAGGAACTGCAGAGCAGCCGGTGCAACACAACCAGAAACGGCATGAAGTTTGACGCCATTTTACTCTTATTGTTAGTTCTACTGTTGTTTAGCAATACCCTACAGCCTCCATAATTATGCTCCTAAGATACCTTGTTGTAACCAATTTTTTAAAACCGCAACACATGTATCCATGGCACTTAATACTATTTGTATGACGCATTATATCGCTTCTTTTGTAGAGGGTTTGCAATCACTTATGTGATTCCATTTCCTTAGCAAGGCATAGGTTTGAGACAGACAGTGTTTTATAGCACAGTGAGCTCTCAAAAGATCAAGGAAAGTGTTTCTTATGTGTATGTGTGTGTGTGATGTATGGCTCTAGGTATGTCCTTGCTTTGGTACTTGTGTGTACTTTTTCTCCAGCCTTTCTTGGTGTGCCAATGTCAGCTGGAATCACTGCCAGCCCACTGTTGGTGCCAGCACCAGTAAAATGTCCTCGATAGTCAGTCATAATGTTTCAATAGATAAATGAGGCCAAACCTGTGCGCGCACACACACACACACACACACACAAGCCTCTTTCTGTATGAATGATGTCATGCAAATGGCAGTTAGTGATGCAAAGAGTGACCTTTGTGAACGTTTTGTACAATTGCTCTCATTAAAAAGACAGCATGCATTGTCCTATTATTATTATTATTATAGACATCTCAACCACCGCCTTCAATTTCTGCCTGGATCAGTTTGCGGCTTTTTCATTTATTGTTAGAGCTTCTTATGTGGAAGACAGATGGTCACACAGCAACCGCTCACGTGCTGGAAGAGTGTTTATTGTATGATATGAAATGAAATTCTCTGTAAATGCAAAGTTATGCCAACTCATGTAATCATGAGCTTTAATATTTCAGAACCAAGTATCAAGATCACTTTAAAAGAAAAACTACATTTGCATTTTCAGAAGGAAATATCAGTACTTGCAAGGCAGCAACAGGAAAGTGTAGTTCAGGTTTTGGTTTTTGTGTAAATCACCTTTACACAAGGCTTTGCACGAGTTGCTTTGTTAAGCAGTTTATCTTATCTTAAGAGTTGTCATAATTCAGTGCATTTCTTGTTTTCTGTCAAATTTATGTTTGCAAATTAAGAGCAAATCTTAATACGTGTACTTCCCTATAGTGTGTAAAATCTGTAAGTCGAAATGAATAGGATCTCTAAATACACGTCATTCAAAGTTGAAAGTAAAAGAAAAAAAAGAGCCCTGTATGCCATTCCAAACATGTATAACTTTTTTTCTGCAAATTACAAAAGATATTTTAGGAATGTTTTGACTATTTTTGTAATGAAAGTCAGTGGGCTCCAAAACCCTTTAAATTTTATTATATGAAAAAAATATTTCAAAATATCTTTTTTGTTTCACAGAAATAAGTCAACATCGCTCAAACTTTATAATTGGAGTGTGTTCACAGCAAAACTGAGTGCAACTGAATAAAACTGAAGGCAAAGGTCTCTGAATGTGTTTAAATTTTTAAAAAATATTTTTAGCTTGACATGGCGTGTTAAAAATACGTTATTTAAGGTGCAAAATCTTGAAGTAACGGTGAGTCACAACGAAATGATGTCCATGATCTGACACAAGTATAAACGAAAAATTTAAAATCAGTTGTAGTGCGCAGTGACCTCTTGAATCTCAGTGTTTGACAAGTACAGTTTCACATTTCAAGCATCACTTACTGCACATCATGCTTTCAGGCAGGATCCTGAACTCCAAATCCTCGTCATTTCATCTTGCAATTACAATCACTTCTCTTGTCTAATAGCGGCATGCAAACTGAAAATCAATTATCATAGAAATTACATAAATTTGCATACAGTAGGCTGCATAATGAGTCGCAAAATTGGCATTTGCTAAAGACGGCCAGATAGAGGAAAAGGAAACATCAACAAAGGCTGGATGAGAATGATGAAACTGACCTCTATTACTGCTCATTTTGATTATCTTTGATAAAAAAATACAGACATATCTAAGAGACACAAACTGCAGTAATTGCTCTTATTTAACAGTTAATTTGTCTCAATTAATGGCTGTCAATCAATTAAACATTTTAATGGAATGAGTTGCATGATATGGTGAATAAATATCCCCAAATTACGATAGATTAATATATCACATTATTGAGGCTAAAAAATAATTTAATAGACATCACAAAAAAGTGGCATTAGAGGTAAATATATTGTGTTTCATATCATTGATTAAATTTGTAAGTCTTTCCCAAGGTGGTTGATCACATGATGTAACGCTGTTAATTGACAGCTGTAGTCTGAAAATGTCCAGTTTATGTATCTGAAGTATTTATACACATTAAAAATGACTTAAGCCGCGTTTCCACCAAAATTACCTGGAACAATTTGTCCCAGGAACTTTTTTCCCCCAGACCTGTTGCTTTCTGCATTTCCACAGCGGTCTAAAGTACCGTGAAGATTAGGAAAATTAGTCCGGTGACGTAGGACTGCACCCACCGCAACAGATTTTTAAAAATGGTGGTTGAAAAATTCTGCGTAGAGTCAACCAATCAAAATGCAATTGTTCAATAGCCAACCTGCAATGGATGATTTTTCAGTTATATATGCCATGTCTTCAGGCTATACTTCAGGCTATGAATTACTTTTAGGCCCCGATCACACCTAACATGTTTTTCAAGTTTGAAAACTCAAAGGCACACAGCACTGCCAATTGGCCCCGATCACACAGAACTAGAAGTGCGCTGCGTTTTTTAATGTTGCTTAGCAACCAGAGTCAGCTGTCCTGTCAGTCTAATCGCGAGCGCTCTAAAAAAAAAAAACCGCTATGACGTCGGGCGCTTTTTCCGCTCGAAGTTGCATTTTTTTTCAACTGCAAAAACGTGAGAAGCAGCAGGCGGTAAAACGAGAGGCGCCTGGGTCACATAAACAGTGCGCAGAACGCTCACTACCATAGGAAAATAATTGAAAAAAAGGCGCCTGGGGGCCCTGGGGCTTTAACTCCTGGGGGCCCCATGCTGCATGCACACCTATACATTCCTCAAAAATGCATACTATTGCCTATATATAGACCCATGAGTGTGGATTATTTTCACCTCACGAATAACAGTGAGGGGTCGAAATTAACGTGACTTGGGGCAAAAACGCCACCAAAATGGATAAAAATTTCCCCGAAAATCAATTTATAGGTGCAATTTCTTGTTTGTATTTATAGTTAAGCAATATCACATGAGCAAAAATGCTGTTTTCCCTAATATCAGCATGATTGAAAATGTGAAATTTACTTTACAACAATTCAGTAAACAAGAAGTTAAAGGATTAGTTCACTTTAAAAAAAACTCTTGCTGATAATTTACTCACCCCCATGTCATCCAAGATGTCCATGTCTTTCTTTCTTCAGTCGAAAAGAAAATAATGTTTTTGATGAAAACATTCCAGGATTTTTCTCCATATAATGCACTTTGCTGGGCACCAAACGGTTCAAGGTCTAAATGACCGTTTCAGTTCAGCTTCAAAGGGCTTTAAACGATACCAGTTCGAACAGGAGAGTTCGCAAGGCGAGCATTTGTGCCTATAACACTTTAACTTTTTTATTTATTTTTGAAATGACAGATCGTTTCGCTAGATAAGACCCTTATTCATCGTCTGGTATCGTTTAAAGCCCTTTGAAGCTGAACTGAAACGGTCATTTAGACCTTGAACCGTTTGGCTACCATTGAAGTCCATTATATGGAGAAAAATCCTGGAATGTTTTCATCAAAACCATTAATTTCTTTTCGACTGAAGAAAGAAAGACATGGACATCTTGGATGACATGGGGGTGAGTAAATTATCAGCAAAAGTTTTTAAAAAAGTGAACTAATCCTTTAATATTAAATTACTTACATTTTAGGCACAATATTGTCTCTTTTTGCTTTATCTTGACAATGCAAATGGTTCCAAACAAAGCTACAGCAGTGGTTTCTTTCCCAAATGAATTTGAGTAAAAAAGAAGAAAAAACTAGCACCACTACAACTGAATTTTGATTCAAATTCATTCATTATTATGAATCATTCCAATCCCATATGAGAGAGACTGGACATTATCGGAGGGTAAACGCACCACAACTATACAGTGTGATGAGAATGGCAATATAGCATTTGGTTGTGCTATAAAGTTACTTGGATAAAATAGCATGTTCCTATAAAAACTACCCAATTTTAAAAAAACAAACACCTGAAATGCTGTCACCCTGGTAAAAATGTAGTTTATTTAGTAGAAAATTAAGACAAAAGGTAAAAATTAAGTAGTTCCCAGAATTGATTTTGTTTGTGTTTGATAAGTGTTTTTTTGTTTGTTTTTTTGATACAGGTGATGGAGTATGAGAACCGGATCAGAGCTTACTCCACCCCAGAC
Organism: Rhinichthys klamathensis goyatoka; assembly: GCF_029890125.1. Taxonomy (NCBI): domain Eukaryota; kingdom Metazoa; phylum Chordata; class Actinopteri; order Cypriniformes; family Leuciscidae; genus Rhinichthys; species Rhinichthys klamathensis. The sequence continues at coordinate 3,632,884 of NW_026606556.1, forward strand.
AAGATATTTCGCTACTTTGCCACCCTGAAGATCATCAGTGAGCACGGAGATGCCGAGGTGTACATGACGCCACAGGACTTTGTGCGCTCCATCACACCCAATGAGAAACAGCCAGAGAGTGAGTTTCAGTCTTTCTTGATCGGGGTTGGGCAAAATTCAGAATTGGATATTGTAATTGACCACATCAGAAAGGATGTTGAATTGGAATGACAGGAAGAAGAATTTACAGAATTGAAAAGAAAGTCAACTGTCAAACAACAGAGAATCTTTTATTATTAATTAACAAAGTTATTTTTATCAGTGAAGCACTGAAATCTATTTAGCTGAAAATGAATTTTCAGGTTCGGCTAAAGCAGTTCTGAAAAAGAATTAAAGAAGGACTATACGCCTGCGCACATATATATTCAAACGCGCATACCTATAGACTAAACATGTGATGCGCATGTGCACGCTGTCAGCGTTTTTCTGGCTGCTCTCTTAAGGCCCCGGGTGTGCTCATTGTACCACACCGTTGGACTATTTTCTTTAATCTTCTTTAAGCGCAAAGGAGCAACTGTGTCTAAAGTTGAAACTGGAAAAGAGAGAGTCAAAAGTTTCTGTCACAATATCGAGTGCTTCTAAGCTATCTAGGATGCTGACTGCTGAGGAGATGAAACTGATCAGGAAAATGATTAACAAAGCAATCTTTAGTGGCAGAAGTGATAGGTCTAACATATTTGTAACACGGAGTCGGCTTTGCAGCCTTGGCTAAATGAAGTTTACACAAGACTAGATAATGATCTGAGATGTCATCGCTCTGCTGTAGAATTTCAACGGCAACAACATTGATTCCATGTGACAATATTTGATCTAGAGTATGATTACGACAATGAGTAGGTCCTGACACGTGTTGTCTAACTCCAATATAGTTCAGAATGTCTTTAAATGCCAATCCCAATGCATCTTTTTTGTTATCTACATGTATATTAAAAATCACCAACAATTAGGAGGACTTTATCTGCAGCCAGTAATAACTTGGCCTGTATACAGTAGCCAGCACAAATCCCAAACATGATTTATCATTTACACTAGATAGTGTTACATTAAGCACCAACACTTCAAAATAATTATATTTAAAATAAGACTTCTCAGTAATTCTGAAGATATTACTATAAATTACAGCAACACCTCCCCCTTTGCCTGTCAGACGAGGCTCATGTTTATAACAGTAATCTTGGGGGGTGGACTCATTTAGAGTAATGTAATCGTCTGGTTTTAGCCAAGTTTCTGTCAAACACAGCACATCTAGGTTATAATCTGTGATCATATCATTAGCAATAAGTGCTTTTGAAGTAAGGGATCGAACATTCAGCAACCCAAGCTTTATCATTTGTTCATCTGTATTATAGCACTTTTAAATTTGCTTTGATGTCAGGCGCTCTGGCTCCCAGCAAACATGTGACTATGGTGGCTGGTGTCTCTATTTTCACGTTCCGTGTAATAGAATCGCCAATAATTAGGGCACATTCAACAGGATTCTCAGTGGGTGTTTCACTGAGTGGGGAGAACCGGTTTAATGTTGTAATCGGAACGGAAGAGCAGTGTTTTGTCCCACGACTACAGCGTCTCACGGTCACCCAGTTGCCCTGCTGCACGGGCTCTTCAGCCGGAACCGAACAATGTACAGTGTTCACTAAGCTAGTCGCATCCAAAGCAGTATCTAAAGCCCTTGCACTCTTACTATCCTCAATTAAAGTTTGGATGCGTGTCTCTAGTTCTGAAATCTTCTCCGTTAGCCTGACTGTCTCCCTGCATTTATTACATTTAAATCCCTCATTACTGACAGAGAAGGCTATACTATACATGTGACATGAAGTGCAAGTGACAATAACAGGAGAAGACATTACTCACTGTGTTTGTTGACTGATCCTACTCACCACAGTTGTTTGATAAGACTCGTAAAAGGCGAGAGCGCGCGCGGTAAAAAAAAGACGGCAAGCACAGATAGCAGGTTAACAGGCTAGCGAGATACTAGCGTGTTGTGCTAGCAATAATGATTTAGATGAAAGCTAGCGATGTCAGATTAATGTGATAGGCAATATTAGACTATCTAGTTGATGAGTAAGTTAAATTTAGCAATTAAAAACAACAAGGAATGATAATAAATGAAAATTAATTAAGGAGCAACGAGAGGAGTATTTCGATACCAAGGAAGGTATGGCTGGAAGATATGAAAGTAGTTAAACTCTTAGTGCTTATATTCTATATCTCTAACACAACTAAAAAGTCGTAACTAGGTTTATATAAGGTAGGGGACATACACACACACACAGGAATATATCATATTCATTCTGGGATGCCTTAATTATGAGTTAAATGGAAAGAATGTCTGTGCATATTTATATTGACTGCCTTTCTCCAATGTCCATGCCACATGGCCTTTCGTGCCTGCCGTGGGAGGGAAGTGGAGTTGATTAAGATCTTTTTGAACCTCGCAAATGAGCTTGGAGGTGTTTCTGTTTAGCCTCTGCCAGGCCACTAAAGTGACAATGGGGCAATTTGATCCAGACTCATCGGCGCTAGGCCTGTGATTTACATGAAGTAGTCCAAAAAGGTTAAAAGCTTTCTGAAGCTTAGAACTGAATCGGTCATCGTGATCCAGTCCAGACGCTAAATGTCATGAAATGTTTCATGCACACAATGTAAATAAGCTACAACAGGTAAAGATGTGTGGATGCTAAGGCTGGGTTGACAATATCGATTTGTTGTTTTATCGATCTTCCTTTTGCTATGCTGTTTTCAGTTGATGCATTGACAAAAAAAATTAACTAAACATTATTTGTAGCACACCTATGATCCAATAATCGCAATAAGCTCTGTGTTTTGTTACTTCTGATATAAAACTAAGTCTTAGCTAATTTCTAACAAAATTCAAACAATAAATATTTTGAAATTCTTTAATTAGGGATACACCGAAATGAAAATTCTTGGCCGAAACCGAAAACCGAAAAAGAAGAAACCAAGGCCGAAAACCGAAACACCGAAAGAAATTATGCCAATTATTAGTACCATTGCATTTATGGCTATGACTGTACAAACTTTACTAAAATCAAGGCATTCCAATTGCATAAATTAATATAAAATTTTCAAAGAATAAATCAATTACAAATCATGCAATATTTATTTAGCACAATGCACAGTATAAAATAAAATTCAAACTAAAATGTTTAACTTGACCCCACTCATGTAATCTACTGGCCTGCAGAAAGGTTTTAAAATGAAATGTTCTCTCATAAAAACAAAGCCGAGCACGAACTTCTCATCACACCAGCACCAGTTTGCACGTCTAAATTAGTTGCTTACATTTTAAAAAATGAGCATACAGTAGCATAAAAAGCCTTTTTAAATGAACAAAGGTCCATGTTTAATACAAATGTACACGAAACTTAATGAAATATGTTTAGTGAAATTAGAAAATATTTAAGAGAGCGTTCATTTAGTTGTATACATACATACATATTTTTTTGTAATGTCACAAGTAATAATCTCAGGGTTTACTGGGTTTTACATGATTATTTTTGTATTGGCGGTGGTATACTAAAAAATAAACATTGTCACGTGTTTAACTTTCTTCTTCTCACCGATTCCTGATGGTTAGAGGACAGTTACTTGAGTCGTCCCCTGTCGTTTCAAAGAATAGTACAACGTAGTGATGGGCGATACTGCAAATTTCTGTATCGATCCGATACCAAGTAAATACAGGGCCAGTATCGCCGATACCGATACTTTTTCATTTTTAAAGCATGCATTTGAACTTGTATGCACTTTCCTGTGTGTCATGATTTATGAGGTGAATGCATCATTAATATGCTAAATCTGAACACTTTTTCATGACTACTAGGCCTAAATATTTTGTGATTTGTGCTCTCAACTCCCCTTTAATTAGTCAGTGACTTTTACAAAACTACCCTAATTATAGTACTAGCCTACTGTTCAAAAGTTTGGGGTCTGTAAGATTTTTATTTTTCTCTTAGTAAAAACTGTAATAATACAATTTAACAATTTAACATAGGCTATCTGTTTTCTATGCCATGGTAAACTGTAATTTATTCATGTGATCAAAGCTGAATTTTCGGCATCATTACACCAGTCATGATGATAATTCATTTTAATATGCTGATTTGTTGCTCAGGAAACATTTCTTATTATTATCAATGTTGAAAACAGTTTCATATTTTGTTGGAAACCATGATACATTTTATGCAGAATTATTTGATGAACAAAGTTGAAAGAACAGCATTTATATGAAGTAGATTTTTTTTACAGTGTAAAACCCGTGACTGTCACTTTTGATCAATTTAATGCATCGATCCTTGTTGAATAAAAATATTAATTTCATAAAAAAGATCTTACTGATGTCAACATTTTAAACCGTTATGTACAGTTTTGGTTTGTTTATTACGAAATAACTCCCGATTGTTTCTCTGTCATCTAAGCAAGGCTTCGTTTCCCAAACGCACTGGGCCTGTGAGCTCAGCGAAGCACCAGCAGCGAACTCTCTCTGTGATTGATTGGTTTCGTCTTGTATACAGATGACTAGGAGAAAAGGTTCTATCCTACACAATTACCCGCTAACATTCGCTTATTTTTCCACATAGAAGCTTATTTTACGCACGGAATTGCGTGCTTAATTAATAAAAAATTACTGGTAAAAAAAATCACATTTGGATCGATATTTTTATGTGAGGATCGATCCTTTTCGATACCACGTCAGTATCGATACTTCAGGATCGATCCGCCCATCACAACGGCGAGCGCGTCAAGTATAAACGCCTCGACCGTTTGGAGAGGTGCGCGCGCTGTCTGTGGAGACTCGCTGCGGAGGCAGGCGAAAGTATATACAAAGCTTCCGTCTCCTCGCGGGTTCAGATATACGGAAACACGTCCACACCGCAGACATGTTGCTTCAGACAAGCACGTGCAGCTCGCGGTTTCTGTTTGCGTCATCACAACATTTCGGCCGTATTGTTTCGGTGATAAAAGTCTTTCGGCCGAAAACCGAAAATGCCCTTTTGGGCCATTTTCGGCCGAAAATTTTCGGTGGCCGAATATTCGGTGCATCCCTATCTTTAAAGGAGAACTTCGGCGCAAAATGAACCTTTGGTCTAATAAAACAATGGTACCTAGTCAACCGTTCTCTGAGATTTGTTTTCATGATAATCGAATGTAAAGAGTTTTATCTCTAAAAACTGTTTAGCGTATAACGCTAGTAATGGGGGCATATAATAAGTAAAAAGAAATCGCTAGTTTATACCACTAACAAGACTCAAAATAGCCCCACACTAACACAGTAACATAATGAGTCCCTACATGCAAAACGAAGCATTGAGAACTTTGTAAGTGTACAGACCGTTTAATAAGAAGATAAAGATAAAGATAAAGACAGTCCACTTCGTGTATACAGACTGGAGCCATCTTTGGAAAACAGTCTCGACTAATCAAACCACGAACGACGTGCTAAGTGAGCTGAACTGTATGAAGTTCAGTGAACTTCTGAACTGTATGAATGGCGTTCGTGGTTTGATTAGTCGAGACTGTTTTCCGAAGACGGCTCCTGTCTGTATACACCATAGACATAATAAATACCTATTGGCCGCTTTGGAACGTTGCTGCGATACGTCAACGGGTCCGCCATTTTGCGGAGGGCAAGACTGCACTGTAATCAAATGTAAGTAAACGGGGGAGCTGCGTTTTTTTCTGGATAAAAACAAAACTGTTTTTACATTTATCAACCGATTTCAGTGGTTTGTATGTGGTGTACAAAAAGTTCCATCTCTAGTTATTTAAAATCTCGATAGTTAGTTAGATTCTTTTAATAAAGAATGGTCAAAGCTCAGGCTTGTCATGTATCTGGCTTTTTATTCTTGGATAAGAATGGTGAAGACCCCCATACTGAGATATAATTTAAGTTTTCTTATTGTGGAAAAAGCATTTTCTGTGATTGACCAGATTTTAGCAATAACAAAGATAACTGATGGATCCTTTATGATAATACGTACAACTACAGTGCAATGCAAATAGTAAATATAACATAAAGTGAGAAGTAATAGTAAATAGTTTAGTCAATAAAATAAACAAATAGTATACAGCAAATAAAATAGTAATGATTAGTATAATTATATAATATCATAAGTACAATAATACAATCATAAAAAATTGATAATAGCATAGTTTATTAATAATACTATAATAATAGCAATAGAATAAGAAATATCAATTACAGAATATACACAATAAAAAATAAGTTAAATAGTGACTTTAATATTCAACTCTTTTTGTTAAATTTCAGTTTTATTGATCAGTAATAGCCATTATAACAGAAGTAGCTTCAGTCAAACATACAGCAGGATACAACGTTAAAATAGCCTAAATATGAAGTTATGAAACTTCACTTTGCCCTCAGCCAAAACGATTTACCAGGGAACCATTTATAGATTAATGAGACCAAAGATCGCCCGTTAGATATACACAAGACGAATTATATCTCATGTTTAACCACTAGACTACAGACATCCGAGTCAGCGGCAAAACTTCAGAAGCACTGGCCGAGGTACGGCTGTTCCAGGCGGGGTAGACGAGCTGAGCCCCGGTGATAGCATCTTACAACTCCGAAAGCGTCAGATCAAATTTTTAAATAGGCGCTATCTTTATAAACAAACCACAGATTTGAGCTTTAAACAACTACATTGTCGACTGAAAAACTATTAAAACTACATTTCGTGACACAATAGCAGTAGTATTTTTAAATTTATCCTCTTAACGTTACTGTTACTAATTAAATCATGACCAAATACAACCAAAAACAAACGTTCAGTCTTGCTTGTGAAAGGTAATTCCTCGAAAGCTGTTTTCAATTGTGTGGCACAGCCCCAAACAGCGCACAAAACATGCATTTTTCTCAATTCCCGGTATGAGAGGTATGGGAAAGTTGCCATCCCCAACATGGCGGCGCCGTTGACGTACGCTCCAGCAGCCAATAGGGCGTCTATGTATTTATTATGTCTATGGTATACACGAAGTGACAACCACACCAACGCGGTTGTAAAGTGCCACCGCAGTGGCTGAGTAGCACCGGCGGTGGTCTGCCAAAACACATTTTTTTGTATGTGAATGCTGTTTTACATTAATATCATGACAGAAGTGAAGCACAAAGCTCTGTTTACAAAAGAAATAATAGGTTAGCAATTAAATGTTCCCAGCCATGGAAACGTTTGGATTCATGACGAAGGATAGAGTTGTGCGTGAACCCATTAATTTAAGCTTTGTCGGCTTTGGATTCTGTTTTGCGATCTGGTCACCTGATTATCAGCGAATTTAAAGGGGTCATATAATGCCATTTTTGTACACGCTAATATGATTTTTTAGGGTCTAAATTAAAAATTTGTAATATACTTTAATTAAAAATTCTCATTAGTATTGTAAGAAAACACTTATTTTACCTGGTCAAAAACAGCTCTGTTTTCAGCACGCCGTTTTAGTGCATATGCCTTTAAATGATCATGAGCTGCGCTCACTCCGCCCCTCTGTTCTGTGCATACACCGTTTGTAACACAATAACACAAGAACCATAACGCGTTGTTCAGTATAAACGTGGAATTATGAATTATATTGAGAACGTCATACATAGAAAACATGCCGTAATGTACCCTGACTGAGTGTAAACCTTAGACGCATTCATTGTGAAGCGTGCAGCTAGCGATTTGCAAAGATTAATATATTAATATAAAGTTTAATAAAACGTTTCACTCACTTCCGTTCTTCTGGAGGTTCAGCAGGAACACGAATTTCTGGTACCGATCCTTTTTAGCAAAGCTTCTTAGCAAATCCAGCTTTATACTGACCCTCGTTTATAAAGCAGTCTGGTGTGTGAAATGACTCGCGCAAACATGAGAGCATTGACGTTGCTCGTGGGGAATATTCCCTTCGAAAACAAAACTCAGCCACTGCGTCTTCAGCGGTTCGGATTCAGGAACATTAAAATGACTGCTGTGTTCGTTATTACACCCAAGAACAGAACACCACAATCGTTTAGACGCCATTCTGCTCATAGACAGTGCTCCAGCATATCAACAATGACCGCGCCGGTCCGGTCCGCGCCGCGCAGACTATGATTGACAGCTACCTCATGTGCAAGGGCGGGTCTGTGTTGAAACGCTCCCGTCAATCAACAATCGTGGGAGGGGCGTCCGTTTTATTGACGTCACAAAAACGAACGGCTCGATTTGAGGCAGGGGAAAACATATAAGGAGATTAAAACAAAACCACTGGATGGATTTTTATCATTATATGATGTTTGTGTACAGGCACTGCCAACACACATTTCAGTACAATCAACTTGTAAAAGTGCATGTACCATTATATGACCCCTTTAACAATATTCCGTTAGTTATTCCACTGGACATGGAATCTCTTGTTTCTTTTCCCAAATCTTCACTCACATCTCACCCATTTTTGCAGGGGATCATAAATGTTTCTTCCTTTGGTTCGCTTTTAATTAGGCCTAATGTATTTGCATTCTTTACTGTGGTAAAGTAGAAAAACGCTGTAGGAAAGATAGCCTACCTTTTTACTTGCACGTCAAATTCTTTTTAACACAGTTTGTGCTTGTTATTATACTTGGTAAGGCGTGTCAAGGTTATTTGCAAAGCGCGTTTCACACCCGTGGGTGATTTTAGTTTAGCTTTCTCTGGCAGCGCAAAATCAAACATAGCTTAAATGTCTTGCCCTTGTGGAAGATAAAATTCACACTTCAGAGCTTTTACAACAATTAGAAAACACATGAAGATTTTAGAAAAGAGATCGATGGTCTCTTTACTGTGTCCCACATCCCTCTCAAAGCGCAGAGCAGTAGGCTATTTCATGGAAATATAAAACGTTTTAAAACATATAAAATGTTTTTTAAATATTTAACTTTTATTATATTATTAAGGTTAATAGCCTATTATTTACTGATATTTATTTCAATGCTTTACAAGCTCTAGTGTGACGTTTCATTGATTGAAGTGCTCAAATAAACACGCATGTCTGTTACGAAATGGATGTTTGAGCCTTGTTTATTATTATTATTTATTTCAAAATGTATTTAATTGAGGTGTGTGTGTGTGTGTATATATATATATATATATATATATATATATATAACACCCCCCCCAACCACTGCACCACTGCTGGTGGTTGGTCCATTACCACTGCATTACCACTGGTATAAAACTGCCACCATCACAGCCCTACTGGATAGTGGATGCAATCGTCTTGGCTTGTGGAAGCCAAAATATATCGCTCTTTACTGCATGACACGCTAACTTGCATTTTTTCCTGCCAACTGTGGAAATAACTTAAAATACTTCGTCATTTTTGGTCATACAGATAAGAGTAATGCATCATTCAATCAACTGTAAAGGGTATTAACTCATAATAACAAGAAAATGTTGTGCCTTTGTGAATTAAAGAAAACAAACAGGATGTGCTTTCTACACGCTCTGTGAACTGGAGCGTGTCGCATAAATGAACTTTAGCGTATACTTAGCGTATACTTGCCTCACAGACATGAAAAAATATATCTATGGAAAGCCTGAAATGTCTACTTTTTAAACAAAACCAATTCAAATTGAAAATAAATACTCTATGCTTATGTAATCTGTATGAAATGTGCATTTCTCTCTATATGCGCGTTCACTATACTGCGGAGATGGCGAGTCAGCATCGTAAACTTGATCTTTGCAGCCAAAACTGACACAGAAAACACTAGTTTATTAATAAATATTTAAAATGTGTCCTTGCTATTTTTTTCCCTTACACATTCATAATCATTGCAGCAAGCTTTATCCTTGCACTTGAGCATGGAATAGGCTATATCATGCCTATATATATTAAACGGCCATTATGGTTTAGTATTCTCCTCGGTATATATTTAAGTAATTCAATTTATATAATCGTGTGATTAGTCGACTATAATGGCTTAAAGGAGCCGTATGTAAGATTGTGGCCAAAACTGGTACTACAATCACTTTCAAATTACTTATCCCCTCTCCCTCCCCCCTGACTCGAGGTTGCCAGATAGGCTGCAGGATCCAACATTTTTTTATCCAACACGTTTGAATATGCAGCTGTGGTAACTAGAGCAGAGCTGGCAACCCGGATGCTGCAACACTACTGACTTCGTGATTGGTAGATCGGTGGAGGGTGGAGCATCAGACCAAAACACAACATGACAATATCAACATCAGTTGAGGGCTGCAACTTCACTTTTTAAATGACAATATCCTGGCTGAACTACTGTTGTCAGTGATGTAAGTATTTGAAATGAACATGATTTCTTAATGTCTAGTGACATATCAGGGCCATTTTATGATTATTTAAAAAAACATTTCTTACATACAGCTCCTTTAAATTATCAACTACTAGTCGACTAGAAAAATCTTTAGTCTGGTGCAGCCTGACTCCAAAGTCATGTAACTTCATGGTAAGCTTCTTTCTGTATCTGTCATAAATAAGTCATAAATACACCAATAGCCACTAGCCTGTGAAGCGGACTGACTTTCTCGATCATTTCCTGTGCTCTAATCTGAGTCTATATTGTTCCTCTGAGGGCTGAGGCTATGAAATGTGGTTACTCTAAGTCATGGGGTTTTGACCTGTCATCATCTTATTGCAGCAGTGAAACAAACTGAAAACTATCGCTGTCATGTGAAATTTAAACCGTTGTTACTATTTTAACCCCCATCAACCTCCAGGGACTGACAGGGTCATGCTTTTCAGTCAAACCTTGGCTACATTCTACTTCAAATATCTATGCCCTTCACTCGCTGACTTGCCTGCGTCTCATGAACTCTCATAAACATTGTTGCATTCTGCTAGTGTCCACTAGTGTCTGAAGGGAACGGCCTAAGCCCTTGATCACTTGGAACCCGCTATGAAGATTATTTATAAAATGAAGTGGAACGCAGCCCACAACATGAAGCACTAAACAACTGTATTGGCTTTTTTGACACATTCTATCATATTCTGACATATTTTATGTAGTAACCATCAAAATACACTAAATAACTTTTTTTAGGCAGAGGATTCAGTTTAAAGTGTAAATAGTGTTGGATGCTATGTGTGCTTAAATAGTGGTAGATGAAAACTATCACTAACTGTAATGGAAAGTTGACATTTTAAAAGAATCTGGGTCTTCTCGGGTCCATTCAGTAAAAGCACATTTATCTAAAATTACCCAAGACCCGAGGCTACTAATACTAATATTACACCCGACCCGTGTCCGAGGCACTTTTCAAGGTTTCCGACGTGAACCTTATTTTCGTGAAGACTAAAACTATTGGTCAAAAAACATTTTCGTAAACTGAAATAAAATAGAAATTTTAACACAAATGAAAAACTAAACGAAACTAACAACAGTAATTAATAAGCTCACATCCTGTACCGGGAAATCACGTTTTTCCATTCCACTGCGCTACTTTATTTTTCAATGTAAACACGCGCTAGACGGACATGTTTGACCAACGTTGGCTTTAGCAGCGTCTCGACACTATGTTCTAAAAACGCGGCACTCAAGCTAAAATAAGTTTAACTTTCAAAATACGTGTCTCGAGACCTTGCGGTTTTTACACATTTCACTGCCCGCGTCTCGCTTTTTCAAAGCAAAACCACTTTCTGTGTGAACCAGCCCTAAGAAGAAGAAATGTCCAAATAAGTATTTCCATCATGTATAGACCTTATGCAAAGGCAGCTGTATCTTAATTCCAAGATAACCATCTCATGTGAAACCAAACAAGATAACACGCATAATAGACGACAGGACACCACACTGAGCAGACAACCGAAAAAACAAATGGCATGTCTAGCCCATAAATAGATGTACATTTGTCAGAGTAGAAGTAAACTTAATTTCTGGTCTGAATAGAACACATGAATATGAGTAGAACTATGAGTATATTATATTAAAAGATGTAATAGACAAAAAGCATAAATGGATCAATACAATAAACTTTCAAATAATGTTTGAAAGAATTAATCATAATAATCATACGCATGTTTTTTTATTTTTCTTATACACCACATGTTTCATCTTTAATATGAATGAGTATGAATGTATAATTTTAACTTTTAAGTTGCATTTGTTAAGTTGCTTCTTTGTTCAATCTCAAACAATTATTTAATTTTGTATTATTAAGAGGTTTGCACAACTAAACTAAAACTAACAAAACCATTAATAAGACTAACGAAAACTAAACTGAAATTTATAGGAAGTTTGAAAATTATATTAAAATAAAAACTCATTTAAAAATGCAAAACTATAATAACCTTGGACCTGCTCGGGTCTCGGGTTGGACCTCCAAGTGGAAGACCTCTAAATGAGAGATCCACCTTTCAGTTAAGAGACACGCATGCACATTAGCTAGACCAACCTGAGGAAATACAGCTTTTTAGCACAATTTGAGCTAAAGAAGCTATACATTTTTTTTTTTTTTTTTTTTTTTTTTTTAAGATTTCATTGAAATACGTTACTGAACTATAAGCTTAGCCTGCAGTTTTTCTCCATTGAAGCAGACAGGAGACATGTGACTGGAAAACCGCTGCCTGGGGCATTACCAAAATGAATTGGCTTTGGTTTTATTCATTAGACGGTCAATTTTAAATAATTTCATCATATTATCTGCTTTCACGTAGTGTTTAATAATGGCTTTTTACATTATTTACTTTATCAGTTAGTGCAAACAGCAACATCTTGGCATTAGCATTTTGATGGGGGCTTGAATTTTGCACACCTCCCTCATGGGTCATCTTAGTTCCCCATGGTTCCCCATTCCACCCCTCACATGATACCGGAGTCCATGACAGCTGAGCTAGGAAAATAGCTGTTGCGTGTAAAGAGATGGCAAACCACGCAGAGGCTTTTATAGGAGGGAATGCCACAGTGAAGCCCAACTCGTTGAGTGAGTGCGCGTGTGACGTTGCTTGGTAAATGAATTAGCATGGTAGAATGAAAGGCTCAGTCACTCTCACCCAGAGGCAGAGCTGATGCAAGAGATTTGATCACTCGCCATGAATAACCGATAGAAGTGCTGATGGCTGGAAATGTGTGTATTTGCATGTGTAAATGCATTTGCACTTTGCGTTCAGAGCCAAAAGACCATTTTCAGACCAGTCTGCATTATACATAACGATTTGTCATCTTGGACAGTAAATGTTAGATATATGAATTAGATTATGGACTGTTATGAGGTCACTCATTTTGGTACTCTAGCCTTAGATGTTTTCACTCCTGGCGCGTTTGGAGCGTTTGTTTCGGGAACCTGGCGTGATCACACCAAAACAGTCGATCAGAGATCGCCCGGTTCGCTTGTGGTGAAAAAGCAATCCGACCCAACGGTCCAACGAATCAGGCTATATCATAGTATAGGATAGGTAGTTACTAGATGTGTAACGGTACACAAACTTGACTGTTCAGTTCAGTACGTACCTCACTTTTGAAGTCATGGTTCGGTGCAGCAGGGGGGAGAAAACTAAACATAAAATTGCTGCTTCTTTTATCTTTTAAACTGTTTTTTTTTTTTTTAAACAAATGTTTCTCTGTTTAAATAAATTCAGTTATAATTTAAGTTTTAGCTAATGTTTTAGCTTAGCTAATGCTGTAAACTATATAGGGAGCTAACACACTACTATTATATTAAAGGTTACAATACTATTATACAAAGTTTTGTACTATTATACAAAAGGTTAACAACAGAGACCAAATTATTAAATTCAGTTGTTTTTTACTAAATTTAATTATAAAGATAGTTTTCTACTCCAATTCATTTTTAAAATATAATCATTTACACAGTGGCTGTCATAACTTGTTTTCATGACAAATGTATTAAATAATCAAGACTAACTCACTAACAGGTTAAGTAAGGGATAATGTACATCCAGCCGGTTGTTATCTCAGAATATAAACCCCCGACAGGCAGACGAGGACCCCGGGGTGAAGCGGATGAAAGGAGAGAGCGAGTCCACGATACTAGATGGCATAATTAAATAACTGTATACAAAAATATTGATTTGACTGAGTTTTAATATTTTATTAGCTCACCAAATGCAAAACTAGCAAGCGTATAGCGCTGCTGACTTCCGTAACCCGGATGAGTCTGTTATCTTTTTTCAGTGGTTGTTATCTGGGAATAACATACCGCTGGATGGCGCGATTGACCAATCAGAATCAAGTATTCCACAGAGCCGTGTAATAAGTAAGGAATAATTGATGACGGGCCGTTGACTTATTAGACAAATAATGCATACCCGCGTCGTGCCAAGGTCATGGGTTTGATTCCCAGGGAAAGCAAGAACTGATAAGAATGTTAATGTGTACCTTGAAATGCAATGTAAGTCGCTTTGGATAAAAGCGTCTGCCAAATGCATAAATGTAATTCTTTATCTATCCAAAATAAATTTTTCTTGTTATGAATTGTATCCTAATTTCAGTTATTGCAGTTAACTACGCGAAGTGATATGGATCTGTAATGCGGTCAAGACCTGCCTGGAACTACTTTAGTTGTGCGTTTCCCTGAACGTTCGGTTAAAGCGTCTACGGGACAAACAGGATTCCACCATATCTTTATGTACACAATAATAAACTTTTACATTGTAATCCTTTCATTTTGAATATTTGCCATGTTTGTGTGCTGCTGCGCATCCCTGTGTGTGTAATAAGCAGAGTGTACGCGCGTTGTGGACCCGCCTATAGGCTCATATTACTAATGCGCCCATTAAATAACAAAAATAATATTGACTTAGAGCTCTTAGAGCAGGTTTCAGTCGGTCAATGGCGCAGTCTATTTCAGTTGCTTCAAAATAGCAACGCGCCAACAATGCACCTGAACACACCTCGTTTTCAGACCAGCAGCCCATGTGCTCACAAATGCATTTGCTATCCAAACAACGTGGCGCAGGATGTTAAAATGATAACTGCGTCGGGCTCAAACTAGCAAAAAAAAAAAACACTTGCGTCGCACCTGGACCTGGTCGCGTGTGATAGGGCCCAATGACTTGAATACACTACATCTCCGATGAACGTTTTAATTTTTGGATTAAAATTTTGAAATATTTATGTTTTTGGGGCTCATAAAGTTACAGGGGGGTACAAGTGTGAAATTCTTGAAAAGAAAACCATGTTGAGTAGAGTTGGAATTATCAATAATTATTATTTCTTAAAAACATTGTATATAATATTTTTTCGAAACATTTCTTTAAAGTAATGAATTAATTTAATGAAATGTATTATTTATGAATTAGTAATTAATGAAATAATATAGTTTTGACATTAAAAATATATTGAAATAAACTTTTTGAAAATAAGGATTATGATGCATACCTCATGTATTCAAGGTGTAAGGACATTTATTATATCATTTATTATTTTTCACTTGATGTCTTCCAAAGTGGCATAAACATTTTTAAAAACCATATGTACTCAACATACAAAGATTACATTTCTAAGAACTTGGCACTTTTTAAACAAATTAAAATTTTCTTGGTCTTTGATACTTATTTGTCACCCACAGAAAACCATCCCCTTAAATATTGTTCTCCATTACATAACACACACACACACACACACACACACACACACATAAAGGCTTTTTAGCACTTATGTACAAGACAGTAGAGGACATAACCCTGACCAAACTTGAGCCTGGATCCCAGCAAGCCAGAAGAAGTGCACTTCCTTCTGTTCCACGGTCTGACAGCTTGGTGCTTCTGTAATGTAATACATTCAGATGTGCTTTAATCACAGGGCTGTGTCAGTAAGACCATGCTAAGAAAAATGGCCACTATTAAAGCAAAGTGGATAGTAAATTTGCACTTTAAGCACAAATTTGACTGCAATCACGAAATGAAAGTATTCACTGTTCACTTGTAAGCGGCGGTACTGGCTGTCTCTTCCTCTTTATCCTCTTTTGTTGGACTCTAAATGATGGCAGTGGCCAGCTCTGTGTCCATACAGCCCACCTCAGCAGTCCTCTAAGACCCACGACACACACCTCCACAGCTTTTTAATCGCTTTGTCCTGCTCTCTTCTTGTCCAGCTCCTTATTTCTTTTCCTTTTATTATAAGCATTGCTGTACCAGCATTGTGGTGGGTGGTATGATCAAAATTTCACCCAGAGATTATCAGTAATTTATCACAGTAACAGTATATATCACAGTATAGTCATTTTAGCTGGGCTTATAACCATCTTTTTATAATAAAATTAATTAAACAGATTACTAACGGAAGGTTCTTTATTATTTTGGTAAGACTTTACATTAACTAACATGAAATAACAATGAGCAATACATTTGGAACAGTATTCATTAATCTTTGTTAGTTAACAAAGGTCTAGCTGCTCATTGTTTGTTTATGTTAGTTCACAGTGCATTAACTAATGATTTTAATAATGTATTAGTAAATGTTAAAATTAACATTAACTAAGATTAAATGCTGTAGAAGTATTGTTCATTCTTAGATGATGTAAACTAAAGTAGTTAACTAATGTTAAAGGTGCAGTATGTAAGAATGATGTGGTATGTATAGTGGTCGAAATAGGTACTGCATTCGAATTCAAAATATTGGAGATGGTCGTTTCTCCCGCCTGCTCCTCAGACTGGACGGCGCTCACACGAGTAACAGGAACGAGCGCAATGGACAATGAAAATTGGCAAATTGGCAACGTGCAGCATCACAGACCAAAACAATAACAAACATTCCAGCCTGGAAACACATTTCAAAGTAAAATAACTGGCTGTAGAAGTGTTTTTCAGAAACACTTATGTGAACTTATGAGAAACGAGTATGTGAACTTAGCATGTTTCCTCAATATATACAAACATATTATGGTATTTTTATGCTTTAGTAGAATAAAAAAGTTGCATACCTTTACCTAATGAAACCTTCTTTGTAAAGTGTTACCATTATGCTATTATTATTATTATTAATTTTATTTGGAACTTAATGAAGTCGGACATCAAAACACTTTCAAATGATATGACTTCGAGGTAAAAACCAAGCAAAAATGAAAACAAATATTATGAAACAGATTAAATTCTGAGGCTACTTCTGATTGGTTGAGACATGTTTGAAGCCATTGTAAAATAGCCATATACACGCACATTACTACACATTAATTGAAGTCTGTAGAGCGTTCCAAATGTCTGAGACCACTATTTTTCTAATTTAATGTGAAATTTGTCATCACAAATTAAATTACAATAATTTGAGTCAAAGTCTTATTTAAAAAACAAACAAACAAACATGTATTTAATTTCAAAACACCACTTAATAACGAAAAACTCTTGACTTATTTATGGACGTGTCCCGATCTATATTTTTACATCACTTCATGTCTCTTCATCATTCTCAAGTGTAAATAACACAGTCCTGCCTGCTGCGCTACAACATAGTAAATGATATTACAAAGTCTCTACATTTATTTATTTCAAGGGTTTATGTTCACACGCATATTTCCTGGGAATCGGACCCGTGACCTTGACATTGCTCTAGGCTCAGGAATACTGAAACGGTACATTAAATTACATATACACCACAGGTTAAAAGTTTGGAATAATTCAGATTTTTTCAATGTTGTTTAAAGGATTATCTCATGCTCACCAAGGCTGCATTTATTTGATTTTAATATTTTTTCAAATGTAATCTGTCGTTTATCTGTGATGGCAAAGCTGAATTTTCAGCAGCCATTACTCCTGTCTTCAGTTTTCCTATAGAGTGGGAAACGCCACAAATTAGTGCGAAACGCTTCATCCGTTCCCCTCTCAGCCAAATGCCCTGTGACCGTGATTACAAAGAACAGTTTCACCAGCTTTATTAGTTTAGTGCCTCGTTGAGTCCAGACACAGTGTTCTCTTTTTTTCCCCCTCGTTGTTATCCTGACTCGCCAAAGACATAAACATAGACATGGAAACATAGTGAATAAGTAATTGTTTGCTGGAAGAGTTCTTGAATTATGTGTGGCACCCATTATGATAAAGTCTCAGTTTTCACTGAGCCAATTTGTCATTTATGATAAACACGAAGGTTTGATGCATTTATAACAGAGACCCTCTGACATCCAGACCGAGAGATGCTGACTGTTTGACTAAAGCGTGTTTGCGTGGAGATTCTGTTAGCTGGCATTGATCTAGTGTGGGATATACCTGCACAAGCAGTCATTCAGATAGTCATCTCTCGCTGTAAAGTATGTTTCTTTCTCTTTTCACAGACCCACGGCATGCCAGAGCAGTGAGGGATGCCATTTAAGTTAGTTTAAAGAGTTGGGCTTTTCTTTAGGGAGAGAAGAGTGGTTGTGAAGAAGAGAGGGAGTGTGGAAGTGAACATAAAATTCATTATTCATCTGGCTGCGAGGAAAGCTGTTCCATAATTCATCCTGTTTCAGCAGCAGAATTAGAGAGTTACACTCAGCTCAAAGGCCATCCAGGCTTCAAACAGAAGTTAGGCCCGGTTCAATCCTAATCTCTGTCGTGACATCGCCTGTCACTCAAATGTTTTGTGTAAAGAGGATGCACCCGCAGAGACCCCCACCTTGACTAACTAGGGGTGAACAGCTAGTGCTGGACTTATGATCAATACAAATATAAATGAATAGTTTGAGTCAAAGGTTTATTTAAAAAGAAAAAGACAAAAAATGTATTTAAAGGTGCAATGTGTAATATTTCTGAGGGTCAATTGACAGAAATGCAATATCCATAACTATGTGTTCAGTGGTGTATAAAGACCTTACTCAATGAACCGTGATGTTTTTATTACCTTAGAATTCCATAGACTTCCATTGTAAATGCATTGCTTTAAACGCAATCTTTTACAAGTGTCAATTATTTTCAGTGTTAATTGATCTTAGCTTGTATTGAACCCGGAAGTTCCTTTAACCCTCTAGGCGCCACGGTCGAGTTTACTCGACGAGATGCGGCTCTGAATAAAACGGCCGATTTTGTCAAATTGGGTGTCAAATTTCGTTCGTCCTCCCTTCCACTGGATGGCAGACATGTCATACTTCATCCCCAAATCAAAAAAACGTCATGTTTCTATACAAAATGTTCGAATTAGAGCGCATTGAATCAGTGCGATCAAAAGCGGAGCTAGTGTGCGAGTGAGGCATGTTATCAGATCCTCTCCGCAATCGCGGCGACAGTATTGTGGTGGAGACTTTGTCTAATGCCACTGGGTATGTTAGACGAGGTCGAAGTATTCATAGGAGACAACGTGGAGGCAGGGTCAGGAGTCGCAATGACAATGACAGCAGTCCGAGCTGTGCACACTCGGCGCGCTCGCGCGAGGCAGATCTGGGCGCGCTGCTCGTATCATCTCACTCATGATCTGTGCCTTGCCGTGGCGAGTGAGCGTTTGAACTAAACAGGTCGTGTCTACTTGTGTTTGTATGTCATATGAATAAAATATATTTGCCCCATACATGGAATCAGAGTGCCTACTGTATTTAGTAAATGGAAAATCTCTACAGCAAAAGGCCAATCACTACATGCATTCGGTTTGTTTCTACCATTTATTAGTAATGATTTACACAGTTTGTTTACTACTTACTATATACCTGAGCATTCAGTATTGTGCAATATAGCATACAGAAGGTGATGGACATTTTGGGGGAAAAGAAGTGCTGCATTTTATCATTTAAACATGTGACTTTTCATGAAAATTCTATAATACAAGATATGACCACCATATGACGTCATAATATGCAAATTCGATGGGAAAATGTAATCCCTACATAAACTTTGGGTCTTCCTTAATATTTCTCTAATTTACAAAAAGTCTCTATCTTTTATCACTTTTAAGATATAGCCTTTAGAAATTATGATGTCAAAATCGAACGTTTTAGGAAAAAACCTCTGGCGCCTAAAGGGTTAATGGATTGTACAATGGATGAAGTCTTGGCTCATGAAGCTGACCCTAGATCAGCAGACTCTGTCACGTTGGGCTCTGTACTGTACAAGATTAATGGAGAAATGATTCGGTGCTGAACGACTATGACATTTATTTGGAACTTCTGGAACATGGAAATGAGCCTTAATAGCTTATATGAATCATTCGTACACGTCAGTAATCGCCCAGTTTCTGTAGTGACATCTATAAATGTAAATGACTACTGGGATTCAAAGATGCTTATACAAATAGGCTTGTTTAAGTGTGATAAAATCTCTTTAAATTCTAGTGAAGTTGCCTATTTAGTCAGCATTCTGGAACGTTCTCGCAGCGAAAGCCGTTCTAAAAGGTAGACGGCAAGATCATGCATGCATTTATCTTTTAAAGGGAAAATGATCCCAGAGTGTATTGGGACAAACTCAAAAATCATCCATCATTTGTTGCTCAAGAATTTTTTTTTATATCATCAGTTTTGAAAACGCTTAATATTATTGTGCAAACCATGATCTTTTTTTCTTTTCAGTGTTCTTTGTTGAATAGACATTCCAATGAACAACATTTATTTGGAATACAAATATTTTGTAATGTCTTTAATGTCACTTTTGATCAATTTAATGCATCCTTGGTGAATAAAAGTATTGAGTATTTCCACAAACATATGTTTTCAACATTGATAATAATAAGAAATGTTCCTTGAGCAGAAAATCTGCATAATGATTTCTGAAGGATCATGTGACTGGAGGAATGATGTTGAAAATTCAGCTTTGCATCACAAGAATGAATTACATTTTATATTCAAAAACGTATTCAGAACTGTTATTTTAAATTGTAATAATATTTCACAATCGTCCTGTTTTTGCAACATTTGATCAAATAAATGCATCCTTGGTGAGCATAAGAGACTTCTATCAAAAACATTTAAAGATATGTCATTATTCCAAACTTTTGATCCGAAGTTTACTTAAATTTTGTTCAGTGTGATTAAAATTCCCTATTTTATCCCATATTTGCTATGTTTTGTAGGAGAGCCACCGTGTCTGACTGTTTCTCTCTCTGTGTCTCTGTCTCTTATAGACCTTGGTCTGGATCAGTTTGTGGTGAAACGCTATGATGGAAAGGTAAGCAGCGAGATCTGTGTGCGTGTGCATATGTGGGCGAGTGAGTGGGAACCGAATAGTTACTTTGCCATTGTGCAGCTCGACAGGATGACGCAGGATGTGACGCAGGACGTTTGTTCTCATTCACTCTTCATGAAAATCTTTCACTCTCTCTCCACAGAAACTCATCCACAGCTCAATCGTGAGCATGCTTTAAAAACATTCTCTCTTGTACAATCTAAAAACCTCGTCGCATGCTTGAAAAATTTTGCATGAAAAGTTGTACATACTTTGTCATCAGGGACATTTGTTGTCAATTATATTGTCATTTACAAAAGACTAATCGACATCCAATACGTGCCTTCCGGTTAATGTGGTATCCTGTTGTTTTTAATGTCTTTAGACTAACCTCTTTAAACACACCTCTGTCTGTCTTATACATGTCTATCCTTGCCTCAGATGCTTGGTCTTTCTGTTTAGTCCTTTTTTTGTTGTTGTTGCGTCCTGTACTACTAGAAAGGCACAGATATAGTCATTTTGGTTAAAACCAATCAATCATTTTAGAGATGGTTGATAACAAATGTAATTTCCAATTAGGGCTGTCAGTTAAATGCGTTATTAACGGTGTTAACGCAAACCCATTTTAACGGCGTCAATTTTTTTATCGCGCGATTAATGCTCTTTTTGGCCTAGCAAACTTTGTAGTTTTTTTCACATGCTTTTGCAACAGGACGCGGCATGCGCGGCGCTGCGCTATGAAACCCATTCATTTCAATGGCTTGCGCCGCGCGAGGACGTTTTGTTGCTTCATCGACCAAAGTGCAAGCGGATCTAGCTAGACCGGAAACAACAACAGGCACGCCGCACAGACTTTTTGCATGCCGGCCAAATAGTAGGTTAACGTTACGTTTTGAGTGGATGATGAGAGCGAGACGCCGAAATGGATGCCAATAAGATTCTGAATGGAAAGTTTACTTTTAAAAAGTTGCCAAATGGTTCCATTGACAAGACCAAAGTGATCTGTGTGTTATGTCGTTGTGAACTGAGCTATCATCATCGCAGCACGTCCAGTCTGAAACACCATTGATGGCCAAGCACACACACACACAGCTGATGCGAATTCTCCGCCCCCTCGTCAATATCAGGACCTCGTCAGTATTTCTTTCACCCTTTTATTGATGGACAGTGTTACATTGTGTGAGAGATTATTTGCTCCAAGTGAGAATGTTAGTGTGAAATTGAACACAGTATATGCCAATGTTGTTTTCAATAAAAAACATTTTGCACAAAGCTAGCCGATCCACTTTTCCATGTTGATAAGAGCATTAAAATAAAAAAAATAAAAAAATAGGACAAAAAGAAATCAAGAGACACTTAGAATAGATCAAAATGTGCGATGAATTGCGATTAATCGCGAGTTAACTATGACATTAATGCGATTAATCGCGATTTAAATATTTTAATCGTTTGACAGCACTATTTCCAATATTATAAATAATGTCAATTTAAAAATAAATTTAGTAGTCAAGTTCAATTCACATTTATTTGTATAGTGCTTTTCACAATACATATCGTATCAAAACAACTTTACAGAAAATGCATGCGTCTACATTACAATTTAAAATGATCTGTTATCAGAGGTGACTGTCCAAGTAATGTCCATATTTCAGAAATGTACAGTTCTAAGATGATACAAATCATGCAATTAGACTAAAACCGGAAAACTTTTAATTTAAACGACAACGGCATTTTGAGCGAAATTTTCACGTTTCAAAGTTCAAGATTTTGAAAACGGTAGTTATCGTCGCAGTGTAAACTACAAAAACATGAATTTGTGAAACAGTAATTGTGATGCACATGCTTTTTACATGTTCAGTCTATAGGCGCATAGTGTTTCTTTACAAAGTGACATCGCCAACTACAAACCTGGCAGCAGAATACAGCGTTTTTAGTCGTATTTTTTGTGAATCCGTGTGAACCGGGATTGTTTTGACCGCATTGTCGTCTGTACTTTTCCATTTTTAGTACATTGTTGTCGTGTAAACTTACCCTTAGACCGCCTGGTTTATGTTGTTTAGTGCCGGTCCGGCATTAGGATTGGGAATCGAAAATCGATTCCTATTCTGGAATCGGATGCTTATTATAAAATTTTAATTTTGATTCTGCTTATCAATTCTAGTGCGAACATTTTAATGTCATTTTAAACCATTCAAGTGCAAGAAGACACAAAAGAGAACTCAATTCGGCACTCGCGCGCTATTTTCTGTGCTGGGCGTATCCAGTGAGCGTACACAAAAATCTGCCTTTCATATAGTGCACGAATACTGAATTGAGTTCTCTTGCATCTTCTTGAAAACTTTGTCAAATATCCTTGCAAACACAGTTGGTTATGTCTTAAGTTAACATAAACAGTTGAGAAAGAGAAAACGCATGTATATCAGTATATTGGATCCATGCATTGTCTTAAAGTGACAGCTGCCTATTGCCTAATAAACCTGCTGCTGTCTGTGTAGTTACTGTGAATCAAAGAACAAAAGAAGAAGAAAATCACTCACTGATCTTGACTGAATAACTTATGTAACTTTATAAACTAGATTAGTCTAGTTTATTAGTTAGTTGTTTTTAGGCTGCTGATTTTTGTTCATGGTATTCAGCTGCAACCGAATGTTTAGCAAAAAGACGGAGACAAATATGTTTGATATCTAAATGTTTGACTTTTTTTATCCATATTGGAATTGAAACTGGGAATCGTTAAGCTGAATCAGAATTGGAATCGGAATCGGAATCACTAAAAAACCCAACCCTAACCAGCATAGCCTTGCTATTCGCCATAAAAATGTTCAGTTGAAGCTTGTTTGTCCCAACTAGGGTATTTAAAGAAATAGTTCACCCAAAAATGAAAATCAGTGTCAGTGACTTTTTGGTCAAGCTGTTCAACTATTGTATGACTTCAGAAGTCTTAGCGCGTGGACTTTGTATGGTGTTTTTTGTGCTTTTTGGAGCTTAGCTGTGTAAATCACCACTCATTTTGATTATATGGAAAACAGAAGATCAGAAACCCTCAGATCCAGACTTGTGTTTGATGGAAGAAATACAATAGGGTGAGTCAATGATGCCAAAATGTCATACTTGGGTGAACTATTATTTTAATTAACTAACCACAACAAGTCAACCGTCTAACATTATAGTTAGACTAGTCCACCAATATCACAAGCATTCATCCTGGTCTCAGCTGAGGTTTTCTTCAGGGCTGTTTGTGGTTTCAGGTCCCATTTTCCTTGTACAGGAAACAGTCTCCTGTCTCCATAGTCATTAAGAGGGAACATTTGTCAAATGACCCAGTCAGAGAGCAGCTGTTCCGGTACTGGTGCACCTTGAACTGGCTGATCTCTGGACTGGGTTAGGTCACCTAATGTCTGTGTGTAATGTTTATGCTGTTCACACGCACACTTTATCTAGGCATATTTGTTTTCGACATTAGTAGTATTGAGTTGGTGAATCATTCTCAGTCAGATGGTGATAAATCACTCTTCAGTTTCGCAATGAAGTCTCACAACTAACAGCACCAGGTTTTTTTTTTACCATCATCTGTACGCAAGATGCATAGCGTTTCAGTACACTGAAACACGCTCAATTGCTCTGTAATTACGCATGATTGTTTTTTGATTAAGATCAGCTTTTTTGTTTTATTTTCCTGCACAGCTGAGAAAGTGAAGGAAGTAGCTCCTGGTCAGTTGCTCAAGAATACAATGCTTTTTAGAGTGAGTCTTATTTCTGCCATTCAAATGGAATTGGAAAAATAAAACCCGTTTTAAACCGGTCTCCCAAGAAAATACTGTTGATAGTCCCGCCCCCAAACCCACATCATTGGTTGATCCGTTCCCACTTTAAAACTGTGACAAGACAACCCTATTTACCATAGTTACCACAGTTATTATTAGCACAATACTGTGGCTACCACTCCATACAAAAAGATTGTGTAAGCTTGTATTGTCTGAAAGAGATCACATAAGTAATTACAGTTTTACGGTAGTAACAATAATTGTAGTAACTATTGCAGTTTATGCGAACCATGCTAAAAACCTGCTCGTTGTACCTCAGTCTGTAAAGAGATACATACGTTAACATGTCTTAGATCTATAGCCTTTTTTTTGTTGTTGTGTGTTTACCAGCTAAATTCAATTTCCACGTTGTGTGAAATATGCCCTCTTTCCATTTCCATTTCCCTCCATCTCTTTTTCGTTCTCGAATTGTTTTTCTGGGGATTGTCGGCCAGCGTGCAGCCTGAGGGATGTGGACTAGGCTATGTCTTGTGATTTTTCATTTCCATATTTCTGTCAAATCTCGTGCCTGGTTTGCTCCATACGGGCTCACGGCAGGACTGCTGGATCCCCTCTCCCTCTCTTCTTCTTACACACTTCCTCATGTCGCCAATGCCACTAAATCTCGGATGGCAATAACGAAATTCCAGGAAGGGTATTTTTTTTTTGCAGTTAACGCATGGGTGCACTATGCTAATAAACACTCTTGTCTAATTGTTTTGCTTTCTGCAAATGTGTGAACACACCAGCACTTTTAACCTTCTTGTTCGTCATCCATCAACAGTATTTTGCAGGTCATCGCAGCTGGTGCTTTGCAAGTGTGACTTTCACATCTAAAACGGGTTGCGTGTGTGTGTGAGAGAGAGAGAATGTGTGTGTTCCACTCAGCCCACTTTAATGCGCACAGGTGTTTTGCAAACACTATGTTTTCCAACAAAATGACATCAGTGTTGGGGAAGATACTTTGAAACTGTAGTTTATCACGTTACAAGTACAGTTACAGCTACAACTACAATCCAAGCTGCTCTTATCTATATGATATACCTATCAAGAAATGTATTATCGTATTAAAATGTCACTTAACATGTGGCGATGTATGAAGCACAGGTCGCAAAGATGTCACTTTCAAACCAAACAGCTGGTCAATGAGGCATTAAACCCATTGCAAAATTTGCATGGGGAAATCTTTCACACTCATGCGAAATTTGGGATCATGTGGATTCCTTAAAGGGATAGTTCACTTTGAAATTAATTTTTGATATGTTTTAGCTTACCTCAAGGGCATTCGAGATGTAGGTGTCTTTGTTTCCGCAGAAGTTTCAATTTTTATATTTTCAGGTCAAACCGTTCTTGTCTGTCAGTCATATAATGCAGGTCTATGGTCACCACCTCAAAGAGCATGCACAGAGAAGTCCAAATTAAACATGATTTAATGACTCGTAAATGTAAGTACACATTGATGGCCTAAGACACGAAATGAGCAGTTTGTGTGAGAAAACGAACAGTATTTATATCGTTTTTACCTCTTGTAACGCACAGACCGAAGCGCCCGCGCCCTCAGATCACTTGGACGTGGCTGTGGTTACAAGAGGTAAAAACAATATAAATACTGTTCGTTTTCTCACACAAACCGCTCGTTTCGGGTCTTAGGCCATCAATGTGTACTTACATTTACGAGTCATTAAATCATGTTTAATTTGGACTTCTCTGTGCATGCTCTTTGAGGTGGTGACCATAGACCTGCATTATATGACTGACAGACAAGAACGGTTTGACCTAAAAATATCAAAATTGAAACTACTGCGGAAACAAAGACACCTACATCTCGGATGCCCTTGAGGTAAGCTAAAACATATAAAAAATTAATTTCAAAGTGAACTATCCCTTTAAATTAAAGTAAATGGATTTTGCCTGCAACGGCGACCTGACCTTAGGCTGCAAAGTCAAATTTGGCATAAACATTGCTTGTTAACTACCGCCACACTACTAACTTACAGTAGTAGTGTACAGAAATGAAATTCATGAGTTTCATGATTCTGGTTCAGATTCACAATATCAGATTATTTTGAGTTTGAATTTTGAATTTGACTTTTGAAATATCTGCTCATTTTGATTCAGCCAGTGAGTGCATCTTTAGACCAATTCAAACCAATAACACATGAATTCGAGACCAGATTTATCAAGTCTTGTTTTGCATTAAATGGCTCTTGGTTCCCAACCAGAGTAGCATCACTACTTGTATCCAATTACTCCCCAACGCTGATATGTATTTATCTGTATGAACATATAACTGTATATCTGTGTTCAATCTCTTTTAACACATGAAATCATTGTTCCTCCAGGCATCAAGATGTCCTATATTTGTTTTGTTTTTAATTTAAGGATATGATAGTTTTTGTTGCGTTTGTGGTGACTGTTATTAATTTGTGCTCTTCCGGCTCTTCCTGTGTCCATCTAACCAATAAACCCCATCATTCTCTTCTCTGCCATCTTTTTACTTCTCCATCCCCCTTTCCGTGCGCCCCTCCCTCTCTGCAGGACTTCTGGCAGGTATGGGGCGAGTGCCAAGCTGCATGGGACTGCGTGTGTGTGTGTGTATGCGTGATTTAGCCTCTGTAGCGGGTCTACTGAAAATTTCACTAGACCTCCTAATCCATCTCTCTGTCTCTCTCGCTCTCTCTCCCTCTCCTTCTTCTCCTTGAGTTGTCAGAGAGAAAATCCACATAAGTTCCCAGATGTGGAGCTCTGGCCAAACAATGCATTAAAAGCCTCTACATTTCATTAAAAGTCACTGGATGGGCAATAAACCCCGGCCAGAAGAGCAGAAGAGCTTTAGCTCAGCAGAAAAGAGAGATTTGAATAGTATGATACAGCAAAGGAGGAGTGAAGTTATTGACAGTGCATTTTCCAGGAGAGCCGAGTTGAGAGGCTAATAGTGTTTGTGCTACTGGAGCGAATATCACGCTGGATCAGATATCTTATGGCCAGATGATAGTTGTAGGCATTTGAGGTGTTTTCTGTTACACCAAGGCTGCATTTATTTGATCAAACATACATAAACAGTAATATTGTTATGATTTAAAATAACAGTTTTCTATTTCACTATTTTTTTTAAATGTCATTTATTCCTGTGACGGCAAAGCTGAATTTTCAGCATCATTACATTAGTTTTCAGTGTCACATGATCCTTCAGAAATCATTCTAATATGCTGATTTGCTGCTCAAGAAACATTTCTTATTATATCTAGTCAAGTCAAGTCATCTTCATTTATATAGCGCTTTTAACAATGGATTGTTTCAAAGCAGCTTTACAGAGATAAACATACAATTTACGGTAACAGAGATTGTTTTGGCTTTATAGCAATTTTTGAATAATGTTATTTCCAGCTAAAGTTGGTTTTGATTGATTCACTTCCAGCAAAATTATCATTTGTTATTACATTAGGGGCCACTAAGACGACGGCGTTCTCTCTAAACAGACTTTAAACGCGAACCTGTGACCTGATGGCGTTCACATGCGCATTAAAAATTGATTCTATAGTTATATTCGTGTGAATTTGTGTGCGTAGGTTTGTAATTTCCCTACAAACCATGCCTAAACAAACTACTTGTCTTGCCTATAAATACATCTAGTGTATGTTGAAAACTCTGCTGCTTAATTTTTTTGTACAAATCATAATTTTGGGGGGGATTTTTTTATGGATTCTTTAATGGATGGAAAGTTTAAAAAAAAAGATTTGAAATATAATTTTTTGTGACAATGCAAAGTCTTTACTGTCACATTTTGATCAATTTAATGCATCCTTGCTCAATAAAAAATTCAATCGACATAAACATCACCACATGGACACCCGTTTTCAAGTTTAAACCGTTTTTGTTTTAAAGTCTTTCTTTAGTATACAGTGGCATGTTTTTGAAATCTAAAACTAGGCGTACTTTTTGGACCGTGTATTTATTTGCCATGCTTGTTCTGTGGTAATTGTGGCACCAAACTGATTTAAAAAAATGACTAAATGATTTAAAGAATCTGTTAGTGGTGTTGCCAGGATGTTTCTATATTGGTAGTTTCAAGGGTGTTATGGGTGGTTACTAGGTGGTCGCGTACTAGACTAAATCAAAAAGAGCCCTTTATTACATTCAGATCTGTAGATTAGGCTCAGCTCCCTCCTTCAATGTATGTCTATTTTTATGCCAGTTTATCATCAGCTAGATGAAAACCATGTCGAAGCATGCTTTAAAAAAAGTATTAGCTCACATCTCCCCATTAAGCCACACAATTAAAGATATATTTAAAGTCTGTAGCACAAACACTAATGCACCAACGTTTTATACCTTAGGGAATCATCCAAATCTCTAACCTCAAGCATGAGTACACTTGCTTTAGCAAACACTACTAATGACTGTTAGCCAACAACTTCCCCAATCACTCCCCTCCTCTGCCGTTGTTTGATCAAACTGGTAGTCCCAGACTCCCAGTCCATTGGTTGAACCAGAAGCTGGCATGTCAAACAGTTTGAAACCGCCACAATATTTACACAATTAGTCAGGCTTACTTACAGGCTCTGCATATTAAACTGATATTTTCACATTGACAAATGACATGCTTCACCTTTAAGACTT
The DNA here is from genome assembly GCF_029890125.1 of Rhinichthys klamathensis goyatoka. Classification (NCBI taxonomy): domain Eukaryota; kingdom Metazoa; phylum Chordata; class Actinopteri; order Cypriniformes; family Leuciscidae; genus Rhinichthys; species Rhinichthys klamathensis. The sequence goes on from NW_026606556.1 coordinate 3,662,370, forward strand.
TGTGTTATTGGAAAGTGGGCGGTGGTGACCTTTGCTCAATGTTTAGATCACACACACACACAGCATGTTCAGACCAATCCAGACAGGAAAACACAAATATGCACACTGACACATCACTGTGCGTCACACCCCAGTTTGCACAGGACCTGCCCGGGACATCAAGGCAGTGCTAAAGGACTTTGAATGAATCTGAATTGATCTAGAAGATTCTGCTGACGCCCACACACACACACACACACACACACACACACGCACTCAAGGTCTAGCGTGTGCACATGTGCAGTAGAGTCTGTTATGGAATAGCATTGAGGGAGGCCAGCTGCTGTCTCTCCCTGCTGAATTATTGAGCGTAGAGACTCTTCTTTGTGTGCTGCACTGAGAAAGCAAGAGTGTGTGTTCTGTGCATGCATGTGCAAATGCTCATGTGCATGAATAATGCAGCACTGGGGATCAGACCAGTCAGCCGTAGACCTTAGTCAGGATAATGCCATTTTAATTTCCAACGGGAATAAAAATGAGGCTGTGAGGGTTTGGAAGTACAGTGTGTTCAATGGATCGTACTTTTATCTACCAGCATGGCAATTGTTCAGCTTGAGAAACATTTTTCAAGTTCGTCAGACAAAAACTCCATAAAACAATTTGAGTTTTGAAAGCTATTCGATATTTATAGAGTGCAAGCCGTGTACATTTTTCACAGCCTCGTTTTCATCGGTGTAAAATTCAATATGCCGTCCACCCTGACTCAGGTCTGGTAGATCCAGATCTCCAGATATCATGCAAGTGTGTGTATAAGTAAGGGATCATTCACACATGGTTGCGTTCTTCTTTGCCTACATTTTGCCATTGCTGTTAATTTATCAAGTGTAGTGTTGTTGTCATGATAAAAAAAAATTTAGTTATCAAAAACAATACCAGTAAATTTCACAATTTAAACCCAAATGGATACCACAGCAAAAAATAATAAACACACTCCTTCATTATACACATTTAAATATTAACAAATTAAATGAAACTTGTATAGAACCTTTAAATATTTAAACATTTAAACAAATATTGCTTGAAATATTTTAACTATTAATCACGTTAACGGCTAATAATAAAAATTGACAAAGTCAATTGAAAGCAATAGAGTAAATAGAGTTTTTCACATGTTTATTAAAGTAAACAGTCAAAACTATGGTCAAGCATTAGAAGAAATCAATCAAGAGAACAAAAATACAATGTTCTTTATGTACAATATAATTTATAATATAATAATAATAAAACTATCGACGTAAATCTTCGTAGCTAAATTTGACTAGAGATTGTTATAAATATTAAGATACAATTATATTATAAGTTACATTTATATATAATATTCAAATTAGGTTACACTGTATTTTAAGAAGTACATTTAACTATATATATATATATATATATATATATATATATATATACATACTATATTATAAACTATAATAATTATAGCAAAACTTCTTGTTATTACAAATATTATATTTTACAAAAATGACAGAAACGGGGATCTAAAACATAGGGCATTCACAGAAGGCTATAATGATCTATTTTTTAGTTTATTAACTAGCCTACAAGTCTTGCTAGCCAATCTTTCTGGAGATTACTAGTTGTTGTTGTTGTTGTTGTTGTTGTTGTTTTTTGGCAGCTGACTTGTATATTCAGCACTCAGGTTTTGAATTGACTTGATACTGTAGACTGACTAGTATTTATTTATTGTACATATTGACTAGACACTAAAGTAGTGTATACAGTTTACGTCACGAGTCTGGAATAATGGGTTTAAATGATCAATATTCTAATTTATTTGTATAGTTTCAGTTCAGTGGCTAATTGAATTGCCTCAGTATATTATTTGGAAGTAAATTATTGCTGCTGTTGAATCACAGCCTCGATACATAGTACCTGTTACTTTTCTTTGCACAGTCAAGGAGAAACAATCATTTGTGATTACTGAACAAGCATTTTTTTTTTAAATCATTTGATAAAGATTTCAGGGGAGAATGATAATTCTTGTAATTAATAGACAGTAAGATGAGAAATGTCTTTAGATTTGAGGATTGGACTCGGTCAGTATACGCCCTCTAGAGGAAGGTTCTCACAGGAAAGAGTTATCGTGTAGATCTAGCAAGACTTGGCAAGAACAAGTATGGGTTGTTTTTCTTTTTAAAATCAACAGAAAATATATATATAAATATTCTGCATAAAAAGTTTTTTTAGGACTGTTAAGATTTGTTTGGAATGTGAAATTTTCACAAGAAGAATTTCTTATTATTTATATCATATTTACTCATTATGTTGTCGTGGTTGTTGCACTGCCTTTTTGCTGACTTTAAGAAAAACAATAAAAGAAATTATATATATATGATTTTTTTCTGTAAAATAGTAAAGCATTACTGTGATGTCCGGTTGCATTTAGGTGCAAATTAGGTTTTATTCTCATAAATCTCAATAGTCCTTAAAATAGTAAAAAAAAAAAAAAAAAAAAAAAAAATTATGAAAAGTTTTATGTGTTATTTCTTTTACTTTTGATTCTGGAATGAAGTGTTAATAGTATCTGATCTCTGGCAACTCAAAAAGACGAATGTTCCTTCTCTCTCTCTCTCTCTCTCTCTCTCTCTCCCTCTCTCTCTCTCTCTGTGAGAAGCGGAGACCTGTGCCTGTGCTTTAGATCTCTGTGCATGCCCTGCGCTGAATGCCTGCGATTGACTGGCTGCAGGACAGGCTGCTAGTGGGACGGGGTGCAGCTGGCATTATGTAGCACCCCCTGCCTGCACTCGGTGACACCACACTTTACCCTGGATCCAGGAACACATGCTCCCTTCGTCTAATCTCTGCTCAATGGGCCTATACCTGCATGAACACCAAGCACACAGCATGAGTTGACTAACTTTGGGTCAGAGGTCATGTTATTTTGGACAATCCCTGAAACACTTGTGGGTATGGTGAACATGACGGATGGGCGGGAGGGGGTGGAGTCTGCTATGTGAAGCTGATGGGGCTGTCACCATGGAAACCAGTCTGATGTCCTGTGGTTGACCCTATTTTGACCTTTTAGGTTCAGTAGGGGCCTTCCATGAACAATATTGAAGAAGTGTAAATACACTTTATTCTACATTTGATCCATTTAAAATGGATAGTTCACACAATAAATGATGTGATCATTTAATCACCCTCAAATATTTTATTTCTTCTCTGGAACACAAAAAGGAGAATTTTTGAAGAATGTGCATGCTGTTCTTTTCCATAAAATGACGGTGTAAAATAGCACCATAAAAAACTCCTAAAAGTAGCCCATATGGCTTACCATAGCACTCAGATCTCATTTGTACTTGCAAACATTTAAATCTTGTCCAGTTGCAAGATGTGGTCTTGATGTGGCAAGTGCAAGTGGGATTTGAGAACTAGGATGGGGGGATTTTTAAAAAAAAATACTTAACTTTGCACGAGGAAAGGCGCAAAATGTATCTTACGACTTCAGAAGACTTAGAATATTGCACAACCTGTTTGTACTACTTTTATGGGGGTTCGGGTGGGGTCACTTTTTGGAGCCCGACAGCATCCCGATTCCCTTCACTTTTCTGTTCCATGGAAAAAAGATAGTTTAGACCGACTATAATTTATTAATTTACTTATTTATGTTTTTACCACAGTGGTTTTTACATCCCTAGTCTGGAATGATGGATTGAAATGATCAGCCGCCTTATTTAACTGTGTACTTTTAATTCATTGGACATAGTATATACCTTTTTTGGGGGGGCATGTGCAATTTATGAATGAATGAATGAGTGTAGTGGGTCAAGAGTACAGTGACCTTTTTCTAAAGTCTCTCTGGCGTTTTGTGTTGTACTTTGGGTCTTAACTAACATGCTATATTTTCTTTTTTTGTTGTTGTATAGGAAGTACTTTTTAATTCAACACACTCTTAAAAATGAAGGTTCTTTGTTGGCATCTATGGTTCCATGAAGAACCTTTCAAATCCATGGAACCATTCACAATAGTGGAAAATGGTTCTTCGGATTATTGAAATGTTCTAAAACAATGTTTGTTTTAAGAACTTTTGAAAGGTTCTTTTAGGAAACCAAAATGGTTCTTCTGTGGCTTTGCTGTGAAAATCCCCTATTTAGAAGCGTTATTTTTAAGAGTAAACTGAGTGCATTTTTTTGTTGTTGAATGGCTTTGTTTTATTTGCTGTCATGTTATTGATGGGCTGCAGGACAGGCCATAACTTTTGGGTAGTGGGATGTATATCAGTAAAAAGATGATGTCGTTCTTATTTTGAATCTGATTTATTGTTGATAGAAATGAACATTGTGTGGTTTGTGTTTAAACTGCAGCAGTTCATAATCTCATGAACATGACGACCGATTAGCAATGCTTGAATCAAACTCACTCAGAATTCAGGCCATTTCTTTTCCTTTTTTTAAAATGATTTCCCAGTATGTGTCTAGTTCTAATGGTGTCTCAAGAGAAGACACAGTTTACTGTGTTATTCCTTTCACATGTACCACAGAAACTTTATGCACTCTTGTATTTATCTACATTGCATTCCAAAGGCCCTGATAACACTTCAAGCAAAATCGAAGGATGAGAATCTGACGACATTTCAGACAAAATCAGGCCAAAACGAAGTTCATTTGGAGTTCGTTTCAGGAGTTCAAAACAGCTGTCTTAAAGGATTAGTTCGCTTAATAATGAAAACTCTCATCATTTACTCACCCTCAAGTTGATTCAAACCTGTATGAATTTCTTTCTTCTGCTGAGCACAAAGGAAGATATGCTGTGGAATGTCGGTAACCAGACAGTTGATGTACTTCATTGACTTCCATAGTATTTTTAAGTCAATATTTTAAGTCAATGGGGTCCATCAACTGTCTGGTTACCGACATTCCACAACATATCTTTCTTTAGTTCAGTCTGTCGAGGTGAAATGTGAGTAAAAACATGAAAGCACTGGAAAGCTGTAGAAATTGAAGTTGTAATTCTGCTTGCTTTAAGGCAAAACGTACTAAATAAATAAACGTGACTTGACTGGAGTGCAGAATAGCAGAGCTCATGCAAATCGTCGTTGCTATGATCAGATGCTTTCTAAACTGCTGTGTTTGTTATTGAGAGGAAAGTAGCATAGAATATCTGGACCTGACACAAAGTACTGTGGGATGTTGGTGCCATAACTCGGTTCAGTCCCTGTGGTTGGCAGTATAAAGGTTCTTCCCTGTGTTGTAGGAAACTGGTACCTGTCAAGTGATTCCAGAATCCCACAGAGACACTGAAAGAGACACATCTTATTTCCAGCACTACCTTCATACAGCAAATTGATATGCACATCTCTATTAAAATATCAGAGGGGGAATAGGAAAGGAAAAAAGTTGAATACAAGAGCCAAAAAATCAATAGTAATGCTTCATTTGACTGTTTTTAAAAACTCCAACTGCCTGTTTGTTGGAAAAAAGGAGCTAACTGTATTTCCATCTAGCCTACTTCATGGACAACTGATGATCCTCATGACTCCTGCGTAGTGTAGTGTCAATTCCGTTGTGAGAGAAAAAACAAGATGTTGAAATGTTCCCTCTCTTCAACTAACATTTCAATTGTTCTAAAGCTCTGCAGTGAAACTTTCTTTTGGTAAGAACTTTTGGAGAACTCCTGAGGAACTAAGGGCCTTTTCCAAAAAGAAAAAAAGAAACAAGCTGTTATATACTCACAGTGAAGTTCTTTTTTATTCTTCACCGTCTTGAGAGCGCCGTTTAGATGAATATGCAAATATGTGTAACATGATTTCCTCTCAATAACAAAATAAAAATGAGAGTGGTGAGAAAACAGCAGTTAAGAAAGCATCTGATGCAATGTGGAAATGTTTGAATGAGCTCTGCAATTCACCGGAACTCCAGTCATGTCACGTCACATTTATTTATAGAACTTTATGCAATAGATTGCTTAAAAGCAAGCAGCTTTACAGTATTAACCATGAATTAATTATTAGTTTCAGTGTCTCTATCAATTAGAATTACAAGTCTTTGAAGCAGCTCTCTGGTATGTTCATGTTTTTACTCGTGGACGTCTGATCTTGATGGACTGAAGTCTTAAGAAGATTTCCACATCAGAGAAGGCGGAGCCTCAGAACCACACCTACCTTTGACGTAATCGCCATGGACCAATGGTAGTTCAAAGGTGTTTACCAGAGCCATAGAGAGAAAGAGTTGCGACACGCTTTGATGTCGCCGCGACGGCTGTCACGTGGTTCATGTAAGCCCCAATAGTTCCAAAACACACGCGGGCTGTCATGTTCTTCTATGGACAGACAGCAGCGATTGCATTATTAAACGGTAAATATAAAATAAAACACACACCCAAGTACTTTTTAAGCTGTTATTGCATTTTGTTAATGTCAGTTTTGCATTTGGAGAGGCAGGGTGACAACTTACAAGTTTTAGGCTATTGTTTTGGAGGGAAAAGCTTAGTGTTCATGTTCGCATGGGTAGTAGCACTGGCTTTAGCGGCTCTAACTTAACTTTTCCATGATGTCATTCATCTGATGATGGACGTCTCATGATATTTATTTTAGCACAACTGGGCTGTATTAGGCAATTGATTCCCGTGATCTTGCTTATAAATTCCGATTCAGCCATTAGCCTACCTTCGTGATCACGCAAAGAGGTCTGCAGTCCGTTCAGAACTCCAACCAACATAAAATATAAATAATTACGCTGTGCATGTACAAATGAACGATTTAGGAGGGAAATAGACTGCTCCCATAACGTAGAAAGCAACGACTATATACAGCAATGTTCGGTAAATATTCAACCGAAAAAGATTCTTCATAAAATTAAACCGGAGAGATAGTTAATGAGTAAATTAACTATGTTCCTAAATACATATAAGCACATGCATAACCCTAACCCATTTAAATAAATGAATTATGTGTGTGTGTGTGTGTGTGTATGTAAATAATATTATATATAGGCTATATATATATATATATACATATAAAATATTATTAAAAATATTATATATTATATACATCAGGTTACCAGTAGCTAACGTTAGTGAAGTGTTGGTCACGTAAGCTATCGCTGCAATTAACCTATTATCTTCCAATAAACATTTACTAAAACTGGCTACATAAAATATAACTACAGACTAGATTCACGAGAGGTCGGCTAATGTGTGTAAAAGTAAAAAAAATACAGTAATTTTATTAATTTACCAGCGAGCGTACTTCGGAAGCACTGAAAATGAATGGGGTTCAATGGAGAAACTATCAGTGTTTGGAACTATTGGCTGCTCCACGACACGCGTTACTTCCGCATTCCAAAGTTCCTATGGCGGTCTATGGGAGTGTCGCAACTCTTTCTCTCTATGGCTCTGGTGTTTACCAGCCACATCGAACGTTTCTGGAAAGTTCACTTTAGCAAGCTGTTTTGAACTCCTGAAACAAACTCCAAACGAACATCGTTTTTTGTCCTGGTTTTGTTAAAAATGACGTCATAGAAGTTTGTTCTTCGATTCGGCTTGACGTGAATCAGGGCCTTAACAGGACTGTGCTCGAGGACCTGCCCAGTCTTTCCGCAGCCCTGCTTGCTAGTGCTCGGACAGGAAATTGCTGGTCTGTGCTCATGCTCTCTGTCCTTTCCACATAAACGGCGGCACTGGAAATTAATCAGGCTGTCTTTTCAAGAAAGGAGCCTCAAGTGAAATGATTGTAACCTTTTAAAGGGGACCTATTATTATTACAAGATGTAATATAAGTCTCAGGCTTCCCCAGAATGTGTCTGTGAGTTTTAAGCTAAAAATACCCCAAAAATCATTTATTTCAAAAACATGCTGTTTTAGTGCGTGTATCTTTAAATGCCAATGAGCTGCTGCTCCCCACACACTATCTAGAAGAGGGCGGAGCCTTTACATCTCGTGCCTTGGATACTCTGCCAAAAACGAAAATTTTAAAGCCATATTAGTTTAAACTTCTGATATATGGTTTTCTAAACGCACACATCCAAAGCATCCGGACAGAAAGCTGGATGTTAGCTGGAGCTTCCTGTGAGTTTTAAACTAAGTTCTCTTTCATATCTTATTGCACCTAAACTATCAAATACACACAAGGTCATGTCAAAAACACACAAAGTTCACATAAACACAGTCTGTTATGTCTGTGAATGTAAACAACAGGGAAAGAAATCACGTGTGTATATTAGATCTGTGTATTAAAGTGACAGCAGAGTAATATACAGTACCTACAGCTGTAAATGCTGTTGATATGAACCAAACAACAATACAGATACTGCAGACTCATAGTTTTGTTCAAAAACTATATAAAAGTGAATTTTGCATATTAGGTCTCCTTTAAATGAAAGTTAAATATGGGCGGGTCAAGAATCTCAGACATATTGAGTAGAAACTTTAACATTTATTTGCTATGATGCCTCATATTATGGCATGTCTGGTTACCCTGACACTCATATGGATTCCTGAACAATTCCCAATTAAAAGTAATCCAGCGTAACTTGTAAGGGAACCACAATTTTTAAGTACAAGTGATGTCCTGCAAGCATGCATTTTACTAGAGACTTAAGTTTCTAGTACTAGTTTCCTAACACTTTAAAGACTGGAGATGCATATTGCAATATGTGTCGCACATTTTTCACTTCATCATTGGTGCAAATGTAATTGGATATAGTACATTTATGTTGTGGATATGTCTGATTAATATCATATAAGATGTGTTTGAGTAAGCTAATTAGCAAAGTGGTTCAAACTGCTGTTCAGCTCTTTCAGCTCAAGTGTGTCAATACCCAACGTACTGTTGTTGGATCAGCTGAATCAACTCTTTCTGGATTTTCTCCTTTCCTTTAGTTTGTAATACAACTGTTTATGCATTTAAACGATCTGCAAAGTTACAAAGCACAAAGTCCATGCCAAACGGAGTGAATCTCTCTAACAGAAAACACCTGCGTTAAATGCCTGGTCTGTAGTCCTGCCATTATTTTCAGTGATTTACTGTGAGTTTATCACTTTGTCAAAACCACATTTACGTTGACATTTTAAACGCTATTGCTCAGCATTAAAACCACAACCTTTTGTTGCAAAGGAGGTTTGGGTCGATCAGCTTGTTCTTCTTGACTGTCATTATCGAACTCTGGCTCAAACTGAAACAGCAAAACTGACGCCACAGTTAGTGTAGTTACAGTAGTATTTACAGCACCTCATGAAGCCTCCGGGCATGATACTTGGGAGTTAAGGTAATGGGCGTTACAAACCCGACGCACGCTTTAAGTGGTAGACCAATTACAACAGACTTGGAGTGGCGGAAGGCGGGTTTTAAAGAGACCAATATTAAAACAGAGCATTCATACAGAGGGTGAAAACAGGTGCTGCAATAGTGTAAATCATAATAGAATTAACTTTTTTTAACATTAAATCATTTAAACATATTCTAGAACAGTATTTCCTTACCCTTGTCATGGAGTACCCCCAACTCTGATCAAACGCACCTTATTCAACTCATCAGCTCATTAGTGGAGACTTCAACACCTGAAATGGTGTGTAAAAAAATGTGTACTGTTGGGGGGTACTCAGTGACCAGGGTTGGGAACCACTGTTCTAGTAGAATTATGAACCTGTAAATGAGCGTAATTGGCACTTTCATTATCTTAAAGCAACCCCTCTTTATTATCATTGATTAAATGAAAAAAAAAACTTTCATCAACAAGCTCTTTTCTGTAATTTCATTGATAAGATTAACAGCAAATGCTCCTTAGAAGAAGTGGCCTTTGGAAAGCTCACATACTTTGCATCTCGAAACCAGAACCAAGTGTTATTTAGATGGTTAAACCTGGAGAACAAACTTGAATAAATCAGTGTATTATACAAGTCGATTCTTTCCATTATGGCAATATCTCCTTTATTTAAAAGAACTAGGGGAAAAAATAGAGCAAAAAATCCCCTAGGCCAGCAGTGAATGACTGTGTTGTTGATGTTTTTGTGTTTGCTATATTCGTCATAAAATAGCATGATGTTCTATTCTAATCTAGTTATGCGTTTAGTTTGAGCTTAGAGCTTCTGCAGTGACCTTCAGCTGTCAGATATCTGTATTTACTGTCTCAGGGGTGAGAGTAGCTAAAACAATCTTATAAAATGAGCTTTATGTGTCAGCTATTGCCCCTTAATAAAAAAAAAAAAGTTAATTTAAGAATTCAAATCAAGTGTGAAGCAGCCTAGACAAAACCTTTCATGCCCAGTTTGATATGAGCACCAATGAGAGGTATGTGAGCTCTGAATATGTCTCCTGTTTCTCTGGCTGGAGATGACTGCTTAAAAGCTTTTCACAGCTCTGTTTCTTTCTCGTTTGCTTCACCACCCACATCCTTTCTTCCATTCAGACGACTGTCTGAGAAGGTTCACCTCCTCTCCATGCTCATGGCATCTCCGCACATAGAGTTCGGCGTGATTTAAACACACGTCCTGCTGGGCGCCCTTTCATAAGTGTTATGATACCACAGAATTTCAGATGATATTCTGAAAAAAACATGGAGAAATTCCAATGAAATTTCACCATGAATTATACCGATTTTTTAGCCTGACTTCGTCATACTCATATTCTAGTCAGAATGTGAGTCTGATACTGCTCCATAGGGCTTTGATTATAAGGCGTGTCTTAACCGAACCAGGAAAAAAAAACCTCTGCACTCAATTGGATAGACCTACAACCAATCAGAGCAACGCAGTAAGTTTTTTTTTTAATGAGCTACGCAAATTGTCAACAGAACTCAACTACACCCACGCTGGAAGAAGTAGTAAAATAATGTGTTGCTTCTTTTACTTGGTCCTCCATGAGTGCGACCAAAGGAGAAACCACAACGACCACAGGGTTTTCATTGCGTCCCATCTTCTTAGCGACCATCGGAGCCAGCTGATAAATTAAACTTTTGCCGAATCCCGCAGGAAGGACAGCAAACACATCTTTCCGATCGACAAATGCCTTGATTGCAGTTCTCTGTTCGTAATTTAAAATGAATGCGCTGTCGATTTCTTTTACGACAGACGCGATAGCGGGATCTATACATCTCAATTCTCCAGCTGCAGTCATCTCTGAGGGAAACCAGTTCAACCCAAGCGCTCTTTGATAATGTGATGATTACGTAACTGCAGATCATCTGTCCATCATCGTATAAAGCCCGCCCTGGCAATTTGATTGGCCGACCATTTCTGAACCGATCATAATTACTCCTCAATGGATCAAGTCCAGACCGAAGTTCCCGACCAAAAAATGTTGTGGGCGGGGTTCGGGCTGGCATCCAGGCTACCGTTTTTTGATATCACAGGTAAAAATGAATATGGAATTGAACACTTTTTCCCAAAAAAGTTGTCAGCCAGCATTTTTAAAAAGTTTCCAAGCCAAAAGAAAAAAGTTTTATGGCCCCCAGAATAATTTGTTGAACATACAAAATAAAAATAAGAAATCAAAAGAAAAAAAGAACGTTTGAAAAAGAAATGTCCTGGGTCGACATTTCATTCAGTAACATTAGGCAGTTTTTTATTTTATTTTACATATGCATCTGCTTACATTTGCTATCGCTTGTTTCTACTTTTTTTTTTGCCTATGTTTTGATCGAGAGATTCTGTACTCTTTCAGAAGATGTATAATAGCGCTCTCTACCATATAACAGTGGAAACACAGAAAGCTGGAAAATTCCGTCAATGTCATGGGTAAAAGATAAATGTATAAAACAAAAACGTTATCATATGTTGACAATATGTCTACATTGAGATTGTGGATTCCAGAGACTGTAGAAAAGCGGCTATAGTTTTGTACTGAAATGCCAGTGTGTTTGACACCTGCACTACTAATGTTGGGTAAGACTGCGTCTCTTGAGCGTCTCTTGAGTGTCTCTGAAGGTGACAACAGGGACACAGTGTGCCCGGAGCTTATTAGCCCACACAAACACACACACACACACATTTGCTTTTGTCAGCGTCAACCGCCACATCTGCTAGCTGCTTGAGCGTATTCCCACTCTGACTAGTTTCAGAGCCGCTACAAAAATAACCTGTGTTTACCTTGTCCCCAATGCACACGCTTGACCCTCCATGTGGTCAAATTCAATGGTATGAAAACAATTAGTAATATCACACCTCTCCTCAACACACAAGTTGAGGTAGCATTCATGTACACACAGCAAAAGTGGCGCAGATTTAATTAGTAAACAATAGTGTGCCATGCAGTCAGCTTTTAAATAAACCCTGACAGGGTGATCAGGATTGGCTGAATAATTAAAATGCTACTTAATAACTGGACATGAAATACTGATTCAAATAGACTTAATACTAACACATATTGGTGTGCATCACGCAAAAGTCAGAAGTTATTATTCACAGGCGTGTTTTTCACCCAGTAGTTTATTCTGCAACCTAGAAGCATGGGGTAATAGGGAAGTTACGAAGATAAAGTGAGTAGCATGTGATTTCAACATGGCGGCCACCATGAGGATGGACCACCCTTATGTAGGATTATACAGCTTTTATTAGGCCAACGGTATTACTGGAATATTCACTTGATGTGAGTGGAAATCATTTAAAATATTTTGGTCAAAATGACTTTATTTATTAAGATAAAGTGAGTGGTATTTGGTTGGTCGTGTGATTTCAACAGTTGAGTTCAAATTATTATATTATTTGGTGAGAAAGAGTGATACGAATGACAACTAGCACAGTGTCATTATACAAAAATGTTTGACAGATATTTGCAGAATGTTGAAATTGGTATTTCAAAGACATGCAAAAATTCGGTGAAGGGGTTTAAGTAATGGCAGTAGCAATGCTAGCATTAGCGAACACCGCTAATAGGAGGTTCAGAGGGAAATCTAATTTTCTGTTTTTGATTACTGATGCTTCGGTGAATATGGAGGCATGTATCATGTGTTATCAGCTTGTATCATGTTGCCACAGAGGAAGAGTGGGAAGTATGTGTGGGACGCTGCATAAATGTGTGTTAGCATGAAGTGAAAATGGCTGGAATTGGATGTATGTTATGGCGTGTGGTGGTGGGCCTGATTGTCTGCGCCAATGGTCAGGTTGTTTTAATCCGTTCTCTCTTCCCCACAACACACTGATGGGAACCACCCCAGACAGAGGTAACAATAAATCGGCAGAAAGCTGAACTCTGGCATGCTATTTGTGTGTGTGCGTACAGTATTTGTGTTTGTACTTTCACACTTGAGGGTCCTAATGAGTACATTTTCTGTGTCTTTCTATGTCAAAAACAGGTAGAAAACTGTGTTCACACCACTGTGGAGTCACCTTCGCACATGCTCATAGAATGTGAACCAGTTTACTGCAGAAATGACTAATACAGTGTGATCTTGCGATTTGTGAAGCCAAATCTGTGGTTTACTGTGTTGTTGTTCAATATCAGAGCTGGTTACCTAGACAACATTGTTGAGCATCACAGGCACCATTATCACATGCTGTTAGGTATGCACCTACGATGTTAAGAACTGCAGTTTAGATGGTCAACTCTCTTGATTTGAACATTTAAACACACATATGATGATGAAAATGTGCATAACCCCTTGATTCAAATGCTTCTCCGATGACCAAAATGTTGTAGAAACCCCTCTTAATTTGAGCATTTGCACATTCATATGATGCCTATTTAGGCAGGAAATCTACTTTGGTCAGACATTTGGCCTCAAATATGGTGCTCAAAAATGTTGTTTAAGCTAGACAATCCACTTGATTTAAACATTGAGAGAGATCTACGATGGCGACCCCTTGATTTGATTGTTTGACCATGCCAAAAAATGCCGTCTAGGTAGGCAGCTCACTTGGTTTTGAAACAATCTCATGTCCCAATCCCATCTCATGTGCTGTTGATAAGTGACACTTCTGAAATGTCTGCTTTAATGATCTTTTCATGTTGTTCTCTCTTTTGCTTGTGTCTTGTATGACTGCATCACTTGCATGATTGTACTGTGCAGTGTTAGCATGCTAGTTCCCTTGTATCCGCTTCTCTGTTCAGACTCTGTGGAGCTCAGCTCTTAAACAGAACTCAGATGCACTATATGGTGCTCCACAGAAGCATTGCTGACTCTCTCTCCTCTGTTTCTCTCTGGCCACCTACAGAAGATCTCTCAGGACAGGGAGAGGTTTGCAGACGAGGACAGCATTTTCTACACACTGGGGGAGTGTGGACTCATCTCTTTCTCTGACTACATCTTCCTCACAACCGTCCTCTCCAGTAAGTCTCTGAGTCTCTGTCTGTATCTCTTTTGTATCACTTTTTGTTTGGCTAATACTGAAAAATTTTAAACCCGATTTTGGGCCCGATTTGCACCCCCCAAACTGATCGGGGGGCGTAGCCCGATTCGAGAATTGTCCTCAAAAATCCTCGATTGTGTGCTGTAATTAAGATTATTTTACTGCTCCCGATTGAGTCGGAGCCTCCCCGATCCAATATTTGATATTTACGACTCTTGATCGGGCTTCCTCCGACGGGATACCCACAATAGCCAATGAGAGTGAGCAAGCTTCACCAATCGGATGGTGCGTGCTTCTATAGCTGAAACATGACAGCCACAAACATGTCACGAAAGTGGAAAATTGAGGAAGAAGGTCGACTTACATATTTGGCAACAGTACGAGTGCCTTTATAATGTGTAGTGCAAGAACCATCACAACAGGGCCAACAAGGAAAAGGCATGGGCCCATTTTGCAATGGAGTTGGATGAAACAAGCGAGTCCTCCTTATTTATTTTTCTTCTGAAGTCACGTTTGATCACACAAGTTTTCTGTGAGATCTCGTGTCTGTGGAACTTCCACTGTGAAATCGTTTCTACAATCGGCAGGTGTGTGGTCTCTCGGTCTGGACACATCGTCTAGTGTGTGTGTCAATCAGTTGAAACTGTCCTTGTGTCTATGGTCTCCCACGGTTTTAAAATCGATTAAGATTTAGTGTGTCCCAGGCCTAACCAATGGACCACCCTTATGTAGGATTATACAGCTTTTATCAGGCCGCTGATATACCGAAAACTTCACCTGACGTGAGTGGAGATCGTGGAGTGATATTTTGGTCAAAATTACTTTAATACTTTATTTAGTGTTGTAATGACATTTAAAGGCTATGGGAAGAAGCAGGCGGGAACTTGCGAACGTTAAACATATCTTTAATCCCAAAATAAACAAACAACAAAAATAAAGTAAAGTGGTAGCCCCTTACAGATGACTGTCGCTAAACTAAAACAAAAACAACAACATAAATGTCCCAGACCTGGTCTTCTATCGTCCTTCACTGTCGTCACTCCTCCTTTTATCCTTCCTGAGCTCCTCCATGAGACTGGAGACCTGTGTGGTGATGCTCATTAACGCTCACACCACCGGCCTTGCTCCGTTCCCCAGGCTCTCGGCCCCGCCCGGCTTGTCACAAGTGGAAAAATTATTGATAATTAGATTTTTAACCAATAAAGGTGCAGTAAGCAATTTCTGGTAAACACAGTTGATATTTGAAATCACCAAAACAAACACGCCCCAACCCAAAATTAACACACCCCTATCTTGATGCCTCCGCCCCCACATTCACGTACACAGGCAATGGCTATGGTGGATTCTGCTGTGCCTGCCGCCCGAGGGTATGATGTCATCAATATTAGAGGCCGACCGATATATCGGCGGGCCGATATTATCGGCCGATTTTAGGCATTTTCCTAACTATCGGTATCGGCATTTATAATGGCCGATAAATGAATATTTAAAAAAATGCGGATGCGGTGATTCATGTAAGGGTGGCGCTGTCAATAAAGCACCTAAAAGCTGTCACAAGAACTGGCAAAAGTAATGATTATGAATACAACAAATATAGCAAGGAGACATTTTAATTGTTTATTAATAAACAAGTGTTTTCAGTCAATGTCAGCCAAAGATGAAGTTGACGATGCTGACTCGCGATCTTCAGTGAACGCGTGCCAGAGAGAAATGCACATTTCATACGATTACATGAGTCTGTCTGTCTTTCGTTTTGAATTGTTCTGTTTAAAAGTAGACATTTCAATATAGATATATTTCAATTCTCAGGTCTATACGCTGAGTTTCGGTTCATGAGACGAGCTCCAGTTCACCCGCAGGCGCCTCCGTGTCGAGATTATCTATCGTCTGCTAAATTTACTTCTTATAAATTAAATCCAGGCAAATGGTTGATGAAACATTGATTAAAATTAAGATACAATTAATACAAAACGAAATTCACATTGAAACGAAAGGTTTTGTGCTGTCTGTTTGATGTCTATGTGAAAGTTTCAAAGCATATTTTAGTGCCGCTTTCAGAGCGCTCACGTCCGTAGTGCTGAACTGTCGCGTCTGTAACATTGTTTTTTCCTCATAAATGCGAACACGAAAAATAAAATAAAATAAAATGAATATTTTATGTAGCCTGTGGAGACTGAGAGCCAACCCTTCTTCATCCGGTGGGTAGTAGCCTACTTGTGATTTGCGCAGTGTAATTCCCAGAATTGATTTCTCTGCTACCAGCCTCTGTCACGTATGTGATCTTTGTGACTATTGCAAGCGCGCAGCTGAGAAGTCCTGATTATATTGTCTGCTATATTAAGGCCTACTTCTTATTTATTAAGGCAATTGGTTGATGAAACTTTGATTAAAATGCGTGGCGCGATTGATCTCCGACAGTAAACTGATTCTGCTTTGTCAGGGTAAACTGTTGCGACGCGAGCAGTAACGGCCGTGTAGACACCGTGTTAAAGCTCATTCTGCCTGATAACGCTACGTTACAACATCAAGCAATATTCCAAAAATGTATATAATTATAACACTTTATATAGGGCCATTTTGCATTAAGAGTAGCCTAGTTTCACGTTTAGTAGGCTACATTTTGCTTACTAATTATTTAAAATAGTATAAAAGTAGGCTACTGTACATATTTAAAAACGTTTTCATTATGATATTATTAATTTTACTTTAGTAAAAAGATCTGAGTTCTTCCTCCACTGGTAGAGATTAGAGGAATTAAGAGTAAAAATAGAAGATAATAAGGTTTTGTCAGTGACACTTTATATATTTATTGATACTAGTTATGACTAAATTAAAAGACAAAGTCGTTAGTGAAGAAGATTATGCAACAGTATTTAGAATATAATATAATATAATATAAAATAACATGTAATGCAAACTAGTTTGGTTACAGCTCAGCTGTATAATTCTCATTCTATCATTCCCCCTGCCTCCATTACATATCTGTGTCACACAAGTGTTTGATTACCACATGTGAGTGATCATTGCAAAACGTGTTTATAAAATATATTTATTCTGTTTATAGCTACTGTGTAAAGTACCCATCAAAAGTTTGTACACACCAATAGGAAAGTGTCCAAACTTTTGACTGGTATACTGTACTATAATACACATAAATAATATTGCTACTGTATTATAATATACACATAAATAATATCGGCCGATATATCGGTATCAGGCTTTTTTTACTCCCTAATATCGGTATCGGCATCGGCCCCCAAAAATCCATATCGGTCGGGCTCTAATCAATATGTGAATGCAATTTGTGTTACTGTAATAATTCAGGTCGAATCTTGTTATTTAGCTCCTCTACTCCTTTCGACGGCAAAGTCATCCCTTCCATCTCAAAAAACAAACACTGTTTTCATGAGCAGCTCCCTACATATCACAGTAATCCAAGTAGGCTAACTAATATTACAAATGTGACAAGATTAAGGGGTCAAAGCAATCACTAAAAGGGGAAACCAAAAGAAAAAACATATATTAGGGAGTATGTTATCTCACTTTTCAGACAAATTTAGATGCTTGAATCGGGCGATGGAGGCGGTTAAGGGTGTACTCACACTAGGCACGGTTGCCATGAACCGGGCCCGAGTACGATTGTCCCCCCTCCCCACTCCCCCTCTGGCCTGCACTCACATAGGGTTTCAGCATTCGTGCCGGAGCACGCTTACGTCATTATGGTGCGTGCGACGGTTTCGGGATAAACAAGAAGAGCGGCGCTCTCTGAACACAATGGAGTCCATCGCTCTGTTTTCTTTGTGGATAATTTTGTGTCGTTTGGTCCACGGTGGTCCACAGCCCTCTCACAGCCTGTTGTTAAACAGATGCGTCGCCTTAGTGGCGCGAAAATTTTCACGTAATCGTGCTGCTCGTATGAGGAGGTTTGCAAGGTACCAGCTGAAGTGCAGCAAGGTTTTTGCAGCTTTGATTACGGACTGTGTTGGTTTTGGAGCGTCGCAAAACCATGACGTCACGCGTCCTGTTCCGTGCTCCAGCACGGTTAGCGCTCACACTGCATGCGAACCGCGGCCGAGTCCAACTGAACCTTGCTCTGGCCCACCTCTTCCAAGCGGGCCAGGGTCGGCTAATCGAGCCGCGCCCGGGCACGGTTCGGAGCACTCACACTAGTCAAACGAACCGCGCTTTGGTGGTCAAACGCACTCGGGCACGGTTCAAACTGGCTAGTGTGAGTACACCCTAAGATGTCCCAGGCTTATAGTAATAATAATCCAATGAACAAACAAGCGAAGATCACATGAGTGTATTCAAGCAAAAGACAGCATATCTTAGTTCTGTGAGACACAGCAAAACCAACATTACTCGTGTAGCGAGAAGAAATAAAACAGTTTTCAGGTCTCTCCAGCGCTGGAAAGCTTCTCCAATATTACCTCTTGCCTGATCGTAACCCTTCTTTTTAAAGTTATATTCCCCTGGCCTTTTCCTCTTTTGTATTTTCTCCACCATCTCTCTCTTTCTATAGTTGTTCCTCCCCCATTATGCCTGTATACGCCCCTTACTGCTGATTGGCTACCAGTGTTTTTTGGTGTTCGGTCCGATTCACTATTCAACAGCCTTTTTTTTTTTTTTGCTTAATGCACCTTTTAAGAAATGCAGAAATAGCCATTATGTGTAAGTGAAAGTACGTGGTGTGATACCTTTGGGTTGCAAATCCTCTGTTTCTTCTCTCTGCAGCTCCTCAGAGGAACTTTGAAATTGCTTTCAAGATGTTTGACTTGAATGGAGATGGAGAAGTCGACCTTGAGGAGTTTGAGCAAGTAAGTGAACACAAAAGACAGACCAAATCCGATTTTTGTGCATATCCTTTTGGAAGCCAATCATAAGTGTTAACAGTGTGATTTTTACAAATCTGTGTCAACCTACATCCATATGTGGTTTGAAATCCTACGCCACATAAACTTGTTAGACGTTGTAGGAAACTTGCAGAAAGTTGTTGCAGAAACAAGGTCGTGTTGTGAAGTAGGTCTGTCAAAATGGCTGAAAAACTAAATTTTAATTTTATACTTAAATATGACTAATATGAGAATTATGTTCGAATTTAACTATGGAGCTAATAATATGACAAAATGATTTGAATTTGAATTGTAATCTAACAAAATTGAATTTTAGGTGGTAGTTTAAATAGTTCTGAATTAGATTTTTTTTTAAACGAATATTGAACATTTGAAATTTAACAAATTGAAATGTTTTTATGGCTGAATTTTATAGACATGTATTTTCAAGCAACTAGGTTTTTTTTTCTGAATTCTTATACTGCAAATATTCAGTTTAAAAAAATACAGATTCAAGTTTTCAAGATGAAGAAATTCGGAACTTCAAATTCAGTTTTCTAAAATTCAATCTCAAAAATTCAATCTCAAAAATTCTGATTTTACAGAAAGTAGGTCACAGGTCATCCACAGGGAAGAGTAGATGATCTCAGAAAAGTCGAACAGAGCATTTTGGCCAATTAGGGACTGCAGAAGTTTTCCAGTGGTGGTTCAAGAGGTTGCCACTCTCTGACTCTGATCATGAATCGCCCGGAGTGATTCTTAAACATGAATGATTTTGAGTTTATATGTTATAGGTTAGCGTTCTCAGTCACGGGTTTGACTGCCGTTCCAGTGCACTTTCACGAGTATAAGGTTGGAAAAACACGTGTTACAGGTTACCTGGAACGCGGCATTACATGTACGACGCAGTCTAGACCGGACGCGAGCGGTGCGACGCGACCCGTGAAACCCCCAACAGCACACGGATTCCCCATCCTATTTCTGACCTAGTCCCAGCTTTTTGCAACAGTCGCTTCAAGCACTGTGTTGTGTTGCATCGCGCCGCTCGTGTCCTGTCTGTGTAGTAGACACGGTGGCGTTCTAATCAATTTTACACATAATATACTTTAAAACAAACACTAGAGACCGCTTAGACAAATGTCTCACGTGCTGAGAACGCTAACCTATAACATATAAACTCAAAATCATTCATGTTTAAGAATCACTCCGGGCGATTCATGATCAGAGTCAGAGAGTGGCAACCTTGAACCACCACTGGAAAACTTCTGCAGTCCCTAATTGGCCAAAATGCTCTGTTCGACTTTTCTGAGATCATCTACTCTTCCCTGTGGATGACCTGTGACCTACTTTCTGTAAGATCTGAATTTTTGAGATTGAATTTTTGAGATGGAATTTTAGAAAACTGAATTTGAAGTTCCGAATTTCTTCATCTTGAAAACTTGAATCTGTATTTTTTTAAACTGAATATTTGCAGTATAAGAATTCAGAACAAAAAAACTAGCTGTTTGAAAATACATGTCTATAAAATTCAGCCATAAAAACATTTCAATTTGTTAAATTTCAAATGTTCAATATTCGTTTAAAAAAATCTAATTCAGAACTATTTAAACTACCACCTAAAATTCAATTTTCTTTGATTACACTTGCAAATAATTCAAATTTACACAATTCAAATTCAAAATCATTTTGTCATATTATTAGCTCCACATTTAAAGCTGCAGTCCGGCATTTTTCCTCTTTGTCGCCATCTCTGTTCGAAATCTGCAATTGCAGTCATTCGCGGAATTATCAACTTTACGTGGGTTGTGGTTCAACACGCTCGACACGGCACAGCGCGGATGAACACAGTGTTTGAGGAGAGTGTGCAGCTGTCAGTCACCGCGCCGATGTGGATATTGTCATTCAGAATCACAGATTATTCTTTTTGGAAGTATGACCAACATAAGAATTTTCACCGGGAAATGTCATCTGAACTAGTAAGAAACATTCACTTTTGTTCTGGTTCTGACATTGCAGTAAATCGCGCTGATTAAATCTAACAATCGCTTATAAGTTATCATTTCACGCAAAACCGTGCAAAGTAGCTATACTATGTTCTCTAATTGTTAATGTTAACAACGTCAGCAAGCATTGCGTGACTACATCATGTAATGTCCTTCCGATATTATCCTTGTTTTCGCATGGGTCCGGTTGCAGTCTCTTTTTTTCTGTAGCCACTCCGAAGTCCGAACGAAGTCTTTTGCATTTTACAGCGGGTGAGTCTCTAGTTATTGTCACTGATGATGATCGTCGTTTGAACCTTTCTGGATCCGCCATCAAATTGATAAGTTTAATTATATCAAGTGCTGTGAGAAAAGGCTATAAATCTCTACCTCCAACATCCTCACACGCAATATAGCTTATACTAGCCGAGACTCCTTCTTTATGTGTACAGATGTGACGTAATGACTCAATATAGCTTATACTAGCCGAGACTCCTTCTTTATGTGTACAGATGTGACGTAATGACGCAAAGACATGCTCGAATCTCCCGCGGAAATCCACCAGTACCACTAAAATTAAAAACATTATTACAAGCTTACCGTTTTGCATCGAGCTAAGGCAAGCAGATAGTTTTGAACACTGGCTGGTTATGTATTTTATCAAATATGTATTTTGGATAATTTTTAACCCAAAAAAAGCTACGGACAGCAGCTTTAACAGGCATAATTTCATTTAGATTGAAAAAGCTTTTGTCTGGTCTCTTGAGGCCACAAGAGGGCGCAACGGGCAAAATATTAATGAATGCATTAAATTGTTTATGTCTTTGACTGTCAGTACAAAAAAAGTGCATAACATATAAGTTAACGTTTATAAATCAAATATAATTTTGTAAATTGCGTAAACAATTATGAACAAAACGGCATAATTTATTTATGCATAGTTTAATACAAAGAGCCGTACTGGTTTGTGTTTAAAAACATGAGATCCAATGGAATGAAAAAAGTTGAACTTCTTTTAACTTTACATGGCTTTCTAAACATGCGGCTCTTGGGCGAGATGCGAGTCCAAAGGTCAAATCTATCACATTTTCATAGAAAGCAATGAAAAAGCAGCGCAGAAAATGCATTGTGTGAACGGCCTGGTTACGGCTTTAACGTAACCGATATCTTTTCTATTTCTGCAATGTTTTGAATGAACAACGCACGCAGCAGCGGCGCATCAAGTGGGTTCAACTGGATAGGCTAAGAAAAACATTCAAACGCAACAACTCTTACTTGATCATCGCATCTTGTGTGCCACAGATACGGCTACCTGACACACATCTTAAAATTCGAATGCATCGTTTTTGCATTTGAATGTGGATTTGTATTTTAAATTTGACCTTTAGTTTTTATCGGGGTACAACTTTGTACCTTATTTACCCCTAAATGTTGATTGTAGTACTGTAGAGGTACGTATCACTACTCTAAGGCACTAATATGTACCTTTTAGAGGTTGACAAAGTTGTTCCTTTACGTCTACTGCCTCAGTGACAAGCTGTTGTACCCCTAAAGGTTTTTTGCACATATTTTTCTGACAGCGTAAAGGCCGTTTGTGTATTTTGGTTGCAGTTTTCAGCTGTTTATTTTGTTTTCGCTTGACCCCTCAGGCCACATTTGCCTTTCGTTTGCAAAGTCACTATGAGTCATTCACCTGGTAGTATCAGGTCTTTCAGTTTCCCGAAGCATTCTGAGTGCATGCAGTACCCGTTGGTAAACACACTGTATTGGTGCTCAACCGAGCAAATATACTAAGCCGCATCACAGGGAATACACTTAATGCTCTTGTCCATGGATGGGGACCTCCAGTAATCCGTGCATTGATCTACATCTGAGATCAGCCAAGAGGGGGGCATTCAAACCACAACAGATGCAATAGGTCAGAGAATTGTATAGTGCCTGTTTGTCAGCCCGGGTTTCAGGAAGCTTAGTAAGGAATGGATATAAAAGGAACCAAAGTGATTTTCTTTTTCATGAAGTTGCTTCACAAAATCAAATGGAGGTCGTTATCCTAAATGTTGGCTATTTAAATGTTGCCAATTAATATAGAATGTGCAGTCACATGTGCAGTGTGTTCATCACAGATCATCCGGGTTAGGGCTATTCATTTTTAGGGAACAAATTCTTCTAGTTACAGTCTTTTAATATGCTAAGGGAATTAAAACTGCTTGATCTTTGGGAGCATTTCAGCTCTCTTGGAGTGACTGATTTAAGCAGCAGTATTTATGCTGTCATTTATTGATGCTTCTGTTTATCTGCTGTCCCAGAAGCTCACACACATCACTGCCCTTATTCCCAGATAACAACCGGAACTAATACCCTTGATGTCCTAGACAGTGTAGTTCCTTCTGAACCTCCACCGGTCCCTCAACAACTGAACATTTACACCGTCATCCTGAGAAGAGTCCTTGAATTCCTCCCAGTGCTCGTCGCCTTCTTCACTGTTTTCAGTTTTCTTTGGAGTCCAGTGTCCATCAGTGAATGATATTTAGAAAAAGAAAGAGAAGACATTCTTTCTAGCCTCCTCCTCATCATCATTCTCCTTCTCAATATCTTTGTGGAGAAGGAGAAAAAGAAGAAACAAGTAGTAGAAGAATAAGGGTAAAAGGGGGGGCTTATTCTGTTTATCCTTGTGCTCAATCTCCCCTTTTTCTCCTCTTCCATCCTCCTTCCTTCTTTTTACCTTTTTCTCCTTCCACCTGCTTCTCCTTCTTATTGTCCCCATCCTCCTCTTCCTTTCTTCTCCTCTGCCTTGTCCTTCTTCTCCTTTTTCTTCTCCACCTCCTTCTACTTTTTCTCCACCTCCTTACCTTTGGTCTCTACCTCCCTCTTTTTTCTCCAACTCCATTTTCTTCTCCTCCTCCTCCTCCTTCTTCCCCACCTCCTTTGCCGTCTCCTCCTCCTTCTCCATATTCACTTTCTCCTTGTCCTTCTCCACCACCCCTTTTTCTCCTCTTCCTTCTTTTTACCTTTTCTCCTTCCACCTCCTTCTCCTTCTAATCGTCCCCATCCTCCTCTTCCTTTCTTCTCCTCTGCCTTGTCCTCCTCCTTTTTTTCTCCACCTCCTTCTTTTTCTCCACCTCCTTGCCTTTGATCTCCACCTCCCCCTTTTTATTTTCCTCTTTCTCCTTGTCCTTCTTTTCTACCTCCTCCTTTTTCTCCACCTCCTTGCCTTTGGTCTCTACCTCCCTCTTTTTTCTCCAACTCCATTTTCTTCTCCTCCTTCTTCTTCCCCACCTCCTTTGCCGTCTCCTCCTCCTTCTCCATATTCACTTTCTCCTCCTCCTTGTCCTTCTCCACCACCCTTTTTCTCCTCTGCCTTCTTTTTACCTTTTTCTCCTTCCACTTTCTTCTCCTTCTTATCATCCCTGTCCTCCTCCTACTCCTCTTTCTTTCTTCTCCTCTTCCTTGTCCTTCTTCCCCACCTCCTTTTTCTACTTCTCCTACTTCTCCATCTTCTCCTTTTTCTTCTGCTCCTCTTTGTCCTTATTCTCCACCTCCTTCTTTTCTTCTCCTCCTTCTTAACCACCCCCTTCTCCTATTTCTCCCCATCCCCCTCATCTTTTGTCTCCATCTCCCCCTCCTTTTCTTCTCCTTCTCCTTGTCCTTCTTCTCCACCTTATTCTATATTTTCTCCTTCTTCCTTTTTCCTCTCCTCCTTCTTTTCCACCTCTTTCTCCTCCTCCTGCTCCTTGTCCTTTGCCTCCTCCTTCCCCTCCTTTTTCTCTCCTCCTCATCCCTCCATCTCCACCTCTTTCTCCTTTTTCTTCTTGTTCTCATACCCTTCCTCTTCCTCATTCTTTCTCTCATTCTCCTCTTCTTCTTTGTCCTTCTTGTCCTTCACATCCTTCTCCTTGTTCTGCTTCTCCGTCTCTTTTTGAGTCGGCTGCATCACTCTCTCTTCTCTCTACTGATAGTCAGTGTGGTGTGTGTTCTGGTGCACTCTCGCCATCAGTGTATCATTCATTGCTGCGCATTGGTGGATAAGGAGATTTTCCTCAAGTGTTATGCGAGGAGTGGCAAAAATGCTCTGTAAATGTAATGAATTACTGACGTGAATTATTATTTCTGTTTTTTCTGTTTTTTCAGGTTCAGAGTATCATTCGCTCTCAGACCAGTATGGGCATGAGACACAGAGATCGCTCCACCACAGGAAACACTCTGAAAACAGGAGGCTGCAGTTCAGCTCTCACCACATACTTTTTCGGGGCTGACCTGAAGGGCAAACTCACCATCGGCAGTTTCCTGGAGTTCCAGAGGAAATTACAGCACGATGTGCTTAAACTCGAGGTATGGCACAGAAGTCGAGGAAGATGGAGAAGTGCAGATTACATATGAGAGATGACAGGGAAATAAATCGAAGTTGAAAGTTGTCAGCCAATGTCACCAATGGAAGCTTAGACTCCTGCATAAGTTACTACTGAAAGAAAGAAAGAACGAATGAACGAACAAACGAAAGAAAAAAAGAAAACAATACTCACAAGATACCTAAAGGTAGTGATAAAAGGATCTAGATTAAAAAAAAAATTAGCTTTCACTTATAGCTGACTTATTTATAACATATTTTCATTATACGAGTCATCTGCCACCCTGCTCTTTAGATATTGGTCAATGGAAAATCCAGGTCAACCACTCTTGGAGGTACTTTAGTGTAAACTATAATACTACCATGGTAGATAAAAAAAGAAAGACGATTTGTAATGTAGGAGTCAGTGAGGGCTTGAGAGCAGTTGGCAGCAGTGTGGCGTGAGTGACACTGAATGTGATGTAACCTCCTTAGGGTCTGACAGAGTGTCAGTGTTTCAGGCAGCCTCTGTCACAGACACCTTTAGACCTTTCTCTCTCTCTCTCTCTCTCTCTCTCTCTCTCTCTCTCTCTCTCTCTCTCTCTCTCTCTCTCTCTCTCTCTCTCTCTCTCTCTCTCTCTCTCTCTCTCTCTCTCTCTCGTTCTCTCGTTATCTGGTCTTTGAGATGTGCTGAGGCTGCAGCTCTCTGTTCTGTCAGTTATTCCTCAATCTCTCCCTCCTCCTATGTTAACAGCTCCCACCCACAGGACAGCCTCACCTCAGTGGACTGAGCATTTATATCCAAGATTACAGAAAGCAGAGATGAGACTTTTCTATCTCACAGTCCTGACAATCACTAATAATCGAGTGAAAAGTCTTTTGCTGTGTGTGTGCCTTTTAAAGAAATATTTAGCAGCCGTTCATTTTTTTCATGCGTGTTGAAATGGGAGCCGATCCAGTGTTGGAAAGTTATATCTCTTATTATATCAGTTGTAGAAATTGATAGCAGCATGTTCACATTCATGATGGTTGTGTAGATAATAGCCAAACTTTTATTTAAATGAATGTAATGGTCAAACCCTAATGCATTCCAACCAGAGAGAGCTGTTCAACTTTTGCTGTCAGCTACTTTAAATCCTCCAACTCGTGACCTGGCACAGCTGTGCCCACGCTTAAGTATTCAGTCGAACATGAATTGTAAATTATATTGACCAGCTGATCACAAGATTCCCTTCTGAAGCAATTACTCAGCGTTCCCCCTGTGTGTGTGTGTAGTTTGAGAGGAATGATCCGGTGGACGGCAGGATCACAGAGAAGCAGTTTGGAGGGATGCTGCTGGCCTACAGTGGAGTTCAGTCTCGCAAACTCAAACTGATGCAGAAGAACCTCAAAAGAATGTTCAAGGATGCTCAGGTGGGCGAGACGCCAGTTTGAAAAAGTTGTGTGTGTGTGAAGTGTCACTGTAAGAAGAGCACAGTGAGTCCTCACTCTCTCCTTCAACTGTCAATGTGTCTGAGTGCCTGTGTCTGCCATATTTTCTCTCTTCTTTTTTCCCACTGTCTCTTTTTAAAATATACACGCGTCCTAACCTGGTGTCATGTGACAACTTTTGAGAGTCAAGTCATTTCTCTGTCCCTGCTGAGAGAAGAAAGAATGGTAACACTTTACAATAAGGTCCATTAGTTAACTATATTAGTTAAAGCTCCAGTCCGTAACTTTTCCTCTTTGTCGCCATCTGTCTGTTCGAAATCTGTAACTGCAGTGATTCGCGGAATTATCATCTTTACGTGGGTTGTAAATCGGCATGAAACAGCGCGGATGAACACAGTGCTTTGAGGCGAGTGCTGCTGTCAGTCACCGCGCTGTGTGGATACTGTCATACAGAATCACAGATTCACTTTTTGAAAGTTTGACCAACATAAGAATTTTCATAAGAAAATGTCTTCTGAACAAGTAAGTAACATCCATTTTTTTTCTGACCAACTAAGGGGGAAAAAGCATTCGACATGATAAGCTTCGTTAGATTTAATCAACGCGATTTACAGCAACCGTGCAAATTATAGCCTACTTTGTTCTCAAATTGTTCATGTTAACAACATCAGCATTGCGTGACTAATGTTAAATGTAATGTGTTTTATGGTTACCTGTGTAGTTCAGAATTCATATTCTCCATAATAGCAAAACGAGAAAGGCACAACAAAGGAAACTCCATAACTGTGTGAATTAAGAAAACGTACTGTTACACGATTGAACTATTGAAATGTCTTACTTGTTCAGCAGAAAAAAAGCCGTCTCTTCTTCCGTTTTGAACCCCTTCAAAACACGGAGTTCACGCACTTTTCAAAAGCCCCGCCGATGTTTAAATCCTTGTGTTCGCATGAGACGGTTTCTTTCTCTTTCTCTAGCCACCTTAAATCCGAAGTACGAAGTCTTTTGGGTTTTATAACTGCTGAATCTCCAGTTGACACTGATGATTGTTGTTTGGATCTTTCTGGATGCCATAAGTTTAATTATGTAAAGTGCTGCGAGAAAAGCCTATACATCTAAACATCTCGTCACGCTCAGTATAGCCGGCTACGGCTAGCCGAAACTCCTTCTTTATGTGTACGGGTGTGACGTCATGACGCAAAGACATGCTCGAATTTCCCGCGGAAACCCACCAGTACCACTGGAATTAAAATCATTATTACAAGCAGGGTTCTAAATTAACACCCGCCAACCCGCCAAATGCGGGTTAAAATTCATTTTGGCGGGTGCTAATAAAAACTTACTAGCCAGTTTGGCCGGTGATGCATAAGGCTCTGTTCTCGGTCATTTATCCCCTGGCCGTACTTCCTACATTTCCCATGAACACTGTGCCGTAATGCTACGTGATGACGTTTCATACGCCCATTGGCTGCAGTTAGCAGTGAAACCAGCGCGAGAAATGATCATGGAAACGAACGGAGCGTACGCGTCCGTCCACCAGAAAACACAAGGAAGATGAAGAACGAATGGAGCCAGAGCAGGGAGCATAGACTGAAAGAGGAGGGAGCTAGTAAAGTAAAGTAAAAAGTTAAGATTAAACTAAATGCGGAGGTGGTTGGGACAGACTTCTGGGTTTAAATTTAAATGTCGTTTAGAGATACGTTATTTTTTTAAGTTTAAGGTTTTTGTCATTATTTCTGAACAAGCTTATACCTTAGGCAATATACACAACAAGCTTACTATATATCTTAAGGTTTTCTTTTAGTTGAAAACATTAAACAATATGTGTAAACAAAAATTATAAACAGCAAAAGCATTTAAGCTCAAGCAGCGCGAACGGGGAAAAAACGCTAAAAAAAGCAGACTGCGCAGTTATCGTACAGAACGTACATACTCGAGTAAGCATGATTATCGTGTTTATATTGTTTCACGTTCATGTTGAGAAAAACAATAATATCCACATGCTCGAGTGAGAAAACGCGCTGCGCTGACACAGACGTTGCAGAGACACGTGTGTGTGTGCAAAGTGAAGTAACAGCACTTTGCGTTTTCTGTTCTTAAACCTGTATCCCTCAACGGAATTTAAAGGAAGCATATGTCTCAAAATCATTTTGCTACCAGAAGATATCATCTCGGATCATGATTCCCATGGGGTACAGCTGCTGTCCTGCAGTCGTTAATGCAGTGATGGACAGCTGCTTCCTCAGTCGACTGGTGTTTCTTTGTATTTCATGTGATTTCTCATAGGCCTATATATTGTGGTGGTGATATTATGATAACTCAGATGAAAATTATAGCCTATTACAAAATGGAATTACTTTTAATCAATTATTAATTAAACTAAGTAATTCCAAACTTCGTGAGGCAGACAACGACATTATGTGATCAAATACAATCCAGTTGTTAAACACGCTCCACTCAGTGCATTTAATTATAACTGAAAAAAAAAGAAGAAAAAAATTTGAATAGTATTTTATTTTTTGAATTACAGATCGAAAATTTGAATATTCGTGCACATCCCAAATAGATAGATAGATAGATAGATAGATAGATAGATAGATAGATAGATAGATAGATAGATAGATAGATAGATAGATAGATAGATAGATAGATAGATAGATAGATAGATAGATAGATAGATAGATAGATAGATACCAAACTTGAAATGAAATGTTTGCACTTTCTGTGTTGTATTGTACTTTATATGTGTTTTTCATGCCAACAATGTTAATAAAATGATCAAATGCATTCAGTGGTACTCATAATTTCTCTTATTTTCACCGGAAAAAAATTTGGCTAGTGGAAATTCTGATTGGCTGGTAACTTTAGAAAGTTACCAGCCACATTGGCTGGTGATCAAAAAAGTTAATTTAGAACCCTGATTACAAGCTAACCGTTTTGAATCTAGCTATGGCAAGCAGATAGTTTTGACCACTGGCAGAATACGTTTTTTTTAATATAATTATTTTGGATTATTTTTAACTTAAAAAAGTTACAGACTGGAGCTTTAACATGAGCTGCATGTATACAGCATTTATTAATCTTTGTTAATGTTAATTCCAACATTTACTAATACTTTATTAAAATCTAGTTAACATTAGTTAATGCACTGTGAACTAACATGAACTAACAATGAACAGCTGTATTTTTATTAACTAACATTAACAAAGATTAACAAATACAGTAACAAATGGACTTCTCATGGTTAGTTCATGTTAGTTAATATATTAACTAATGTTAACTAATGAACCTTATTGTAAAGTGTCACCGAAAGAATTAACAAAATTACAGACAATTTGAAATGATTTGGTCAAAAATACAGTAATATTGTGAAATATTATTACAATTTAAAATAACTGTTTATTATTTGAATATTTTTAAAAATGTCATTTATTCCTGTGATTACAAAGCTGAATTTTCAGCATCTTTACTCCAGTCTTCAGTGGCACATGGTCTTCAGAAATCATTCTAATATACTAATAAAATGTTGTATCATTGTGCTGCTTAGTATTTTTGTGGGAACTTGGAAATTTCAGGATTCTTTGATGAAAGTCAATTTTCAATATAAAGTCTTAACTCGTTTTTTTTAATCAATTGAATGCATCCTTGCTTAAGAAAAGTATGAATCTCTTTCAAAAAAACTATTCTCTGAAAAATTCTATTTTTACATTTGTCCAGTTTAAAACACATTCTCTACAGCCAAACACATTCAGACAGACGTGTCTGGGCGTTGCGTCATCCTTTGTGATGTTTTTTAAACGTCCTGCCATGGTGTTGTATTTTTAACACAGCTTTTAAAGCGAAAAATAACTTATCTAATTCTAGTAACATTTAAAAACATGCTTCCAGACCCCTGTATGCTGTTCCGTTCCTTTTCTGTCCAGCTGTTCATATCACTGCCTCCTTAAAACACTTTTGTGTGGACTTTGGGAGTTTGGTATGACAGCTGACTTTTTTTTCTCTCGCAATTGCAAGAAATAAAGTCTGAATTGCGAGATATAAACTCGCCATTAAACAAGGTAACTGTGTCTTTTTATCTCATAATTCAGACTTAATTGCTTGCAATTGCGAGTTTATTATTTTCTCAGAATTGTAAGATAAAAAGTCGCAATTACCTTTTTAATTTTTTATTCCATGGGGAAACTTCCATAGTTTGGTGTTGGGAAAATTACAGTATGTTTCTTTTTTTAATAGTAGACAACGACCTCCCCACCATTTCAAGGCTCAAGTAGAGTTTGATTCCTCATTATATGATATGAATATGCATCAGAGGTCAGTAGCCTTTTTGACCCTGAGGTGCCGTTTTAATTTTCTTATGCCCCAGGGTTAATTTCGATTTTTTTTCTTGTTAATCAATGTCTTTAGATGTTCACAGAGGTAAATGGATCAGTCACATGGATAATTTGAACCCCATAGACTGATGTTTAGCTCAGAGTTGAATACTTGGTAAAGTGAGTAAGAATGCATTGGGATACAGTTTAAAGGGCTCATCATATTCTCTGAAATGTTTGTCTGTCTTCAGTTTGATTGTTGTTTCGTCAGGCCTAACATTATCATGAGAGCACTCCGGCACGCTGGAGTATGAAGAGCTTTCTCTCCGTAGAGCTGTTTTGTGTTTGTGTGTCGCTCAAATGCTCTCATTCTGTAATTTTATGCTTTTATTAAAAGGATATTAAAACAATATGTACAGGCTCTGTGCTCATCGCAAACACAGCATGTTTTCCTCAGCTCTATTTGAGAGAGCTAATGTCATTTGACTTTCATTTCACTCTCTCAACGGTCTTTACTAACTGAGCTGTTTGACCAGATTTGTCATAAAAGAATTCAATGTAATGAATTAGTTTGGTCGTGGGAGTCATTCTCTATTTCTCTCTCACACACAGGGCATCACGTTTGAGGAAGTGGAGAACTTCTTTACCTTCCTGAAGAACGTCAATGATGTCGACACTGCATTGAGTTTCTACCACATGGCGGGCGCCTCTATAGATAAAGGTACAAACACACACACACACACACACACTAATACATGATCCCTCAGCCAATTCCTTGTAATCCTTTAATTTGGAAGCGGACAGAAGTTGACTGAAGCAATCAAACACAGCTTGAGATTTCCAGAGGGTCAGTTTGTTGACTCTGAGTCTACTACTAGACTGACTTTGCAATGCAAAAATTCCCATTTGTAATTTCCATATAGCATCAGCTCATCCTGGTCTCCTCCCTCTCGCTCATTCCTTCCATTAGCAGAGCCACTCAGCCAGATGTGTCCCATTTTACTGCAGCTGGTGCTCTTCCTTTAATAATCTTCTCTTTTAAATACACATTACCTGGATTTTCAGGCAATCCAAAAAAGTCTCTAAAGTATCATTAGTTGTCCTTTCCATTTAAAGCTGCTGTAGGTAGCTTTTGTAAAAAATATTTTTTACATATTTTTTAAAACTGTCATTATGTCCTGACAGTAGAATATATGGGTCCTATTGTGGTCTTATTGCCATTTGCAGAAATACACGCTCCCGGTCAGAAACAACCAATCAGAGCCAGGAGGAATGTCTTAGCAGTGTCAATCACGCTCGTGTACGCGCTGATCACACCCCTCTCTTGCACAGCGCGAGCCGTCGTTCAAACTCAAGATTGCCGGTGTGCCGCAGCTGTGCTTATGACGGAGAAACAACCTAAACTGCCAATTCTCGAGTGACACCTGCTCATAAAACAAAGAGGTAAAGGGAAAAAGGCCGATGACGATAAACAAGCGAAAAAGAAAGAATTACACAGAGCCCATTGACTCGGTGTCAAAACCCTAGCCGCATAACATGTAGATA
This sequence comes from Rhinichthys klamathensis goyatoka, assembly GCF_029890125.1. Classification (NCBI taxonomy): domain Eukaryota; kingdom Metazoa; phylum Chordata; class Actinopteri; order Cypriniformes; family Leuciscidae; genus Rhinichthys; species Rhinichthys klamathensis. Next base: position 3,695,056 of record NW_026606556.1, read on the forward strand.
AAATGTCACGCACTCTGCTAAGCAATAATTGAAACCTGCTAATTCACTGGCTTGTCATGTTGCTGAAATAATGTACTAGCACCCCTTATCTAGCATTATATATCGCTATATTAACGTTATCTTACTAGCTATTTATAACTTATAGAAAGAGTGCAACGTTATAAAGTTACATGTAGGCTATTGCAAAATACATAATGATTTGAGGACCAAGTTTGTAGTCAAAGTATGGGCAGGCCATAGTCAATGTAAAGCATATTATTGACGTTTAGTCCCTATTAGTGAATGTGCCATATAACTTTTTATCCGCTGTTATCGGTGGCCCTGTTTACTAGCCTGCGCGTTCACGACAGGCTCCGCTGTGGAGGACGAGCTGTGGAGGGAGGGCTGTAGCGCAACAGAGAGCAAGGGGGTGGGACCTGTAAGTTGTGCTTGTTCAAATTTTCAGGCTAAGTCAACGTTTTCTCAAAACTCCCTACTGCAGCTTTAACTGCACTCACTAGCTGTTCATCCACCTATTTTTATGCGCATAATTTCTGAAAATGCGCATAAAAACATATGCGCTCGACTGAGTCGAGTAAATTGTATATCCAATAAGGAAACATATGCATAAACTACCATGGAAGCACATTTACTTGATGCGCATCAAAAAAGACACGTGACTGTGATGAGATGGCATAACTGGACTAACCAGCATCTGAAAAGCTGTTTTGGTTGAGCAAAGTCTAGTCAAAGTGGTTCGGTATTATTACCTCCCAGAACTGTCTTACAGTTGAACTGCGTTTCCAAACACCAGGCATAAGCCTCAGAAAGTAAGATAACATGACCATGTTTAGTGTGTTTCGTCTGCGCTCTCCGAGTAGTTATATATTTGTTCGAACATCATTTAAAATATATATATACACTCACCGGCCACTTTATTAGGTACCCCATGCTAGTAACGGGTTGGACCCCCTTTTGCCTTCAGAACTGCCTCAATTCTTCGTGGCATAGATTCAACAAGGTGCTGGAAGCATTCCTCAGGGAGTTTGGTCCATATTGACATGATGGCATCACACAGTTGCCGCAGATTTGTCGGCTGCACATCCATGATGCGAATCTCCCGTTCCACCACATCCCAAAGATGCTCTATTGGGTTGAGATCTGGTGACTGTGGAGGCCATTTTAGTACAGTGAACTCATTGTCATGTTCAAGAAACCAATTTGAAATGATTAGAGCTTTGTGACATGGTGGAAGTAGCCATCAGAGGATGGGTACATGGTGGCCATAAAGGGATGGACATGGTCAGAAACAATGCTCAGGTAGGCCGTGGCATTTAAACGATGCCCAATTGGCACTAAGGGGCCTAAAGTGTGCCAGGAAAACATCCCCCACACCATTACACCACCACCACCAGCCTGCACAGTGGTAACAAGGCATGATGGTTCCATGTTCTCATTCTGTTTACGCCAAATTCTGACTCTAACATCTGAATGTCTCAACAGAAATCGAGACTCATCAGACCAGGCAACATTTTTCCAGTCTTCAACTGTTCAATTTTGGTGAGCTCTTGCAAATTGTAGCCTCTTTTTCCTATTTGTAGTGGAGATGAGTGGTACCCGGTGGAGTCTTCTGCTGTTGTAGCCCATCCGCCTCAAGGTTGTGCGTGTTGTGGCTTCACAAATGCTTTGCTGCATACCTCGGTTGTAACGAGTGGTTATTTCAGTCACTGTTGCCCTTCTATCAGCTCGAACCAGTCTGGCCATTCTCTTCTGACCTCTGGCATCAACAAGGCATTTCCGCCCACAGAACTGCCGCTCACTGGATGTTTTTTCTTTTTCGGACCATTCTCTGTAAACCCTAGAGATGGTTGTGCGTGAAAATCCCAGTAGATTAGCAGTTTCTGAAATACTCAGACCAGCCCTTCTGGCACCAACAATCATGCCACGTTCAAAGTCACTCAAATCACCTTTCTTCCCCATACTGATGCTCGGTTTGAACTGCAGGAGATTGTCTTGACCATGTCTACATGCCTAAATGCACTGAGTTGCCGCCATGTGATTGGCTGCTTAGAAATTAAGTGTTAACGAGCAGTTGGACAGGTGTACCTAATAAAGTGGCCGGTGAGTGTATATATATATATATGTACACAAATGAATCCGTCTAAAAAAAACCAGTAATACTGACTTTAAAAAACATCCAGTACTGCAGTGTCTCTGCTCTTCAGCACATCACTTCCCTCCGCACGCACACTTCCTCACAGTCCTTATCTCAGGATTGATTCCTCTCGTGCAGAATGATGTCTCTCGATAACCTCTCTTACATGTCTCTGAAGTCTGGCCCCTGACACTCAGATACTCTGAATCACTGATCCTTATGAAGACATAAGAGGCTCTTTATCAGCTTGTCATCTTCAGAATGGCTCTTTTCTCTTCTGTATGTTGATGTCAAGGCTGTGTCTGGAAGGCTGGCCACTGTTAGCCGGACTCTGGTGGATGTCTTTTGCCTTATCTAGTTCAAACTTCAAACTTCCTGGTCCTGGGTCCACTAATGCCCTTCTCTAATGTTCCCAACAGGCCATTTTCTCACTCTTCCACCAGGATGTGCAAAACAACACATTCATAATTATGAAATTTGTTTATTTATAGTAGGTTGTCTGTTTGATTAGTTGCCTAGTCCACAGGTCTTCAACATGCAGGTGTGTTAAAGCAGTTAGTTTCCTGCCAAGGTAGCATTTGCCTAGTTTTTTGTCTAATATTTATATTATATTCATGTATTTAATGAAAATAATTTAATTATTTAGCCCCTGCTGGTAGATTGTAAATGACATGCTCTGGACGCTTCTCATTCATGTTTATACCCAGTGATGGCCATGTCTAGATATATACTGGACTTTGATGATAATTTAATATTATTTGGTTGAAAAATTACACAACTTTGTTCCTAAACCAAGTAAGCAGACTTGCTCTTCTACCTTTTATTCTAATTCAGTTGGAAAGTGCATGAAAAACAATACAGGAATTTCAATACAAGAAACATTAAAGGAATAACATAACACTCAAAAAATAAATATACTTGGCACACAGTCCAATTTAATCAGTGTTATTTTAGTTTGTTATATTGTTTACATACTGTTATGGTATGTATTCATATTTTAAATGAGCTTTTTTTTTTATGTTTTCTAAATAAATTTGCTTTTAAATATTTCTGTTTAGCTTTGAATTTTTTTATTTAAATTTTAGTTTAGTTTTTCATTATTATTTTAGTACTTCTAACTTGTTTTATTTCATTTCAGAATTTAAAATTTTCATTTAAGTTTTTAATGTTATATTTTTCTACTCTATACATTTGTTTATTTAATGAAAATGATATATATAATATATATTTTTCGATCTTTCTTGGTATTGAATGAATTATAGAATTATATATGATGATGTCTTAGAATGTTTATATCTAAAATTGCAAATTTAACTCTGTCAAATATCAAAATCGCATAAAACATTTGCGAATAAAGCAGCAAATGTTGTTCAAGAGAACAAAATGGTCACTTCCGTAGGAATTGGCACCAAATATCTGCAATAGGAATGGAACTTCCTGCAATTGGGGAAGCAAATGGCTCTTTTATGCTATATCATAAATGACTTGAGTGCATTTTTATAACTTTTTATACGATATGTCAAAATGCACATAAAAATAGGTGGATGGAAACAGCTCATGATGCCTTAAGATGCTGCTTATGAAGGCAGCTCAGGTTTTGGACCAGATCTAAAATGCCTCTGCTTCCTGACAGATATCAGTGACATGTGTCTGGAGAAATCACTCCGGTCTCAGTGACAGCGCTAGACTCTGTCAACAGCAAAAAGAAAAGGTCAAAAAGGCTTGTATAAGAAACGCTGTCTGTCAGACATATTGCAAACTCATATTGGCTGAGAATTCTTGACAGTCTTAGTAATTATCATTATGATGCGAGTAAATAATGACGTGATTCATCTGATAATCTGCCCCTCCTCCTCAATCTATACATGATCATTTTAATAAGGGGTGGACACACCTCCAGTTCATCCTCCTCTTCTGTTTCTATCCATCTTTTTCTTCTCCTATTTGTCCTCAGCAGGGAATGAGTGTCCAGTATTGACCGAGACACCACTACTCGAGCTCAGGCACACAGTCCTGTCTTCACTCATCCCTGTTCTCTCCCTCTCTCCTCAGCCACCATGAAGCAGGTGGCCCGCACTGTGGCCAAGGTAGAGCTGTCCGACCATGTCTGTGACGTGGTGTTCGCACTGTTCGACTGTGACGGTGAGTGTGTGTGTGTTATGTTTATAAAGCGTTGGGAATTCCGGCTCGCGTACCCCGAAGTGATAAAATAAAACAAAATTCTGTATCAAAATATATTGGGCAGAAAAGTAGTTTGTTTAGGCTGGGTTGTATGAATTACAAACCTGCGCACATATTTTAAAAAGCACATAACTATAGAATTCTGAATGAGCATGTGAACGCCGTCAGCGTTAATCACAGGTTCGCGTTTAAAGTCTGATCATTTCGACGGAGGTGAATCAATCAAAGTTAACTTTAGCTGGAAGTAACATTATTCAAGAACCGCTATAACGCCAAAACAATCTGTTACCTTAAATTATATGTTTATCTCTGTAAAGCTGCTTTGAAACAATCCATTGTTAAAAGCGCTATATAAATGAAGATGACTTGACTTGACTTATCAGGTTCCTCTTTGGATATCATTTCTTGAGACTGAGGACGAGTACTAGTACCTTCTTTACTGATATACTATAAAATGCTAGTAATAACATCACACTATGTTTAATCACGTCATCATTATTTTAAAAAAAATGCATTGTTTAGTCTTTAATGTTTTAAATATTACAATCATATTAGTCATCATATCATATCAATCTGTTTTGATTTTCAGTTTCAGTTAGTTTTAATTGTTCATAAATAGTTATTTTTGTTTGTATCTTGTCAAATTGGGTGTTGTGTTGGTTTCAGCGTTGCCAAGTCCTTTTAAATTGGTGCCGCAGGTTGATTTCTTCCCCAGTGGTTTAAAGGTTGCTCTAACCCAGTGTTTCTCAACCTCTCCTGCAGGGACCCCCTGACAGGCCATGTTTCTGTTTTAACCCTGAAATGGCACACCTGATTCAAGTCATTAAAGGCTTAATGAGTAGTTGACTAATTGATTAATTGAACTATTCCTACTCTAATTACTCATTAAGCCTTTAATTACTTGAATCAGGTGTGCCATTTCAGAGTTAAAACAAAAACATGGCCTGTCAGGGGGTCCCTGCAGGAGAGGTTGAGAAACACTGCTCTAACCTATTGGGCTAGTTTTGATGGGCAGACCTGGCAACCCTGTAAAAACAGGGTTGTTGTTGTGTGTGTTTGATTTTGTTTTGTGCTTTCATTGTGGGTTTTTTTTGTTTGTTCTTTGGTTTGTGTTTTTCTTTTGTTTTACTTAGTGTTTTGTTTTGTTGTTATGTTTTGTGTTTGTTTTGTATTTAAATTTTTGTTTTGTGCTTTGATTTGTTGCGTTTTGTTTTGTGTTAGTTTTTGTTTTGTGATTTTGTTTGATTTGTTTTGCTTTTGTTTTGTGGTTTCCCTTAATTTTGGTTTTGCTTTATGTTTGGTTTTGTTTTTCGTTTTGGCTTGATACGTTTTGTGGTTTGCGTTTGTTTTGGGTTTTAATTTTGTTCGTATTGTGTTCTGGTTTGTTGTGTTTTGCTCTTGTTTTGTGTTTGATTTTTTGTGTTTTTGTTTTGTTTGTTTTGTTGTTTAAATTTGTTCTGTTGTGTTTTGCTTTTGTTTTGTGTTTGGTTTTCACTTATTTTTTATGTTTCGTTACACAGAATACACTGATAGTCTTTTATTCTGGATTTATTTGTTTTGTTTTTGTTTGTCTTTAACCATGAAATAACTCCAATGTGGACCACTCTATTTCTCTTTGTGTAATGGTATTTATGCAACAAATGTTGTAAATGGGTTTTACAGTATCATATTTTAGCATGGGAGTATTTTAACAAGTACAAACGTATGTGCACAGCATCGGACCCGCTGAATCGGTACTTTGAATTCTGCTGAGGGTTGATAAGCATATGGAGTTGAGTGGCACTGACGGTGATAATTACCCATCATATTTCTCTCTCACACTCTATTTCATTTGCACTTTTTTTAGGAAATGGGGAGCTGAGTAATAAGGAGTTTATTGCCATCATGAAACAGCGGCTGATGCGTGGGCTGGAGAAGCCCAAGGATATGGGTTTCACCCGGCTGGTGCGCGCCATGTGGAAGTGTGCCCAGGATACCGCCTGGGACTTTGCCATGCCGAAACAGCAGTAACGTCCCCTCATGTTACGCTCCACATGGGGTTTAATTAATCATTAAAGGATCAACTACTTTGGAAGGCACATCTGATAACAAGCATGCTAGTGCTCGTGCATTCAGCCCTTCTGTGCCCACCTTCAACTCAACTCAACATCGAGACAGAGCTTGCTATCTTGTATTTATATCTTGCTGTTTGCAAGTTTTGGAGTTGGATGCACAATTCTACATACACTAGAATGTAACTATGGCATGTAAAAACAACAGAGGTCATCCTCGAGTGCCATGATTTGCTATCTGAAATGAATGTTGGGACTTACTCAGATAACTCAGATCATATATTCAACTTTGATTTTTAAAACATTCATCGTCACTTCTTAAGCAATAAGCTCCCTATTTTGCACTCCTGTTCTCAAAGGTCTCTGTGTCCCAGTCTTCACTTCAGAACTGAATTATTAGCATCCAGCTGACAAGCAATTTCCATTGTACTATAAACCGCATTATTTTGAAAATCTCATGACTTTATAAGAGTGATGCTGAAAGAAGAATACTATTAAAACATTTTACAGTACTGAATTTATGGTGCATTTATGTGTGTTATTTAATAATATAAGTGGGTTTGAGGATGTTTAATGGCTTAAATTCCTCCAAACAAAAAAAGAGAGACTAAGGTGTCTTGAGTACATCCACTAATAAATACTTGGAGACACAAAATTGTTGTTTACAAGATCACCCCTGACACACCAATGTTCCCTAAACACTTAATTTATGTAACTTCTTAATATAGCATGTATGCTAACATATGTGGTAATCAGCATTTTACAATGATTTCGAATGCAGCTCATCCAATCAGAACTTATGTTCAAATAAACCATGTATTTAGGACAAAATAAAAAATAAAACTTCACTCTTTCCTCGCCATTGATGGAAATTTTCCATTCCGGCTTTCCATGTTTTCACTGTCATACAATAGGGGGCGCTATTAGACCTCTTCTGAAAGAGTTCTGAATCTCCAGATCAAACGACATATGAAGAAGACCAAGCAGAAACAAGCGATAGCATATGTAAGCAGATGCATATGTAAAATAACACGATCATCAACATTAAACTACACATAAATCAAAACTGCCTAACGTTATTGAATGAAATGTCGACCCAGGACGAGGTATAGGACTGTACACGCATTAGGGGTGTTATGGACTTGATCTACTCCATCTGTGTTTTGACCATCGTTCTGAATCCGATGGATGTAGTCTTTAACAAAAACAAAAACACGATTTTCTCAGCTTTTTGCTCAAAATGTTGCTTTTTTTTATGAAACTTACCCACATTCAAGTGTTGATAAAAACGAATGCATGAAGCTAGAATAAAACTGTTTTTGTTTTTTTTGGTTCTGTTCTTTCTTTTGATATATTGCTTGTTCAGATATTCATATAAATAAAATATTCTGGGGGCCATGAAATTTTGGGGGCGCTGGCTAGCAAATTCTTTCAAAAGCACTGGCAGGGATAATATATCCCTATATATATATATATTTATATATATATATATATATATGCTACTGGATATATTTTGCGTTCAAAGACTAATGGGGAAATATTCCATCATTAGATCCTAATGCAGACCATGAAATGATGATAAACTCTATTTTTATTAATGAATAGAAACCATGATTCAAGAAGACACTTAGAGGTGAAAGTGAGGTGTTTGTGGTTTCAAGCATTATATTATTTAATTCCCCATTGCTGAAGTATGAGCAGTGTTTTAAACACCCTCCCCAGGGCAGCATTACATTTACATGAGGTGAATCAGCATTTACAGCTCTTCTCTGAGCTAATGTAAGGACGTACCCATGAGCCTCTTTCATTAGCACACATTAAAGTCACCATCTGTCATAGATCTCTGATAAACCATAAACTTAATAAATTTACAGCAGAGCTGGCTAGAGAGAGAGATGTGGGGTTGACTCGTGTTGTATTAATGCAGTATTCTGCAGATGTGTCCGCCAGCTCTCACACTTAATGAAGCGGTTAGGGAAGTAAACAGAAGGTTAAAAAAAAAGGTCAGCAAAACGTCGCCTTCGTTCTTACGCAGAACCAGTTGCATAAACTATTAAGATAATAACAAATATAGCTGCAAGCAGCAATTAACGGGGTTCAAGCGTTTTAAGACCTCAATGCACACTATGCTGTTAAGGTCTAGGCCAACCAGAAATGTAGGGCTGACAGCCTGACACCATAACATATCCATGATGGAGAATATGCTAAAACACATTCACAAAAGAATGAAAGGCTGAAATGTTTACTGCTAGTGTCCTCTGTAAAACACCTTTTTCCATAGGTTTCACATTACTCATAAGCACAATTTTCAAAACTAATGTTTCAATAGATATGAAGTGATGGATTTGGATAAAATATGATTGTAAATGTTATAATAGTGATTTTATAATTTCTAAATGTGAATTATAGAAACACATTAGTAAGTAGTAAGAAAAAAAGACTATTATAATATAATAATATAATATAATATAATAAGACTCCTCTGCTATTGTGTGGTGGTTTGTGTTTTAGATATAGATATGTAACCCCTTTATAGGCAAAGATTGCAGATGGCCCCAGATTATTGTTGTTAAACATTCACTGCATTTTAAAACATCACACTTACTTGATCTGGACAAACTTGAGTATCATTGGAAAGATTAAAGACTCCAGCTTTGATATTTGACCCCTGTTTATGATAAAACTTGGTTGCAGTGACATTCATTTCTTAATTTGTGTCAGGATTGCAAAATAATCAATCTGTATTGTATGATATTTGAAATAGAATATCAACTCTCATATGAATTCACTCATGTCTACTGCGGTTTATTTGTGTTCAAATACATGCAGTTGCTAAGGTATTGTGGGTGGTTGCTAGGCAGTTTCTAAGGTATTGTGGGTGGTTGCTAGTGTGTTCTGGGTGGTTACTAGGCAGTTGCTAAGGTGTTTTAGTTGGTTGCTAGGGTATTTTGGGGAGTTGCTAGGGCGTTTCTAGGCGGTTGCTAGGGTGTTCAGGGCTTTGCTATGGTTTATTTGATGGTTGCTATGGTGTTAGGTGGTTAGTAGTTGTCATAGATGGTTACTATGGAGTTTTAACATAGTTCTTAAAATCTAGTAACGAGTGCCTTTAGTACAGTGTCCGTTAGGGCACTTAGTTCAAAAGTGTGCATATTTGGAGAAATGTTGATTTATTACCACGTTTGCAAAATATTTTGTCATACAGAATACCCTTTCTATTTATTTATTTATTTATTTATTTATTTATTATCCACTGAATTATGCGATCTGAAGAGCTGAAAGAGCGTTCAGAGTGAGCTCTGTCTCTCTTCTTCCTAATTTTCATCAGTTTATGACTTGTCGCACGTTCATTTGATCTCTATAGCTGTCAATCATTGTACGTGAGTCATCATAACCATAATCCTGCCCTTTGCATGACGCTGTCCTGTACAACCCTGTGCTCTGTGAAGAACGAACCAAAGAAACATTTCTACACTTTAAATAAGAAGCTAATAAACACGAATAAGATGGTTGATGGTTCGTGTGATTTTCATATTTCAGTATTTTTTATATGAATAAAGAATGTTTACATTATACATTCTAGCGATTAGCCGCACACTGTAAAACCCAACAAGTTCAGTTAACTAAAAACATTTGAGGACACCGAATACCTCAATTCAATTAATTTGATAAAAAACAATAGTTATGAGTAGGTACTCTGAACTTATTTTAATTGAGTCCACAAAAACAAGGATATTTCTTAATACACAATTAAACTGGATTTTAAGAAACCAATAGTTATGAGTAGGCTACTCTGAAGCTATTTCAGTTGAGGTCACTAAAAGAAGATATACATTGCAGTCAAGAAATTGAGTGATTAAAGTGATTCATTAAGTGATGATTGAGCATTAGTGAAGAGCACCTGCTGCTAACAAGCAGAATCATTAAAGGAACGAGAAATAACGAAAGAGAAACGCAGAACCTACAACTGACTTCATCCACAGCCTTAGATGAAATCCACTGAAGATAAAAGAAGACGTTAAATCTGTGAAGATCTCAGCAGAGGAGGATTAAACCACTCCACAAACAGCATTACCAGCTTCACTTATTACTAACCAGTTTGACTTTATTTCTGTCACGCATCTACAGAAGTTGCTATTGAGAATTAACAGGTTTATGTTGATGATTTATTGTTTCATTGAAGATGATGGAGATCAGCGTTTGCTTTAGTTGGGCTCTTGACCCTTGAATGTATAATATCAGTTTTCCTCTGGCTGCTGTGTTTAAAACACACTTGTTGTGACACAAAAGTCAAAAGAAAATATAATCAGGTGTGGTTGATGGTTGTGGTTTGATGATAAAACTCACAATTTAGTGACTTGATTCACTGAACTTATCCAGAGCCTAATCTCTGATTAAACAGGAGATATATTTATTAGTTTTATATTATTAATTACAGTATAAATGTGATACTGTAAGATCTATTGTTGTGACAATCAGATTTAAAAACCTCTGTGTTATTATGCTGACACACAGAGATCAAGAATCAGCATATGAATCTCAACAATGGTGACATTAACAGTTTCATGTCGCTGTGCATGCTGGGTACCAGCACAGGAACTCACTCCGGACTGCAGCATGCATTGTAGCATGAATACTTTTATCACCATTGCTGAGATTTATATGCTGATTCTTGATGTCTGTGTGAGTCTAAGTGATGCCATAGATGATAATCTTTTTGATAATCAAACTGTTTGTTAAATCTTTCACTTTATCTCTTTGCCACAAAACTGCTGGCTCTGATGTTGTAGAATCACAGTTTTACTATAATGAATAAAACTAATAATACATCACCTGCTTCACAAAAGAAAGCTTTTAGTTTGACATTACGTTTCAGCTGTTATTTTGTCTATGGAGCAAATGACATGAATATTGTGTGTATGTGTGAAAAACAACGTGATTACAAAGGCATAAAACTAGTTAGCGCCAACTAGGGGGCCGATTTCTTTCAAAATTTTCACACAACTCTAGAGCCATGAGTTGAACATGCTCACAGAGTTTCGTTACGATCAGCCTTTGGTAACCTTGTCTGATAGCTACTCAAATTTCATTGGTGGCCATGTTTTTCGAGATACGCCAATGTCCTCAAAGATTATCATGCCACCTCGTACAAAGACAGCGCATGCCAATTTTCAAGTCATTTGGGCTAATGGTTGGGAGGTTATAGACATTTCAATGTTTTTTGGCACCACCAAGTGGCCAATCGTCACGATTTTTTTCAAGTGACCTCAGATTGAGCTCATACACGTGTCCCGAATTTGGTGAAAATATCGAGTTCATAGACTGTAAAAAAAGATCTAGTTCCGTTCATGAGTTATAGCCATTTATGTAAAAGTGGCCGCTGACACCCCCTAGCGACCGTCGAGCGAAATTTCAAAATTTCTTGATAATTATTGACAATCAGACTCCAGAGAATCTTGCTGCACTGGTTTGGTTCCGATTGGGCCAAAAGCCGAGAACTAGCTAGTGCGCAAAAGTAGGTTTTTCACAAAAGCCAAAATTACTCAAAATTGTCGCCTGAAGGGTGAGCAAATCCCCAAAACAATTCCAACGATATAAGACACTTGAGCCTACGCCTAACGGGAGTTATGGGCCATTTTGTACCTTTGACCGCTGTAGCGCCCCCGTCAGGCGGATCGGAACAGGCCTTGGTGACGTTTTGGGCGGTGTGAGTAGGCCTACTACCAGCCCTCAAAGTTTCAAGTCTCCACGGTTCGTTCTGCCCGATCACTTTTAGGGGAGAATGCTGATCCTTGGAAAAATTAACAATAACAATATTTCAGCGCTGCGCGCTTGAACCCCTAATACAAAATAACTAGTCTGATCAACTAGCAGTTAAAGAAGGGGTAAACTTACATTTTGGAATCAAGTTAGGCTGACCTAAGTTTTAATAGTAGAAAACCTATAAGAAATAGTAGAAAACATAAATAAAGCAGACTTCTGGGTCCTTACCTTGAATTATTTGTCCCACTCTGTCACTGACTAGATATGTTAAAAAAAATAATGTAGGCCTGGTAACATAAGACATTTGGCATTATCAGGACCCTCAAATATTCCCGCATTGCATTATTATAAATGATATTCAACATTATATATAGAAGTTTAATGTAGTACTGGCACTAACCTCTGTAAACCTGAATTTTTTTCTCACATTTTCATTTTAGGTGAACTACATATTGTTGCATTTTTGCATTGCGATATATTGTGACTCGCCTAATAGATATGTTTAATAAGTCACACATAAAATTAGTTACATTTCTACTATTTGTTTTTGATGTTTTAAAGTTCTGTTCATTGATATTTCATTAAGTAAATTTTGTTAGATAAATATTAAGATTTAGTAAGTAGTTGTCGTAAATGTAGTGCTGGGCGATAAACGATCGATATATCGAGTTTGTGATAAAATTTACGTCGATAAACGGTGATAGGCTCTGGATATTTTTACTCGATATGGATTTATCTAACTATCACACAGCAGAAATAAATATGACTAGTCAGTAACTTGCATGTCGCTAATCATTATTAAAATATTTCTGTCTCTATGTGGATGAACAGCACGTTTTTCTCCGATACACAAACTCACACACATGTGGCGATCACGGTGTTTCCAGCATCTGCGTCTCGATATGTGGACATGAACTCATTCCAAGAGTCACTTCAAGAGCTTTTCACTGTTTCATTTTTAGAAAAACTACTTTCAAATTCGCACTTAAACTGAAATGACAAGTTTAGCTTAGAAAAAGTATGACAAATATATCAACTACTGCATGTTTACTAAAATGTACTTCTCAAAGTAGGCTAATAATAATATTATTATTTCTACATGTATCATACAATATATTTTTTTACCCATGTTTTAAAATTATATAGTTCTGTTGCACATCATCTTTTTTGACAAAATAAAACAGTGTAATCAAATGAAAATAGAACAATTTACAACAACACTTAAGTTTGACTGCATTTTTTAAGTTTATATACACATGTATTACATAAAAAACAGAATGCCAAAAGAATAAAATGGAAAAAACTATTTACCTAGTTGAAAATAAAATGGACATCATGGGGACCTAAATTAAAAGGTAACTCTGTGGAGTTTAATTCTGAACAAACAACTTTACATTCATTCTCAAGGTCTAACAAATATGCAGAAAGCATTTCCTTCTCCATTAATGGTAAATTAATATTGTAATAAATATTAATATCATATGGGGGAATTCTTTTTTTGACCATATCCCCCAGCCCTACATGAGTGTCTCTTTACTAGCTGGTATGCAACATGTATTTAATGATACTGATCCTTCTTTGACAACGTTAAATAAACCTAAGCTTTATTTCCAGACAGACACCACACAGTTTGGAGAGTCAGATGTTGATTCAGTAAATCTGATAGATTCAGTAAACAATTCTTCAAACCAATACAGGCCCATCCACTTTATCATTTAACATCTGGTCCCAAATTAACTAGACCCTACTGAGTGAATCTTTTAGGCTAAACTCACAGCTACGGTTACTTGCACCTGTTACCCACTCGTCACACATTGCTATAACATTTCATTTAGGATGGATTTAAATCCGTTTATCAGCAAACATTTTGGCAAACAAAACAAGTTCCGTCATGAGCTCAGCCATGTCATAACAGTTGATTAAAAAAAAGACAGTTGAGTTTGATAAAAAAAAGACAGTTGAGTTTCAGACAAATTTTATTACAGTTACAAGACTGATTATAAGGGAGACCAAATTACAAAATCCTGCATAACAGAAGTGAAACCATAAAATATCAAAACTAAAATCGAATGAGGATGACTGATGGCGGTCTTCCAGTGGTCCGTTGAACAGAAGTGGGCGGAGTCATTACATGGCTTCTTCAAATGAGACGATCACCAGGCTCAAAATACATGGAAAGGCTCATAACGTAACCATAACAATGACGTTTCTTTAAGACGCATAATAAAAAAAGAAAATCTCTCCTTTATTTCTAGTATATCAACAATTACCTGTTAGAACAACCATTCATAATTTGTCAACCAACCTCAAGAAACATTTACAGTAAAGCCAAAATGATTTGACATAAGCTAATCAAAAGACTTTCTATTGCAAAACTAATGAAACGATGCCACCACGTGGTCACCATGTCTAACTGCATGAAGGACTGAGTGTAGAAGATCATGAAACCGTACACTTCCCCAACCGCCTCTATTTCTGCCTTCTTCACCTCAGTACTGATGGCAGAACAGCAGCGGGAGGGTAGATGGGTAAGAACAGCGCTTGCTAGAGCCGATACAGCAAAGAATGGGAGATACAGGCGGGAGAGCTCATTCAAATGGAATCAAAGTTCATTTAGATTGTGATCTCATTCATTCGCTGTCGAATTTTATTGAGTTCACTGTGGTGGAGATGGCGCCGCCAACGTAACTGCCACGCTTCTTCTTTGTCTTTTCATGCCGGAAAGATTTGCCCTTGGTAAATTTAAGCACATTGTTGGCTTTCTGCCCCCAGTCTCCGTTGGCGCCCATCTTGAAGTAAATAATCAAAGAGTCAAACAAATGAAACAAAGCACTACACATGCACGAGGACAATCTCCTTACAGTAAATATTGGCCTAATATGCATTCACGTGTTTATAAATCTCACCTTTGCGTCAAATGAATTGTCTGCCAGTCGGGGGTCCACATCAATTTCCTCGTCTCTTACTCTACGGAAAGGAGCATTGGTTTCCTTTACAAGCCACACAACCGAGAAACAAACAGAAAATGCATTTAAGCAGAAGTGCATAACCAAACAGTCGTGACAATATGGCTGTGTGGCGCTTCCTACTGTGGGAACGGAGAATTTACCTCTGCTAACAGCCAATTTAATAATAATCATTTGAAAAAATGTGTTTTACCAGTTTTAAAACTTGTCCACCAGACAAAAATGTAATTCTTTTTGAAGACTTGGTCTAAACTTCTCAAATCATATTAGGGCAGCACAATTAATCAGTAAAAGACTGCGATCTTATTCCTAAATGGCCACGAAGCCATGTCTATTATGCCCGTTTCACATCGCGTGATTTGCCGCTGCCCATGTTAATGAATGATGCGTGTCCACTGGTGCGGAGCAGAGCGAGCGTTGGAAGTTGAGCTTCACGCTCGCGCTTGTGTAAAGCAGAACTTCCTGAAAGCGCTCGCTCTGCTTCTCGCCGGTTGAAAACTAAGGTTAAGCTTTGAAAGTACGATCATCACACTGCAACATTCAAATCCGCGTTCGTGCTTCCGCTGATCTGCACAAAGCAGCTGCTATGTAAATGTAAAGTATGAGGCACAAACAGTCTTTTCAACCACACATTAGTGTTATTTTTGTGTTACAAACATTTAAATAACGGTATAAAAGCGTACTGGGATAAAAAAAAAGTATGTTGACACTTGTATCGTATTGCTTATCGTTACACCAGTAGGTGGCGACAAACGAAAAGTGTTTGTCATTAAATCATTCATAGATTTATTCACAAAAACTCATTCATCCAATAACGAAACAAGTCTTGATGAATGAGAGGTTGTCCAAATTAATATATCTTGTAAACTCCAGGTTCTGACAAAACTGTAATGGCTTTAGTCTATTTAAATGTTATTTTGTTTATTTTGTCTTTTTTCTTCAGAATCGTGGGAGAATCGCAATCTCCATTTCTCACAAAAGAAATCGTGATTCAATTTAATTCCGAATCCTGCAGCTCTAATTCATGTGGATTACTTTGAGGCTTCAAAAGTTCGGTTTTGGTGGAACGGACTTTGAATAAGATGCAGAGAAATCTCTCAGATTTCATATCACTGAAGCCGATATACAGGTCCTTCTCAAAAAATTAGCATATTGTGATAAAGTTCATTATTTCCATAATGTAATGATAAAAATTAAACTTTCATATATTTTAGATTCATTGCACACCAACTGAAATATTTCAGGTCTTTTATTGTTTTAATACTGATGATTTTGGCATACAGCTCATGAAAACCCAAAATTCCTGTCTCAAAATTAGCATATCATGAAAAGGGTCTCTAAACAAGCTATTAACCTAATCATCTGAATCAACTAATTAACTCTAAACACCTGCAAAAGATTCCTGAGGCTTTTAAAAACTCCCAGCCTGTTTCATTACTCAAAACCGCAATCATGGGTAAGACTGCCAACCTGACTGCTGTCCAGAAGGCCATCATTGACACCCTCAAGCAAGAGGGTAAGACAGAAAGAAATTTCTGAACAAATAGTCTGTTCCCAGAGTGCTGTATCAAGGCACCTCAGTGGGAAGTCTGTGGGAAGGAAAAAGTGTGGCAAAAAACGCTGCACAACGAGAAGAGGTGACCGGACCCTGAGGAAGATTGTGGAGAAGGACCGATTCCAGACCTTGGGGGACCTGCGGAAGCAGTGGACTGAGTCTGGAGTAGAAACATCCAGAGCCACCGTGCACAGGCGTGTGCAGGAAATGGGCTACAGGTGCCGCATTCCCCAGGTCAAGCCACTTTTGAACCAGAAACAGCGGCAGAAGCGCCTGACCTGGGCTACAGAGAAGCAGCACTGGACTGTTGCTCAGTTTTGCATGTCATTAGGAAATCAAGGTGCCAGAGTCTGGAGGAAGACTGGGGAGAAGGAAATGCCAAAATGCCTGAAGTCCAGTGTCAAGTACCCACAGTCAGTGATGGTCTTGGGTGCCATGTCAGCTGCTGGTGTTGGTGCACTGTGTTTTATCAAGGGCAGGGTCAATACAGCTAGCTATCAGGAGATTTTGGAGCACTTCATGCTTCCATCTGCTGAAAAGCTTTATGGAGATGAAGATTTCATTTTTCAGCACGACCTGGCACCTGCTCACAGTGCCAAAACCACTGGTAAATGGTTTACTGACCATGGTATTACTGTGCTCAATTGGCCTGCCAACTCTCCTGACCTGAACCCCATAGAGAATCTGTGGGATATTGTGAAGAGAAAGTTGAGAGACGCAAGACCCAACACTCTGGATGAGCTTAAGGCCGCTATCGAAGCATCCTGGGCCTCCATAACACCTCAGCAGTGCCACAGGCTGATTGCCTCCATGCCACGCCGCATTGAAGCACTCATTTCTGCAAAAGGATTCCCGACCAAGTATTGACTATTGAGTGCATAACTGAACATAATTATTTGAAGGTTGACTTTTTTTTTGTATTAAAAACACTTCTTTTATTGGTCGGATGAAATATGCTAATTTTTTTAGACAGGAATTTTGGGTTTTCATGAGCTGTATGCCAAAATCATCAGAATTAAAACAATAAAAGACCTGAAATATTTCAGTTGGTGTGCAATGAATCTAAAATATATGAAAGTTTAATTTTGATCATTACATTATGGAAAATAATGAACTTTATCACAATATGCTAATTTTTTGAGAAGGACCTGTACTAGTGTTTGTCACATGTTTCCAGGAATCAGAATCCTCAACCCCTGGGTGTTTGAATATGCACTGAGCCAACACACACACACACACAAACAAACACAGGCATTTACCTTCTGTTTGGTTCTGGGGAAGGTCTGAGGTGTGGATGTGGGGACTTTTTTATTCTTGGGTGTTGTCTTGCTCTGTGTGCCTGTTGGAGGAAGAGAGACAAAAAACAAATGTGAGTGCTTTAAAAAGAAAGTTAAACAATTTACAATAAACACTTACATATCAACAGTTTTACACTGACATGTGAACTGCGTCCAGACACAAAATGGAGCAAACCAAATTTGCTGTGCATGTTTTGTAGAGTATCACATTGTTAGCTTACCAACATGTGAACTCTAAACACCATTGTATTCAATTATGACTTGAGTGTTCTCTTTGTGTAAGAGCAGTATAGGGCTGTAAAAAAAAAAAAAAAGCTGTAATAGGGCTGTCGCTATAACGTGTTAATTTAATTAATTGGTTATGGGGAATTGGATTTGGTTATTAAAGTTTAGAGTATTAACGCATTTAACGCAGCCGCCCAACCCCAGACCCCCGCAGGTCATCTTACGTTACAAATTCGATTGTGACAAAAATAGTCATGAGTTTTTCTTATTTAGAGTGTCATTTTAATAAATAAATAAAACTCATTTTGCATTCCACTGTGCCACCATTGTTTTTCTATGTAAATAAATATACACTTGATGTTTGTCTTTGACTGTTGTACTTGCATCTTGCAGTCAATTTAAAAAAGTTTAACTTTAAAAAAAAATAGTCTTGACTTTTTTTTCCAATTCCACTGACCTTGACCCTGTCTTGAGTGAACGCAAAAACGCGTCTTCTGTGAATGTGCTAAATGGTGCTCGCATCTCGCACGCAAGTGCCATGTTTTTAAAAATAACATCAAGTTAGTTAAAGTCTTATAAAATGTCTCGAGACTTAGCTTTTTTATTTTCAAGTGCTGAGTGGTGCTCGGTGTTGTAGGCGAAATAGTTGAAAGTTTCAATTTTTTTGTGTTTATGTAATACATAACACTCTCTGTTAAAGGTAATAAGAACCGGCCTTAGAGCCAGCAACACACGTTTGCATCAGCCAATACCATTTGTTGCAGAAGTGACCGGAGTCTTGGTTTCCTCTTCCTCAGACGAGTCCTCAGAAGAGCTGCTGGCTTTGGCTTTAGCAGCCTGTGCTTTTTTAGCGGGTGGAGTTTTGACAGCCGGTGTTTTAGACGGCTCCTCTTCATCAGAACTGCTGTCATCCGAGGATGAAGACTCTGCTGTCTTTTTGGCCGGCGTCTTCGCTGCAGAGGTGGGGGTTTGTTTCGCAGGCTTTCCATTGGCGACTGCAGGCTTGGCGGGAGTCTTCTTCACTTCCGCCTCAGAGTCTGAGCTGTCTGATGAATCTGAGCTACTGCTCTCGGCTTTCTTCACAGCTGGCTTCGTGACTGCCTTCACGACTGGCTTAACGACTGGTTTAGCTGCTGCTGCTGCTTTGGGCGTCACAGTAGCCTTTACTTTCTTCTCGTCTTCACTGGAACTGTCGTCTTCACTGCTGCTGGACTTGGCTGTGGCCTTACTGGCTGGAGCCGGTGGTTTAGCAGCAGAGGCAGGGCTCTTAGCAGTCGCTGCTGGTTTCGGGGTCTTAGCAGCTGGAGTCTCGGCCTCTGAATCAGAGCTGTCAGTCTCAGAGTCAGAACTGCTCCCGGCTGGTTTAGCTGCAGGTTTCGCTGGGGTAGCCGGTTTGGATACCGGTGTGGTGGCGGCGACTTTCTTCTGTGGTTCCTCATCTGATGAGCTGTCTGAATCTGAACTGCTTTCAGCGGGTTTAGCTGCAGGGGTAGATTTGGCTGAGGTAGCCACAGGTTTAGATTTGGATACAGGTGTGGTGGAGGCGGCTTTCTTTTGAGGTTCCTCTTCATCTGAAGAGCTGTCCGAGTCTGAGCTGCTCTCCGCTGGTTTATTGGTTGGTTTGGCTGGGGCAGGTTTGGATACCGGTGTGGTGGCAGGTTTCTTCTGAGTGCTCAAAGGCTTGGACGTGACTGCTGGTTTAGCTGGTGCCTCATCTTCAGAACTGTCCGAATCTGTGGGAGGTAAAACAGATCTATAAGCTAATACAATCTTGATCATCAGCACTCACTCTGGATCTCTTTACTTATACTCGCATCATTCCAAACCTGAATGAACAACTATGATGAAACAAATGTTAGTTAATCCATTCCAAATAATGGCAAAAAAATTCAAAACTGGCAGTTGAGATTTGCTATAAAATAACACGAGTACTGCATGGAAGAAAAAAGTAGCTAGAAATAATGTATCCAATTTGAGTATATGAAACTGTACGATAGCTTACATTTTTGCAATGATATAAGCAATAACAAAAGTTATTATATAGTAGGGCTGTGACGGTATGGGATTTTTTCTTACCGCGGTGAAGCAGCAACAAATCTCGCGGTTTGGCGGTTAACCAATTACATTTTAATACAGTTTAATTACATTTCAATCTAAGGATTTGCTTGCCCAATTTCTTTTTTAGATTTTCTGTTTTTTACTCAAATTAGATATAAGGTATCCAAAATACAACTTATTTAATATATATTAAATACTATTATTGTTCAATAAATAATAATTTATATTATAATGTTGACGTACTTGGTATTGAGAAACGGTCTGATGGGGGTTTATCAACAACTTCAGTGCAGGCTATATAGTTGTGCCAGTAGGTGGCGGCAAGGGACTGACTTTGAGAGCGAGTTAGTAGACCATGCAAAAAAAAAAAAAAAGCCGATTCATTCTGGAACGAAGCAAGGTTGTAAACAAAGAAATTATTATTTTAAACTTTGAACAACACCTTAGGCGCAACCTCCAAGCAAAGCGGGGTGAAGCTGAATCTGATGCTTCACAAAGATCAATTAATTGACTAGTGCCGTCCCAATCATGGGAAATCCCCTTAACCATTGAAGGGATACCATGACAAAGATCTTTTTTCTCATTTAAATAGATTTTTCTTCATGAATATATGATTAGGGATGCACCGAATATTCGGTCACCGAATATTTTTGGCCGAAAATGGCGCAAAAGTGCATTTTCGGTTTTCGGCTGAAAGACTTATCACCGAAACAATTTGGCCGAAATGTTGTGATGACGCAAACAGAAACCGCGACCTGCATGTGCTCGTCTCAAGCAACATGTCTGCGGTGTGGACGTATTTCCATGCGTATTTCAGTATATCTGAACCCACGAGGAGACGGAAGCCTTGTTTATACTTTCGCCTTCCTCCGCAGCGCGAGTCTCCACAGACAGCGCGTGCACCTCTCCAAACGGTCGAGGCGTTTATACTCGACGCGCTCGCCGTTGTACTATTCTTTGAAACGACAGGGGGCGACTCAAGTAACTATCCTCTAACCATCAGGAAAATTTTATATTAAATTTATGCAATTGAAATGCCTTGATTTTAGTAAAGTTTGTACACAGTCATAGCCATAAATGCAATGGTACTAATAATTGGCATAATTTCTTTCGGTGTTGCGGTTTTCGGCCTTGGTTTCCTCTTTTTCGGTTTCGGCCAAGAATTTTCATTTCGGTGCATCCCTACATATGATACCTGGAAAAAATATATGAGAAACGGCTCAATATCTATATCAGACAGGCTACAGCGTTAATTTAGTGTGAAAATATTATATTTGTGGGGGTTTTTTTTTATTAAACTAATTTTATATACATTGTCTTTCAATAATTCAAGCACTTTACAAGTACCTCTTCATAAATATGGCTTTTTCAAGGGTTTTGCAAGACTTCATTTAAAAAATAACAATCAAGCACTTGAGATTTGCTATATAGTACATAATGAGAGTGCACCATATGTTTCCAAGTAATTTGGAAATAAAATAACTGGACATAATGACAACAACAGACCTGAACTTGAGGAATCATCTTTCTTAGCAGTTGTTTGAGGAGCAGCTTTAGCAGGGGTTGCCTTTGGAGTAGCAGCTTTTGCAGGAGTTTTCTTTTGAGGAGCAGCTTTAGCAGGGGTTGCCTTTGGAGTAGCAGCTTTTGCAGGAGTTTTCTTTTGAGGAGCAGCTTTAGCAGGAGTTGTCTTTGGAGTTGCAGATTTAGCAGGGGTTGCCTTGGCCGGAGTAGGCTTTGTGGCCGGTGCGTCGTCTTCAGACTCTGAGCTGGATGAAGAAGATTCTTTTGCAGCAGGCGTGACTTTAGCTGGCGTTTTCTTGGCGGGCGCAGGTTTAACTGGGACAACTTTAGCTGCTGGTTTCTTGGCCTCTTCATCGTCAGAGTCTTCAGAGCTAGAAGATTCGTCTGCAGCTGGAGTGACTTTAGCGGGTACGGCTTTAGCTTGAGTGACTTTAGCAGGTGTAGATTTAGCAGATGCAGCTTTTGCAGGTGTGACTTTGACAGCTGGCTTTGCTGCTTCGTCCTCGGAGCTTGAAGAATCTGAGCTTGAAGAGTCCTTTTTCTGAGCAGGAGCAACCTTTGTAGGAGGCTTCTTAACTGGGGCTGCTTTCACGGGCACAGCTTTGACCGCTGGCTTCTTTGCTTCATCCTCTGAGCTTGAATCTGAGAAAAAGAAAGTTCATTAGCACTCAAGAGACACAGAGGGGAAAAACAAACCCCCAATAGTGACCTGGTGGTGATAATCTGCAGAGAGTGACGTACCAGAGCTGTCAGAACTGGAGTCCTTCTTAGCAGAAGCTTTGGGAGTCACAGTCTTAACTGCGGCCGCTTGGAAAAAGGATAGGAAAAAGAAATTATATTTTGCTTGAAGAACTTGCACCTATAATTTGGACATCTTAATAAGCAAGCACATTTTCTAACCAATCCCTATGATAGTAACACATTAAAGAATTATATATAAACTAAAGACTTTGTACATCATGGCAGTTTTGTTATAATGCCTTTAAAAACTGCCTTTTTTTAATTCAAATGTACTAGGACTGGGCGATACGTCCATCTCGTTTGCCTAGTATTCTGCTCTGGTATCGAAATTACAATGTAGATGTCATAGCAACCTTATTTCCAGCAAATATATACTTATAATATACACTCACCGGCCACTTTATTAGGTACACCTGTCCAACTGCTCGTTAACACTTAATTTCTAAGCAGCCAATCACATGGCGGCAACTCAGTGCATTTAGGCATGTAGACATGGTCAAGACAATCTCCTGCAGTTCAAACCGAGCATCAGTATGGGGAAGAAAGGTGATTTGAGTGACTTTGAACGTGGCATGATTGTTGGTGCCAGAAGGGCTGGTCTGAGTATTTCAGAAACTGCTAATCTACTGGGATTTTCACGCACAACCATCTCTAGGGTTTACAGAGAATGGTCCGAAAAAGAAAAAACATCCAGTGAGCGGCAGTTCTGTGGGCGGAAATGCCTTGTTGATGCCAGAGGTCAGAGGAGAATGGCCAGACTGGTTCGAGCTGATAGAAGGGCAACAGTGACTGAAATAACCACTCGTTACAACCGAGGTATGCAGCAAAGCATTTGTGAAGCCACAACACGCACAACCTTGAGGCGGATGGGCTACAACAGCAGAAGACTCCACCGGGTACCACTCATCTCCACTACAAATAGGAAAAAGAGGCTACAATTTGCAAGAGCTCACCAAAATTGACCAGTTGAAGACTGGAAAAATGTTGCCTGGTCTGATGAGTCTCGATTTCTGTTGAGACATTCAGATGTTAGAGTCAGAATTTGGCGTAAACAGAATGAGAACATGGAACCATCATGCCTTGTTACCACTGTGCAGGCTGGTGGTGGTGGTGTAATGGTGTGGGGGATGTTTTCCTGGCACACTTTAGGCCCCTTAGTGCCAATTGGGCATCGTTTAAATGCCACGGCCTACCTGAGCATTGTTTCTGACCATGTCCATCCCTTTATGGCCACCATGTACCCATCCTCTGATGGCTACTTCCACCATGTCACAAAGCTCTAATCATTTCAAATTGGTTTCTTGAACATGACAATGAGTTCACTGTACTAAAATGGCCTCCACAGTCACCAGATCTCAACCCAATAGAGCATCTTTGGGATGTGGTGGAACGGGAGATTCGCATCATGGATGTGCAGCCGACAAATCTGCGGCAACTGTGTGATGCCATCATGTCAATATGGACCAAACTCCCTGAGGAATGCTTCCAGCACCTTGTTGAATCTATGCCACGAAGAATTGAGGCAGTTCTGAAGGCAAAAGGGGGTCCAACCCGTTACTAGCATGGGGTACCTAATAAAGTGGCCGGTGAGTGTATATCACCATCGTAAAAAAAAAATATATTACTATAAGGATTTGGTCATATGGCCGAGTTAAATAATAGTGATTATAATACTGACCAAAATAATAGTGATTATGATTTTTGGCTTAGTCGAGCAGCCCTACAGGACACCTCAAACTCTTACCGGGGGCTTTGACTGGAGCACGAGTTGTCAGTGCTGCAGGGGGCGGGACGGCACTGAATTGTCCTGTGAATAGAGATGCTCAATTTCACATTGGTGTCCTTTTTCAGAAAATAATTTTTGCCTCATATAAGGTGCACTAAGGTTTTCTGACAAATGTTCAAATGAAGTATGTTCATGACAGACTCTAGTCATATACTGTCCTGAAAAGCCATTTAATGTTATGTTGAGATCACATGATCTGGTGAATGCTGCACCTATGGTGAAGTTTTCAGTGTAAAGTCCAAGATCACTGTAATATTGGTGATATAAGCCAGAAAAACCCTCTTTTCAGTGCACCTTTAAGACAGATGTGAAAGAAAAGCAGTAATACCAGTCTTGGCTTTCTTAGTAGGAGGGGCATCTTCCTCGTCTGAGGACGACTCCTCACTGCTGGACTCTGCAGGGTCCGCAGGTTTGGCTGGAGGGGTCTTCACCGGGACTGCTGCTTTTACTGCTTTCTGTGATAAAGTGAAAGGAACATATCAATCTCAAACCATCAACAAAAAGAATTTTTTTTTATATAAATATGGAACTGTGAAATTTGTGAACGTTTCTTCACTTTCACATTAGCGTCTAAAGTACATAAATCATGGTTTATAAGACTAGTTTATTCTTTTTATCTTAAATAAAATTCCCTAATGTGAATATTAAACCTCAGAAAAACTGCTATTTAAATACAAAGTCCCCGGTATGTTAGCCAAAATAAAAAGGAATTTTTCAAAACTCATTTGATTACATTTTAAAATAGGGGTGTGCGATATCACGATTTTTGATCATGGACAATTAAAATGTCTCCACGATCTGCTTTTGAAGAAATGTCGTAGTATCCTTCTACAGTGCATTCTATCAGTTGCAGTTCTGGCGCCTCAGTCTCAACATACTGTACGACGCAACGTATATTTACACGCAGAGGTAGAGTTACACTCACGGGACACTGCTAGGGGTGCTCCGATCAGGATTTTTGGGGCCGATCACCGATCGCCGATTACTGGAAGCTGTATCACCCGATACCGATAACCGATTACAGGGTCTATTTGAAGACTTCTTTTTATCATGTAGCATTACTTATTAAACTATATTTAACAACAATGTACATTAAGTATTACATTTAAGAGAAGACAATGCATATTGAATTGACACCTGTGTATTTATTTGCAAGCAACATGTATTAACATAGAAGCTTGGTTATTGGGAGCAGCTTAGGGCTTGACATACAACTTTCCTGTAGAATATAAAATAAAATGAAGTCTTTAAATTTAGCTTTAGACTACTTTAAACATTATTTTGACTATAGCCTTTTTTTGTTGCTGTTTTTAGTTTAGAGTCAGTCAGCCATCAGTTTTTCTAATACACTTAAAGGACCACAGGTAGTAAAGTGCACAGCAACAAAAAAAAAAAAAAAAAAAAAAAAAAAAAAAAAAAACTTCCATATCTGTATCTATAACTTTGCTTTTTTCTGGGATGCTTCGTCAGATTTTGTGGGCATTTAGAGAGGAAGAGAGAGGTAGACAAACCTGTGTGTGTGTGTGTGTGTGTGTGTGTGTGTGTGTGTGTGTGTGTGTGTGTGTGTGTGTGTGAAGAACCCTTGCAAAATTATTTTAAACATTAAGAAAGCCACCACTACTGGTCATATCTATGTTTAGATTGATTTTTTTAGATCCAGTGATTTTTTTAGATCCAGTGAAGTCTGTCCCACCATGTACCTAATATAAATAAATAAAACATCTTCAGTTAACTAGCAGATTATTCATTTAGTTCGCTATTAAATAAGAAATCTAGCGCTAAAATGTGTTTTTGAACTCAAGCTGCACGCTCGTTGCCGCGGCGATCAGTTGCATGGATACAGTGCTCTGTGTCTCGCGCAGTCTTCACTCGGACACGCGCTTCAATCTATCGCCGTTGCGGACTCTTATTCATTCCGGTGTAATCACAAAATAAAACACAAACGTATCCTTGCTTGATATAACTGTAACCGCTGATGAACATATTCAGTTTTGATGAGAGAAAATATGTACGAGTGATTTGACGGACGCACAGGGAGGGGGGGTTGGATACATTTTTGTCATTGGTTGTTGCGTTAAATCTTACCCAGATACAATAGTGCTATTTTCTGATTGGCTATTGTGTAGCTCGACGAACAACACCAGAGGAAACGCGCTTGATTCATGCCGGTTCCACAGTGAGAGCGGCGCGGCCAGAGTTTTGGCCGCTGCGAAATATTAAATATATTACAAATAGTTTTTCAGCGTGAGAAATACAATGTGTGGCGGGAGAGCGTGACAAAAGACCTAAATGAGTGACTGTCACGCTCAATGCTTGATACTTGAGAGCCCTGTTGTAGAATAGAATTGCCAGACCGGTGAAGCCATTTTTACCAGTGCGTAAAAAAATTGTCTCGCGAGTTTTGCCTCATCTGATCGGCTTTTCTGGATCGGCCTTTATAGAGACCGCCGATCACACATCCCAAAGCAATTATCGGCCGATTATGATCGGCGACCGATCAATCGGAGCACCCTTAGACACTGCAATTCACAAAAGTTCATTATTTGCATGGTTAAACATTTCATTCGCGTGCTGATGCGCTGTTCTAACATGAGCTTTACTGAGCGCATACACCCGAAGCACACAGGCACTATAAGCCTGGAAACAGCGACTGGTTAGTAAGTAACTAAGTTATATTTCGAGTCTTATTGCGCTAATACTGTCAAATACACACAAGGTTTACATTAACACAGTAGGTTGTGTCAAAAGTGAAAGCAAACATTTAAGAGAAAATCGAGTGTGTGCTGTCATATGCATGTATATTAGATGAGTGCAGGTCTTAAAGGGATACTCCACTTTTTTTGGAAATAGGCTCATTTTACAACTCCCCCAGAGTTAAACTGTTGAGTTTTACCGTTTTTGAACCCATTCAGGCGAACTATACTTTACTTACAGGAACTATACTTTCATTCCTGCGTAATAATCAAGAAACTTTACTGCCGTACCATGAGTGCAGCAGGCGTAATGATATGACGCAGCGCCTGAAAATAGTTCCGTTGTGTTGACGGAAGGTGGCCTATTTTCAGGCGCTGCGTCATATCATTACGCCTGCTGCACTCATGGTACGGCAGAGAAGTTTCTTGATTATTACGCAGGAATGAGAGTATAGTTCCTAGCCATATCAGCCTAGAAAATCGCAACTTTACATTTTCCGTCGGTCTTAGTGCACGATGTAACTACAGAAGAGTCAAGTTTTAAATAGGAAAAATATCGAAACTCTTTGGTCATTTTTTTTTTAGAAATGCTAATGGTCTTGTCCACTTCAATGATGTATGCTAAGCTATGCTAAAAGTGGTACCGCCAGAACCGGAGATCGGCTGAATGAATTCAAAAACAGTAAAACTCAACAGTTTAACTCTGGGGGAGTTGTAAAATGAGCCTATTTCCAAAAAAAGTGGAGTATCCCTTTAAAGAGACAGTAGCCCAATAGTAAACATGCTGCCGCTTGTCCTTAAAGGGACAGTTCACCCAAATATGAAAATTCTGTCCTTATTTACTCGCTCTAATGTTGTTCCAAACCTGTATTAATTTCTTTCTTGTGCTGAACACAAAATATGATATTTTGAAGAATGTGTGTAACCAAACAGCTGCTGGTCTCCATTGACTTACATAGTAGGAAAAAATATATTATGGAAGTCTCTGGGGACCAGCAACTGTTTGGTTACACACATTCTTCAAAATAACTTATTTTCAACTGAAGAAAGAAACTTATTCGGGTTTAAAACAACTTGAGAGGGTAAATGATGGCAATCTTTATTTTTGGGTGAACTATCCCTTTAATGTTCATAAAAAAAACAGAAAACAGAAAATCACTCACTGCTCTTAAAGGCTGATTTATGCTTCTGCGTCGGACCTACGCCGGAGCCTCTATGCTGTAGACTACGCGTTGGTTTTCATTTATACTTGTTGGACGCAGAGGGAACATGTGAAACCCGAGGGAGCGGTTCTAGCAGACCAATCACAGCGCTTGCATCCGCGTAGAATTGATGCGTTGTTACATTTTTGGAGAGGTGCACGTCAGGGTACGCCGAAGGGTACGCGCGCTACACACAGCCTACGACATAGCTACGGCGGGAGGTCGACGCAGAAGTATAAATTGGGCTTAACTTAAGTCTATGTAGTGTTTTATTTTTATATTTGTTCTTAATTTATCTTAATCTTTCTTAAATGTTACTGTTAAATACACCTACTGTAGCTGAAAATATAAAGCACTGTTTATTTCAGTTGTAGATTATGTTGTGTGTATGTAATGTGTATCTTTGTTCTTATCTTTTAATAGCAAAGAAAATAATGACAAAGATTTTTATTTTCGTCACTTTGGCCTAAATGTCTGCCATTCTTTTTTATTTTATATTTTGTTTCCTTGTAAGGCTAGGTTTTTTTAAATAGGGACATTAGTTTGGCTGTAACGCCCAGTCACTTGCAAAATAGTAAAACCATCATGAAAAAGAATCTTGATAATCTGAAAATAATCGTGATATTAAATTTATGATATGGCAAAAATATCCTATGATCTAAAAATGTAACTATGTAATAAGCAATTAAAACAATTTGGGAAACAGAAAAATAAATAGTGAATTCTAATGCATGTTAGTATGTTAAAAGACCTTAGCTGGAGCCTCGTCCTCAGATTCACTCGAGCTGTCCTCACTGCTGCTGCTGTCCTGCTTCTTCTGAGCTGCAGGTACAGGAGTGGACGCCGATTTAGGGGTCCCTGCCACAGGCTTGGCCCCTGGAGACCACAGATCATCACTTTGAACATGCAACTGACTGAGTAAGCCCCGAGTAATACACAGGTGAAGTAGTGATTGAGAATATGACCTCGAGCTTCAGCTCACCTTTAGCTGGAGTTTTGGCGGGCTCCTCCTCAGAGTCAGACTCTTCACTGCTGGAACTGGTGTCTTTCTTTCTGGCTGCTGCCACTGGCTGAACAACAGGTTTCACAGCTGCAGGTTTCTGCACAACAATTCAACAAGCCGAGATTCAGGAAGAGGCATTCTAGCAGAGAAATCCCACACGCTCATGTAAACAACATCAACTTCCTGACCTTTGCTGCTGTTTTAGCCGGAGCTTCATCCTCAGAGTCACTGGAGTCAGAGCTGCTGCTCTTTTTAGCAGCTACAGCTGCTGCTTTCTTTGGAGCAGGAGCTTTCACTGGAAACACACAATTCTTCATATCAGTGTTGAAAAACAACCATTCAAAAGTTTGGGGACAGTAAGATTTTTTTCCCTTTGAAAGAAATTAACACTTATTCAACAAGGACATATTAAATTGATCAAAAGTGTCAGTCAAGACATTTATAATGTTACAAAAGATTTCAATTTCAAACACTGTCAAATGCTGTTCTTTCTATTCATAAAATAATCTTTTATATATATATATATATATATATATATATATATATATATATATATATATATATATATATATATATATATATATATATATATATGCAACACTTTTCCACAAAAACTATTAAGCCTCACAACTGTTATTACATTGATAAGTTATTTTGGCACCAAAACAACGGAGAATGATTTATAAATTACATTAATAGAAAAGAAACCAGTTATTTTAAATTGTAATAATATTTCTAGAGCCCGACCGATATATCGGCGGGCCGATATTATCGGCCGATTTTAGGCATTTTCCTAACTATCGGTATCGGCATTTATAATGGCCGATAAATTAATATTTTTAAAAAATGCGTCCGTAGTGCTGAACTGTTGCGTCTGTAACATGTTTTTTTCCTCATAAATGCGAACACGAAAAATAAAATAAAATAAAATGAATATTTTATGTAGCCTGTGGAGAGTGAGAGCCAACCCTTCTTCATCCGGTGGGTAGTAGCCTACTTGTGATTTGCGCAGTGTAATTCCCAGAATTGATTTCTCTGCTACCAGCCTCTGTCACGTATGTGATCTTTGTGACTATTGCAAGCGTGCAGCTGAGAAGTCCTGATTATATTGTCTGCTATATTTAGGCCTACTTATTATTTATTAAGGCAATTGGTTGATGAAACTTTGATTAAAATGCGTGGCGCGATTGATCTCCGACAGTAAACTGATTCTGCTTTGTCAGGGTAAACTGTTGCGACGCGAGCAGTAACGGCCGCGTCCGGTGTAGACACCGTGTTAAAGCTCATTCTGCCTGATAACGCTACGTTACAACATCAAGCAATATTCCAAACATTTATATAATTATAACACTTTATATAGGGCCATTTTGCATTAAGAGTAGCCTAGTTTCACGTTTAGTACATTTTGCTTACTAATTATTTAAAATACTATAAAAGTACTGTACATATGTAATTAAAAGCGTTTTCATTATGATATTATTAATTTTACTTTAGTAAAAAGATCTGAGTTCTTCCTCCACTGGTAGAGATTAGAGGAATTAAGAGTAAAAATAGAAGATAATAAGGTTTTGTCAGTGACACTTTTTATATATTTATTGATATAGTTATGACTAAATTAAAAGACAAAGTCGTTAGTGAAGATTATGCAACAGTATTTAGAATATAATATAATATAACATGCAATGCAAACTAGTTTGGTTACAGCTCAGCTGGATAATTCTCATTCTATCATTCCCCCTGCCTCCATTACATATCTGTGTCACACAAGTGTTTGATTACCACATGTGAGTGATCATTGCAAAACGTGTTTATAAAATATATTTATTCTGTTTATAGCTACTGTGTAAAGTACCCATCAAAAGTTTGTACACACCAATAGGAAAGTGTCCAAACTTTTGACTGGTATACTGTACTATAATACACATAAATAATATTGCTACTGTATTATAATATACACATAAATAATATCGGCCGATATATCGGTATCGGGCTTTTTTTACTCCCTAATATCGGTATCGGCCCCCAAAAATCCATATCGGTCGGGCTCTAAATATTTCACTCACAATATTAATGTTTATACTGTATTTTTGATACAGTATACGCAGCCTTTTGTGAGGGTAAGAGACAAAAACAGAGTACAGTTTGAAATCAAGAAATAAATACTGGAACCCGAATTATGTTCATGAATATTTTCTTGAGACAGAACACTGCAAAAAAATACATTCCTTTTCTACTCTGCAACAACATTTTTATTGCTATGTTTTTCTCTGGCAGCACCAACAATACCAACATACAGTCCAACCAATTAAATCTAATTTGTGAATCATTGGCCCCGTTTAGACTGGTATTAAGATGTGTTTTGGTCAATCGTATAACAAGTAGACGAGGGAGACATACACATTTACACCTGGGGCCTCATTTATAAAACTTTGCGTAGGATTTGCGTCAGAAGTGGCGTACGGATGAAACATAGGACGTGCGTAATCACAGAAATATTCGGATTTATAAAACCGTGCGCACGCACATCCTACGCATTTTTCCCTTAATAAATCACAATCAATTCTAAATGTAGCGCAGCTTTTGCGGCTTCATGTCACGCCCATAGTTGCCCATAAATAGTCTGTGAAACGCCCACAAGTTAATATTCATCGATTGCGAAATCATGGCAAACATAGAAAGGAAATCAAAAAAACGTAACTTCACTCAATGTGAAGTAGAAGTTATCGTTGGCGAGGTGGAAAAGAGGAGAAAAATGTTGTTTGGAGGGCACAGTGTGGGCATTACTAATGCCAAAAAGGCACTTGTGGCAAAAGGTTGCAGATGCCGTATGCTGTAGCCTCACAACCTCGGACTGTGGCCGAAATAAAAAAGAAATGACAAGCTACAGATGTCGGTTATAATCTACTTGGAAATGGGAAATAGTTCAGCACAAATGTAATTTCTTGCAGCTTTCTGATTGGTTGAGACATAGGTCTACGTCATACGTTATTTTATCAAAAATAAAACAAACTAGAGGCATATGCATGAATACCATGATTCCGTAGCTGATAAAGACATTTTACTATGAAAACAACTTTACCCAGAGGACAAATAATACATCTATCTATCTATCTATCTATCCGACTGACTATCTAGCTATATCTAGCTATATCTGCTCCGCCAGACGGACACATTGGCGAGAATATCAG
Organism: Rhinichthys klamathensis goyatoka; assembly: GCF_029890125.1. Taxonomy (NCBI): domain Eukaryota; kingdom Metazoa; phylum Chordata; class Actinopteri; order Cypriniformes; family Leuciscidae; genus Rhinichthys; species Rhinichthys klamathensis. The sequence continues at coordinate 3,727,418 of NW_026606556.1, forward strand.
ATGCAGATCGATCAAACGGGTGTTCGTGTAGGCTGTTAATTGTAAGACTTGCTTTGTGAAGTCTTCGTGTTATTTATGAGAGGCAGTATTGCCATTTATTTTACACAACGGTCTAGTTTCACACACTTTCACGTGTTTCTTCCATCTGCCGACGGTGTCGCCATTTCTCATTTCACCCGTTTTTGTGCGTACGCCTGGGTCAGAGCTTGCGTGAAGGACCGCACATTTTACCGTCAAGATTGCTTTTTATAAATACCAATTATTGCGTAGAGAGCGGCGTACGCCTTCTTTTGTGCGTACGCAACGTTTATAAATGAGGCCCCAGGAGTTTTAATTTGTCTCTTTTGTCCACTTTCAAACACTTCTATCCTGATTTCTTCGAAGGGATGGTCTATGAGCGGGTAAATGTATGGGATTTTTTTAGATCTTTCGATCTAATGGACAGAATAAGCTCACGCAATTTACATATGAATGCTCCCGGAGACGACGAAATATGGAGAGCAGCAGCTTTAGTTTCTGTTCTGACAGCCACAAGACCAGCCGAACAAACTTCAAACCAAACTTGAGTCTTCAGCCGACAAAGTTTATATCCCGTCTGGCTAGCGCGTTTCCCATAATGTTCACGCATTAGGTCAGTAGGCGGAGGAGATTAGACGTCTTTTGGAACACATGAGCGTTTACACCACGAAACCAATCTAGTCGAATGAGTGTTCGACTACCTCTGGAAGTGGTCGAAAGTGGAAAAGCTCAAGACATTTTAGACCTAGGGTTGGGTTAGTGAGAATCTATTTGGTTTAAAATTATTTTTGTTTTGTTTAAAATGGAGATCATAATTACATCTACACAGAATAATATGTTCCAGTCTATTTAAAAAATAAAATTAAAAAACTAATTTGATTCATTAATTCAAACACTTTTAAAACTAATTAATTCGGTGTCTCATTCATAAATACCTGTTTAATGAATGGATGATTCTCTGTTTTTGAATTAATCTCCCGAGTCTTCTTGAATGATTCAATGAAAAAAAATTGAACAGTCGAGTTTTGCCACCTACTGAAGTAATGTAATCAACAATCTTTATTTGAAGAGACTCCTTTCACTTGAACTATTTTATTGGTTATTGCTTAAAATTGGAAAGAATAAAAGGTAGTAATATTTATTATTCAAGATTTTGCCCTTTGTTTTTTTATGTTTTTTTTTAAATATTGGAATCGGAAACAAGAATCGATAAGATCCGGATTCGATAAGAATCGGAATCGCTCCAATCGAAACGATACTCAACCCTCAGCGTCCTCCACTTGTTATCCGATCGACCAAAACGCATCTCGATACGAGGTGTAAACAGGGCCATTAAGTGGAATCCTAATAAGAAACTTGACAGCTATGTACCTTGTACTGCTTTCTTGGCAGGTGCAGCTTCCTCTTCACTGCTGGAGTCTTCACTGCTTGAACTCTCTGCATCTTTCTTTGCTTTCTTGGCTGACGGGCCATTGACAGCCACAGGGCCACTGGTGACCGCTTTACGCTTTTTGGTTTCTGGGGACCTTGAGGAAAGAAGTTGTAGTGATTACAACCCAACAGTGGAAATGACAGCAAAACTACCGGCATGAGCAAGAGTGAGCAACAGTTGCCAATGCCATACAAACAATTAAAAGACAGCTTATACTTACTTCACCCAGAAATTGAAGATGTCCAGGAGACTGTCGTCATTTTGGTCCTGGGGTTTCTGATTAGAGGAAACAGATAAGATTGCAAACTATAATACTTGTAGTACAAAATTGTACAACTTAAATACACAAATGCTATATGCACGCACAGGGGCGTCATGCAAGCCAAAATTCTGGGGGGGCACAATCTGAGACGTTGCAATTGTTTTCTGACGGGTGATATGGATCATGTTAGGAGGGGTCAGGGGGGTTTCTCCCCCTGAATTTTTTTTAATTCTGGCTGCGAAACATACTATTTCAATGCAGTTTGGGAGGGACAGAAATACCTTAACGGAGCTAGCAGCAACCCTCCTCTATCTGAGGACTAAGTTAAAGTATGTGTATCTGTGCATTATAAGATGTTTTGAAGGCCAAAAAAACTGGATACAAACAGCTTTAAAACCATGTCACGCAGCTGATTATTTTTCTCTCCTCATCTCCATCACACTTTTTCTCTTTGTTTTTCTCTTGCCCTGTCTCTTCCCCTCCTAAAGTTGAACTTTGACTGATAGGCTTTCCATTTTTGTCTGTCAGTGAAGAAAGTAAACATAGGGTCAACTGATAGGTTGATTTATGAATCATTTTCTCAGACGAGTTACTGAAAGCTACTAGGAAAGCTAGGTAGCCTAACTAAGTTTATTAAATTCATTCACAGTACATATTCATTATTGATCTTATACCTAATACAGGGCCGTAGACAGGGCTTTATAATCAAAGAGGTCCTAAATTTGAGGTGGGTAGGGGGTTCAAATTTTTATTTCTCTGATATGTGCATTTCAAGACGTTTGAAGGCCAAAAAAAGGATAAGAAATAGCCTTAAAACCATGTCAGCGGACAGTAGATTATTTGTCAATACCTGCTCTCACTTCTTATCCATCACTCTTTATTTTTCTCTCAGTCTCCTGATCTTGCCTTCCCCTCCTAAAGCTGAGCTTTTTTAATTTACTTAAAGGGATACTCCACCAGTTTTTCTTATTAAACTATGTTATTCCCTTAACTAAGACGAGTTGATACATACCTCTCTCGTCTCAGTGCGTGCACTATATCGCTCTGTATTGCCGCAAAACTATGTTAGCACTTAGCTTAGCCCATGCATTAAATATGGGCCAAGCAGAGAAGCGACCAAACACTTCCACGTTTTCCCTATGTAAACACAGTTACTCGAGTAGTGTAACTTGACCTGGGCTGGTGACACAAAATAAACCGTTGCGCTTTTCTAAGCGTTTAAAATTGATGACTATATTGTATGGCGGAATACCATAACAAGTGCTTTTGAGCACTTCGACTTGGCGCAATAATATCTTCACTCGTGAAAAGTCCCGGCTCCCGCTTCCTCTCCCCCTCCCTCTCATTTCCGTCAATACAACCAACGTGACATGCGCCGGTAGTAGTAGTTTGAGCGGAGTTGACGAAGTAACAGGTTGTTGGAAGCTAGTTTGTATACAATCATGGTTAAAACGTGCATCGTAAAGGGTTGTGAAAATAAGGAGAATGTACATAGTGCTGTCATTTTTCACCGAATTCCAACACACCACATACAGCGGAGAGCTTGGTTAGCTGCTTTCGGGAAAGCTCCGGTCTGTTCTGGATCATATCTTTCCCTCTCACGGTCCATAAGAGCTAATTCCTCCTCTGTGTACTCGGGTTCAAACAGATATGGCTCTGGGTCTTCTACAAAGAAGTCATAATCATCTACAAAGTCCGCCATTGCAAATGATCTGCAGTTTGCTAATAGCACAGCACAGGTAGTAAAAGTCACGTTGGTTGTATTGACGGAAATGTCAGAGGGAGGGGGAGAGGAAGCGGGAGCCGGGACTTTTCACGAGTGAAGATATTATTGCGCCAAGTCGAAGTGCTCAAAAGCACTTGTTATGGTATTCCGCCATACAATATAGTCATCAATTTTAAACGCTTAGAAAAGCGCAACGGTTTATTTTGTGTCACCAGCCCAGGTCAAGTTACACTACTCGAGTAACTGTGTTTACATAGGGAAAACGTGGAAGTGTTTGGTCGCTTCTCTGCTTGGCCCATATTTAATGAATGGGCTAAGCTAAGTGCTAACATAGTTTTGCGGCAATACAGAGCGATATAGTGCACGCACTGAGACGAGAGAGGTATGTATCAACTCGTCTTAGTTAAGGGAATAACATAGTTTAATAAGAAAAACTGGTGGAGTATCCCTTTAAGGCTACAAATTGTACTATATTAATTCTCAATATGTATACATTCATTATTAATCTTGTGCCTGACAAGGAAAACGGCTTTTCCCCTCACAATGACAGTAAACTAATTATTAGCCATTACGAGTCACGTTACATAGGCCTATTTTCAGTTCAAAATGGCGAAATTAGACAAAAGTATATTCGTGTGCCTGATTATTTTCGTCATTCGTTTAACATTTATGAACTAAAAAAACTGTCAAATATGAAATGTTTACTTTAGCAACTTACATCTCGCACTTGACTGTACACTGACTGAAGCGTCGAGTGAGTCTAAAATTCGCGCTAAGCTTCTGTGAGCATAAAGCCCGCCTCCTTTGATTTCATTGGCCATCTCAAATATTCTGACATTGACGAGCAGTGACAGACCAATGAGGCTCAGATGAACACACACGCGCGCACACACACACCCTGTCCTGTGTCCTCTGTTTCTGACGTGCGCTCTGCTCGGCGCCGCTGCGGATTGAAGATGAACAACGTGCTGAATCTGATTATAACAAGTAATTTAAAAAAATTATCAGGGAGGAAAAATCTGAGGGGGCACGTGCCCCCTCACTTTGAATGGGCATGACGCCACTGTGCACGCATGTATATAAATGTAAAGTAGTAGAAACTCCAAATTTGAGGGGTGATCATCAGCAGCAGAGACACTCATAAACTAGAAGATATTAAGAACTCTGTGGCTATATAAAACATTTGTAAGAATAATGAATATGCAGCATATGTCAGTTTTGAATTCTCGTTTATTTTTGTCAACTGCAATATTGTATAAATGTATTAGGCCTACTCTTCATATAAATGTATTACTTAGTTTTGATATCCCAGGCTATATATGTTATACTGTAAGGTCTGGGAAATGTTATACATTTACAGTTTGATTCCAACATTGTCCAACACTGAACCTGTTGCAAAAGTCTTAGGAGAATAGTGATGAATATAATTACTTCTGGACTAAGAATAAAAATGTAAACGAATAAAACACTGCTGTAATAGCACAGGTTACAAATTATAAAACAACCGGCAGAAATTAAATGTATTATTAAAGCACATCTTATACAGCGGCTCGTAAACACGTGTTCAGGAGAAACTGCGTGTCAGTCCCACGCGTGTGCAGATCTACGCGCCCCGATCGACACATCCCAGGACTACTGCCTCCGCGCGCACGAGGGCTTCTAATAAACACGTGAAAGGCTCTTACCACTTTAGACTGCTTTATAAACTCTTTCGCAGCTTTGGCGAACTTATTCTCCACGAGAAAAGAGTACACATGCTGGTAGAGATCGCTGGGCACCTTGCCGTCTTGCGCCATCTTCGTTGCACTCATGTGGAGGAGGAGCGCGATTGGCTATTTCAACGTCACGTGGAGCCTATGAAAATGGCGCACGATGAGTGCGTCATACTAAATGTACGATTATAACATTTTCGACTTTTAGATAGGACTTGCTAAATTCTTCATTCATGAATTCAGGTTTTTGAAACCCCACTACATCCCCCTCCTTTAATCAACTTAAAATTCTTGCTTCCATCCCTCTGTACTCTCTCTGATGAAAAAGCTATTATACCTACTAAGGCCTTGTACTTAAAAAAATATAAGCTAACAATCAGACAAAAGAAGGCATGTCATAGATTGTGTACAATAATTTGTTTTTAATAATTTTGATCATGTTGATAATTTAGAGTCCTTATGAATTCATGTTACAGAAGGCTTTACATGGTTAATAAGGTCTGAAAACAGTTTTATACAGTTTGTAGATTTCAACAGTGTAGCTAAATTTGTTTTGATTTTTTTAAACTGTTTACATATTTTCATTATTAGCCCATTTTTTGTGCTTCATAGTTTAAAACTTGCTACACACACGGCAATAACGCAAGTAGACAAGATTTTATTTATATATTTGCACTATTTTTTATTATTATTTTTAGGTGTATCGATTTCTCCCTCAAAGCCAATTCAAAGGTCACCACCAGGTTAAAGCATAATCCTAAGCAATGGATAAAGTGGTGGAGTGGGGTTATGATTGGGGATTTAGATTTTCTATAGAAAAGACTCAGTCAGTTGTTGTTTTTTACTAGGAAAAGAGTTCAGGAAGGAATAAAGCTAATAATGTATGGAAGAGATTCAGAGAGGGTTTTGGAACTTTTACATTTTTAGGATTTAGTTTGGATTCACAATTGATATTTTCAGATCATATAAGGAAAATGGAGGAAAGGTGGCAAAACGTAATTAATGTGATGAGATGTCTGAGGGGAAGAGATTAGGGTGCAAGTAGATCATCACTGAAAATAATATACTGTATGTGGCATTAATATGATCAGCTCTATATTATGCAAGCATAGTAATTTGATGGGGATTTGGGGTGGTGGCGATACCAGATAAAGGAATAGGTATCAATAGGATAACATCTAATAAATTAGGGGTTTATACAGGGGAAATGCTGGCAACATTAATTGCATTATCCGATGGGTAGAAAAGACGGGACAGAACAAAGTTTTGGTATGCTCAGATTCATCATCAGTTTTAACAAGCCTTAGGTCATTCAATTCAAGAAGTCGACAAGATATTCTGTTTGAAGTACTCCAGTCAGTAAAAACTAACAAAAATAGTAATCCAAGGAAGACAGGTAAAGTTGATATGGGTTCCCAGTATAGGGATAAGGGGGAATGAAAAGGCAGATGAATTAGTAAAAAGGGCGTTAACAAAAGGAAATATAGAAATGCAAGTTAGTATTAGCAAAGTAGAGGTTAAAAGTGTGATATGGGAGAAAATAAATCAAAAGTGGCAAGAAAGGTGGGATGGAGATGGGAAATTCAAAGGGATGTTAAAGATACAAGGGTTGGAAGTGGAAATAGGAGAGAAGAAATTGTGATATGGTTAAGATTGGGACATTGTTTATTAAATAACACATTAAAAGGGTTATTGAGCAGCGATAGGGCTCGGACTACTATTCTTATGACTTTCTTAAGAGAAACAGGGGTTTTTAATAGGATATAAATATATGTAGTATTGAGGAGGGTATTGTTGTTGTTATTATTAGTATTATTATTATTATTATGTAGAAGGACTGGGATGAGGTGTGTGTGTGTGTGTGTGTGTGTGTGGGTGTGTGTGCGTGGGGGAGAAAGAAGGAAGTTAAGTCTGTAAACCTACTTTCTGATTCACACCCATAAGAAAGTTTACCATGATAAACTATAGTACATACCATGGTATACCATAGTAGTACCATGGTACCTTCATGGTACATACCATTTGTACCTCAGATATTACCGTGGTACCATGGTACATTGTATGGTACTGTAGCTGTTACTATGGTACATAGTACCTCAACCTTATGGTATTTTCTGTTTCACACTCCGGAGCAGAAGGTGGCGGAAATGCATGCCAACCACCGTAAAATAGCAAGAAGAAGAAAGCATAATCCTCCGATGCTGTAGATGGCGCACTGCATCAACCTCCACATGTGTTTCGACAGTATCCTTGAAGCAGACACACATGCACTTCAGAGCAGGCTCTGACTGTGTGTGACATATTTCCACCGAGAGAGATATTTGTCTTTTAGATAACCTCTCTATTCCCTCAGCACCGGGAGATGCCGCGTTATGAGCTGTCCGTGATCCTGAAGGCGATGCGGAGGCCGGAGACCGCGGCGGTGTTGCGGCGCACGGTGGAGACGCTGTTCGAGCGCGGCGCGGTGGTGCGGGGTCTGGAGAACCTCGGGGAACGCAGGCTGCCTTACAACATCTCCAAACACAACTGTCTCCACACGCACGGAGGATACTTCTCCGTGGACTTCCACGCCTCGCCGAAGATCCTCAGCGGGCTGTTAGATCACCTCGAACGAGACATTGACGTGCTGCGTCCGACTGTTCTCAAGAAAGACGTCGAGGTTTCCGAGGCGCAGTGCTGTGGCCTACAGAACGAGAAAGCAAAGAGTAACGTTACATCCCGTTAAATGTGAGAATCTTTGTTTTTCTCATCTGTTTTTACTCCTAAGATTTCTGATAATCGGGTTAGATATTAAAATACTATAAAACTATGAATAAATTGTTCAAAATGAAGTAGTATTCGAACATTATTGGAGTTAAGGTCATGAACTCTACCCCACCTGTGTGGACTTAAGGAGAAATGAGTTAATCGCTACAAATCACAAGTTGAAACGCAAGTTGCCATAGTCTTTTCTTCCCAGTTATCTGAAGCAGCACGAACAAGAGAAAACGCAGGGCCATTAGGAATTGATGAGTGGGGGTTCAATCTTCAGCTGGCTGGCAGGAGCCGCCACTGGCAGTTAGCTGCCAGTCTGAGCCTGGCATGTCACGTGACCTGCCAGTGGCTGGCTAGTTGTCCAAAGTCTGACTTTGGCAAGTTTCAGAAACCATTGATTTTTGACAGTTTTTGTGTTTTGTGTTCCTCCCTTTCTAGCTCATTTATTATGCATCTGTTGATATGATTATGTTCTTTAGTATGATTGCTGTTTTGGGGACTGTTATCCCAATATAACCAGTCAAATGGCAGTGATCCGACTGGCAGCTTACAGACGCTTGCTCGACGCTCATCCAGTCAGTCGCGGCTGATAGTGCGAGTATAACGTGTTGCCTGACACTGATCGCTGCATGGAAATAAATTGTTTTCTTATTATGAATATAATGTCACGCGTCTATTCTTCTTTGCAACTGCACACTGTGTGTTTTCTATTGCCCAGACAGCAACATAGTGTCGGCCCAGATCCGGCCTACATCTGGTACGCGTTGAATCCACATGTACCCGACACTATGTTGCTGTCTGGGTGGTTGATCTTATGTGAGTGACAGGTTGTCCCACCCTCGCGCCAGTAAACACTTTTTACACTGAATTAATAATTTGTCACATTTATATAGTGCTTTTTCTGGGTACTCAAAACACTTTACATGGAAGGGGGAATCTCCTCAACCACCATCAATCTGCAGCATCCATCTGGATGATGCGACGGCAGCCATATTGCTCCAGAACGCCCACCACACACCAGCTTACTGGTGGAGAGGAAACGCGTGATGAAGCCAATCAGTATATGGGGATGATTAGGAGGCAATGATGGACAGGAATTTGGGCAGGATGCCAGGGTTGCACCCCTACTCTTTTTCGAACGACATCCTTGGATTTTTAATGAACACAGAGATTCAGGACCTCGGTTTAATGTGTCATCCAAAGAACGGATATTACTTAAAGGCTTCACAAAAAGTACGTTCTTGAAAAGTACGTCTTGTCGTCTTACTATGAATGTAGTCCGGACATACTACATTTGCCATGTCATTATCTCGGGACTCACCAGCGTCAGTTGCATTGCTTCACAAATCCTCTCCTGTGGCCTCATGGGATAGTTAAGTGTCCATTGTATTGCACACTTCAGAATCTCACCGGAAGTAGTAGGACATCCAGTTACTTTTTTTTGACTACTCTTTTATGAGTACTGTGAGTTCAGAGTGACATACTACTTTTGTCACATACTGTTTTCGCCAATATAGTAGGGAATTATGCAATTTCGGATGCGCCCGAGATGCCGTTGCAAGTGAGAGGCGAAGTTATTTAGATTACAAAGGGCACATGACTTAAAAAAGAAGCCGTGCAACGTGCACGGGTAAATCCTTTATAATAAATACTGCAATATTCCATAAGCAAGGGTTAAGTTTGATTTTATTCAAATAAGACAAATTAAGTTAAGGTTAAAAAATAAAAAAACTTTTCAGGTGCCACCTGGATTGATATGCAATGAAATCTGTGCCAAAGTGTTCAAATGGTTTTGGGTTCACACAGTCACACTTCTGCTGTAGTTTCTGTGTCATTTTTGAATAAGACTGTTGTTGATCACATGTTCCACAAGTAAATTCCTGTCATTTCCCCCTAGGACTGTGAAGATCACCTCATCTGCTGGATTATGTGAACGGACAAGACAAGCTAGTAAATGCCAGCAGCCTTTTTATGGTTTTGCAGCAGTGCATTTACTTCAGCTAATGGTGTGTATTTCTGCAAAGAACTCTGTACATATGATCTTTTTGCAGGATCAGTGTTGTTTTTGGCGTATTTAATTTTAGTATGACAGAATCTGCTTTAATAATTACATGCTCAGAAATAAATAATTTGAAATTCTTTCAGTCTGTAGCATTCATTCTCTTCCATTAAACGGACACACATAAAGAACTACATTTAAGTGGAGTAGAGGAAAGCTATATAATAAATGATTTATCCTCAGGACACAGTCATGTGAGTTTGTTGTGCAAGACTAAAAAAAATCCATTCTACTTTTCCTTGTAGAGAATGTAAAAAAAAAAGGTCAGCAGAGAAAAGATAAAAAAAACTGCATACAAAAGTTTTTAATCGATTCAAAAGCAAATCAAACAAGGTGCTAAAATGAACAATGCAAAGTTCTTTTTCAAAGTTTTTTCTCTTATCATATGGTTCATAACTCGAACTACTTGCTTTAATCTCGTTTTTGTTGAGTGGTTAAATTCATTCTTTATCTCACGCAGAGATGTCTCCCTTAACTAATGTCATCAACATCAGTTGAATAAACATTGAATAAATTGTCTTAATCTTATAAGGTACTTGTATTAATAGGTTAAAATTAAAGAGGTTGTCAATACTACAAATGCGTCATAAGTTTGATTTATAATGAATGGGTTATTTGATATAGCATTATTTTCGGACAAGCTGTTCCTAGTCAAAACAATTTTTGATAAAAAATCTTATTAAATGAAGGGAAAAGCCACAAAAGTGAATGTTCCAAGGGCACTTGAAAATATGGTAACACCATGCATGGTACTGTACTATATACTATTTAAATTGTTGTATACATATATAATGGTTTACATGGCACATATACTGTGTTACTACAGTAGATGTTCAACAAAACATGGCAATATAATGGTGATTTTGTAATTGTAGAAATGGCACTAGCAAATGGAAATTAAATGTAACATTAAAATACAGTTGGTCTTTCACACAATGGCCTTTTGTGACGATTTGCACCAATAGCTGGTCATGTTAGGGTTAACCCTAACCCACTCCATATGGCGAATGAATGAATTTGCCACTAAAATCCTAGGCTTTTTTTAGCGAACATTAAACAAAACAATTCATGAAATATCAAAATGGTACTGTAAAAAAGTATCAAACCATTGTTTTAATTTTAAACCATTGTAAAATTGTGAACAATATATGACATAAATGACACCAATACTTTGTAAAACTCACAAATAGGCTACTACAAAAAGACACAATTCAAGTGATCTTTCATTTGTTTGTTGAATATTAACAGAAAAGCAGTCATAATTGAAAGATTTACAAACAAAGACTGAGATTGTTGCATTTTCACATCGCATTCTACACAACATACCAAAAAAATATGTTAGTTATCAAAGTTATCAAAGGAAAGAAAAACTATAACTAAGTAAATGAATAAAAAGAATAGGAAAAGTATAGGAGTAGGATTTAAAAAATAATAATAATAATTATAAGACAAAAACCCTCCAATAAAGAATACAATAGGCTTTGGGACTTTTTATCCCTCTCAATGTCTCCAAATATATTAGAATATATTCCAATATCAAATATATTCCTCTTTAAAAATAATAATCGCGGAGGATTTTTGAAAATTCTACATTTGTGTATGTAAAATTTAAGCAAAAGCATCAAATTATTTATTACTTAAAGAATACAATAGGCTTTGGGACTTTTTATCCCTCTCAATGTCTCCAAATATATTAGAATATATTCCAATATCAAATGTATTCCTCTTTAAAAAATAATAATCGCGGAGGATTTTTGAAAATTCGACATTTGTGTATGTAAAATTTAAGCAAAAGCAACAAATTATTTATTACAAGATACATTTTTATCCTTAATTCCAACCGAATGCATCATTCCAGAATCCACGCACCACTGAAAAAACGATATCAACTGGCATATTTGACATAAATTTAAATCCCTAACATTAAATCTTATTCTTAAAATACTTCTTTTGCAGGGTTTATATGATTCACAATTTCAAAGTGCGCCTCTTTACATTTAGGGTTAACAGGAAATGAAAGGAAATCGGTTCTAATTTCACACATGTCTTTCTTCTCATAATCACGGAAATATGTTCTCTTTACAGGTCCTGGGAAACATTGTTGTAACTAAACAATTCCTCAAAAATTTGTTAGAGCATTTTCTATCACCAAAGCTTACATTTTCTATAAGATCGTATATTGCAGGCTACTATCACTGAATATTTCAAATGTTCCTTTACTCATTTAATCGTTGGCATTGGAATACGTTTGATGATTTTATCATGCACTTTAAGGAGCAACGTAGATGAAACACAAAAAGCATCATGGCTCAATATGTCCACACAATTGAAATGATCAAGGTCTCTGGTCATTTTCCCTCATAAAGCCACGCCCCAGTCACGCGGTCAGCTGACAGTGAGATCATCAGCATAAAGCCTCATCATCACACGACCTCGCGATTCACTGCAGCACAAACACCATCAGCAGACCCAGACCAGATACACAACACGACACTGCTGTTCGATAGAAGCGTTTCCGAAGACATGATGCTTCTCACGCTTCTCTTTATCTCCACGGGTAAATATATATATTGGTTTTACTGAGCTCCACATTATTGTGTGTATTAGTTCCTTGTAAGAAGTGTGTCATAGCTGCAGTTAATGGCGGAGGAAGTGTTTGGTAAACATGTCATGTAGGTTACCGAAAGTCGAGCCCGCTTAAATGGAAATGTTATCTTCGAATACACGTCCTAACTTATTCCTCTGTTCCAGAAAGCTAGAATAAAGAATCTTATCTAATAATGGCGATATTAATATTTTGGTCCCGTTTTGTTTATTGACGTGCTGTGCTAGCTGGCTAACGCTAACAGTTAGGTGTTATAAACAACAGACGTTCCGGTATTTTTAAAAACATATCCGAAATTATTTATTTGAGTTGACTTATCTGGTATCTGTATTTTTTTATACGCATGTAAGTTGTGTTTTTTGCGCAGTCAGATCTTTTCAACCTGTCTAAACTCTGACTGTTGAGTTTTAATTTTTATCTGCCGATTGTTTTGTCTGAAACCAATGTAAATGGGTTGGGTTTATTATAGTCACGAATGTACTATTACATTTTAATTTCCTCTCATGTAACGTTACTTAATGCGAATCATGTCCGCATTATGACTCATCACTTCTTATAACGTTCGTCTCCTGCATGATCGATTTAAATGATTTCATCACCTTTATCTCTTTTGTTTTGAGCTCTGACAGACGACAGTGTCTGGATGTTGTTGACACAGTACATGAAACTTGTTTATCAGCGTTGCCTTGATGCTGATGTACTCAGACTGTCTTTTAACCCGAAGTTTTCTTTAATCTGAGATCTGACCAGTTATATGCGTTATCATTTGCATCCAAGCAAGTGTTGTTGCTCGTCTGTTCTCACTCCCAGGTATCAGATCTCTGCTACACCAGTAGTTGCCACATCCTCTTCTGTGTTCCTCTTTAGGATTTCTGCTTACAGTCACAATTTAACTTCTGATCTTTTTGCAGAGAGGTCTGAAAGTCTTTCATGCTATGTCTTTCATATATGTATGGTCAAGTCAGAGCTTCTAGTTTGTGAAAAATTATTATATTTAAAACCACAAGTCATTCAACCACAGAATGTTCTACTTCTCATTGGCATGCAGCTTTCTTAGGAATTGCACAAGAGGAAGCTGGACACTATTGGCCAAATAGACCTGGAGCATGACTATTTATAAAAGTTTAGTGTTATGGCATCTTGAATATGTGATTGTTTGCTCTTGACTTATCACTAGGATCACTTCCGCATTTCAGGTAGTTAAATTATCATATATATATATATATATATATAATATTATATATATATATATATATATATATATATATATATATATATATATACACACACACAATTTTAATGTAACATCAAGTGTTTTTGTTTACTCAATCCATGTCCAATTTGTATTTCACTTTTTGCAGTTCACTCCTTATTCCATGTCTCCATTAATATGAGCTCAAACTGCATGTACGCATTTATAAGAGAATTTGAAAAATGTTGTTTAGTGGTTTCATGTCATTACTTGACATGTTATGTCAACTACACATTCACACAATGAGTCGAATCCAACCAATCTGACTTTGGGTACTTACCAAAATGTGGCTATAAGCCAATCAGAAAACAATAATTTTTTTAAAGTCAGTTTAATGATCAATCGTCGCTGTCATGTCCAAGTACTCTTGCACATCCCTATGAAAAACCCCACGGTTTGTTAAACCACCAGGCTTTCACTTCTGCTGTGCAATTCATATCAGTTGTCAAAATCAAATCAGAAAAAATATCTTAATATGTGAGAAGGTGCAGACAGTACAGAATATGGGAAAGCGCCATGCAATAAACATATGGCCTAAGAACTGGCTGTAAAACTGGGTATCATTCAAGTAATGAAAGTGTTTTGCCCTACACACCATAAAGTACTTACATTTTACCAGCACTTATGATAAATCCGGAAAACCGGCTTTAATCACACTTGCATAGACAGTTAGATGTGCAGCGCCAATCTGTGGACCAAAATGCCCACCCCTAGTTTTTCATTGGTAATGGTATACTTGGTGCCTTTTGGTTTCTTTGTTTAAAAAGAGTTTAGTCCTTTGGTAATGTTTCCAAGTTTAAGTTGGGAGTACAAAGTATGATTTTTGTTGTCATACATTTAAAAGAATAAATACAAATTCTCTCTTGGGAGAAATTGTGGTCACGACTTGTATTGTGTGAGGAATTGTGTGCTGAATCGAGTACTTTACAAGCTCCAGATAACTTTTAAACCGGTTCAAAAAATTCTGGGAGTCGGTCCAATTTTGACCAGTGTATAGGCTGTCCCTTATTGTTAAATCATACACCACAAAGTCATATAGGCCTATGCTAGATCCATGAATATTATAGCCCAGTGACTTCAACCCTGCAGTTTATGCATACACTCGTGCACACAAAAATACTTTCTAGTTGTGTCATAATTCCAGTAAAACACTAGTGTTAGTCATTTGTTAGTAGTGCACTTGCAGTTTCACATCTGGGTTTTGTCAACTTTGTCTTTTGTACAATCAGCTATAGAGGGTGAGCTGGCGGAAACGGAGACTGGATCATAAGACTGCTCACGCTCCTAGTTTTTGTCAGTGCATGTGTCATATGTCAGAATATCTTGCCTATGAATTTTGGACTGGAGTCTGCAGGTTTTTTTTTCCCCCAATGGTAATTTCAGGAGTAGGAGGAATAATTCTTCAGATCCAAAGATGCCAGTGTGACTGTGCAACTACAGTTCAGTTTCTGATGTGCTCGAAGTGGAAAGAAATCTGCTGTCACTGGCTTCACATGAGCCTGTTTATTCCTGATTTGAGACTGTTCATGTCATGGAAAGTTTTAAAGGAACTATAATGGGGTGTTGTACTTGGTGGAATCAGTATTAACTGGGTTAAGTTCTGGGGACTTTCCAGGCACATGCTCCCGAATTTTCAAATCCAGTTTCAGTTCTGTAAAGTAGCTTTGCTCTAACATCTTAAACTAGTCTCAATAGCAGTGTAGGCTCAGATATTCTGATTGTGAAAGCCTAAAGTTTGAATAACCTGTTATAGGTCACCTGGATGTAATTCTACCTGTATACAAAGGTAAAGCGACAACAATACTATTAGAATGCAAAACTTTCTCTTTTTGTTAACCAAAATTGAAGTGTCATAATTCTTGGCAGGCTGATCAGATAAGAAAAATATGGTACAGATAGAAGTGCTATTTGATGTTGCATGGGTCATCTCACGTCTGTGTCCATCGCAGCTGTTCTGAACATATCTGATGTTTTCTTGCTAGCTGTGGCGAGTCCCCTGTTGGGTACGGAGCAGTGTGCCCGCGGTCCCCCCTACTGGTGCCAGAATGTCAAGACTGCTTCTCTTTGTGATGCCGTCCAACACTGCCAACAGAATGTGTGGAACAAGCCTCAGATGGTGCGTTGACCTGATTCTCAGAAGCTCTTTAGTATGCCAGTGCATAATTCATGAGCACTAAGTGTATAAAACCTTCTTCTCGCAGAAAACTGTGCCATGTGATCTGTGCAAAGAGGTGTTGATGGTGGTGGAGCAGCTTTTGAAGGATAATGCCACAGAGGTATGCGAACATGATAACACTGGAGTTGAGTGCTTTTAATCGAGGTCAAAGTCTAAATTCTTGTGTTGAATCTAGAGCGAACTCCTCGGATACATGGAGAAGGCCTGTCAGCTGATCCCTGATGAGGGCCTGGCTGGCCAGTGCAAGGAGCTTGTGGACAACTACTTCCCCATTCTCATGGGCATCATCCAAGGAGAGCTGGTGAGCTGAATACTTTCCTTCCCTTTTAACTGACTAACAATTTCCCTTTTAGTTGATTTGTGATTCATACGTGGTGAGTGTTTAGTAACAGTACTTTCAATACCTCTTTCAAACAAGCTGCCTCTTTATGAGCAGAAGGACAAATGATTCATGCTGTTACAAACCTATTTGCTCAATCAAGCCCACATTTTACTTCGGTTTTTACGGGTAAACGAGGCTCTGCGTACAGTGTGCATGGCTCAAATTTCTTCACCAGAATATTCTGCGTGCTGCCCGATTTTTGTAACCGTGCATACTTTGTACACGCAGGTCACATGCACATTGAATTTGTTTTGCAGTTGTTCCACAAGGTGACAACACCTTCCTGGGACATTGGTTCATGGTAGAAAAATGCAGTTTCCGGTATTTTGTTCCATCTCTTTAGTTTCGCTTTGAGTAGGGTGCACGAATAGTAGAATATTTGATCTGTAATTATTCTAAAAATAAAATACTATTATAACTATAAAACCAAATGGTAACACTTTACTTGAAGGGGTGTGCATAAGACTAACATGACACCTTCATAATCATGACATGACATGTTATGAATATGAAGGAAGTTTTATGCATGTTTGTGACAACTGTCATTAAGTGTCATTCGCTCAATTATGACATTTTTAATGCAAATATGACATTGTTTGAGATGTCTTTATAACACCTTGACATAAACCAATACATCATAACCTGTCAGTGTCTTTGTCATGACAACTTGACATTACTAAGACAACACAACCTGTCATAAACATGACATAGCAGATTAATTATCAAACTTAAGAAACCACTTAGCTTTATTGGTTAATATTACATTAAACTGTCATGTGGTTGGTTTTGACATTGGCTGTCATAAGGCCATTATAACTGTCATGAATATTTTTCGTGACCTCAACTACAGTGGTACAAATTGAATTTGTCATTAAACAGTTATAATGGCCTTATGACAGCCAATGTCAAAACCAACCACATGACAGTTTAACTTAATTTAATGTCAAGTTGTCATGACAAAGACACTGACAGGTTATAATGTTATGGTTTATGTCAAGGTGTCATAACAAAGACATCTCAAACAATGTCATATTTGCATTCAAAATGTCATTACAGAGCGAATGACACTTAATGACAGTTGTCATAAACATGCATAAACCCTACTTCATATTCATGACATATGTCATGTCATGGTTATGGAGGTGTCATGTCAGCCTTATGTACACCCCTTCAAGTAAAGTGTTACCAAACAAATTAACTATGTTATATTGTAGTAATTTTACATTTAATCTCAACATTAATGTAGTAATAACAAAGTCAGTAGCCTATATTTTAAATGTTATGTTTAATGGCTTTTTTTTTAATGATGTAGGGCTTGTTGATATCATTTTAATTTAGGGACCGTTTAAAAGTGTATATATATAGATATAGGTCAACTTGTGACGTCAGAAGTTGCGTAGTGCGTCATGGCGTAGTGTAAAAATCAGCAGTAAGTTGCGCTTTACACTTAAGTGGAATCCGTTTGGCCGGAAGCTAGTTATTTTACTTTATAAAGTTTTTAAAATGTTTTTTTTTTTCCTTACACAAACGCATCGCTTCGCTTCTATCACATGCAAAATCTCTGAGGTAAATGAAATTATTTTGTTATCCACTCCAGATATGCACTTTTCAAAATGATATAATTGTAATATGTAACCCTAACATGACTGTAAGAAAAGTAGCCTTTCTAAAAATATAAAGCTAAACATTAAATGTGCAAAAAAAAGTAAACTACTAGTATTTCCAAGTCGTCGAGCAGCAGTATCTTTTAAGCGACTATTCGAATAGTCTCGCACATGCCGATAATTAAATGGCTGATAATTTCATCCATGGTAGTATCTCATTTGACTATTACATCAGACCTTTGAGTGCACCAATAGAGTAATTCTATTCATAACTACTTCATCAGAATGTTGATTGTGGCTTTTACAAAACCAAATCGAGAAGTTGCTCTAACAATGGAATCATTGTTCTCATTAACTGCAATAAAAGAACTGGGGAAAATTTGAAACCAAACGCATACATTTTCATGACTCCAAATCTAACTAAAGCTTTAGTGTGACTAGACTTTTAAATGGCTAACCATCTTAGCAGCACTAGACCAAAGCAGCCTTTGTGTAATTGTCTCTTCCTTCCTGTTGAGCCTCATCTGTCATTCAAAGCATCAGTCACAATCCTCTTTAAAGAACTGAAGGGGGTCAGTGTATTCAGCTGCAGATCCTATTTGAGTGTTTGTTTTACAATGCTTCTGTTGTCCTTCATCTTGCAGGATGACCCCGGTGTGGTGTGCGCTGCTATGGGCCTGTGTGTGTCCCAGCAGGCAGCTCTGGCTAAAGCTCAACTCATGTCCAACGAGATCCCTCAAGTGGACCTGAACCAGCATGAACTCAACCCCTTCCTGCTCAACATCCCCCAGCTGCTCTACCCCCAAGAGAAAGTCAAGGAGAGCACAACACAGGTGAAGCTGTCACACCTGTGTGTTTTAATGGGGTAAAAAGCCATGGGGGTTCTAAATGTTGACTTTGATGAATATTATGTAGTGTTGCCATGAATTTGTCATCCTGTATGTTCCCTAACTGGCTGTTTTTCTCTTCTGTGTGCAGATGAGTGGAGATGTAGTGTGCAATGACTGCGTTACGTTCCTCACTGACACTCAGGAGGAGGCCAAAGCCAACGCCTCATTTATCAGCGCTCTGATCGCACAAGTGGAGAGCCAGTGTGAGCTTCTGGGACCTGGCATGTCTGACATGGTGAGAACATGAGCATTGAGTTTGTGTGCTCAATGTAAAGCTGCCATGTTTTGTTCTGCATTGCATGTCTGGTACATATCTTGCTATTTTTTTTCATCTTTTTTTTTTTTTTTCAACAGTGCAAAGAGTACATCAGCCAGTACGGCCCACTGGTCTTTCAACAGCTCATGTCTATGGTAAGTCATTTAGCATTTTGCATAAGGTCTTCTCATTTGTGTAGGCATTACAGTAGTTTCATTCTTCCATTCTTCACTACCAAAATGGAACTTGAGTTCCACTCTCGTGACACACCACAGTGAGTTATTAAGGGGTCATATGAGGAATAAAATTAATTTACTTATCACAGTGTTCTATATAATTTCCAGGACTCTTTCTCCCCAGTGAAAGAGCATTTATTGCTAGTTGGATTAGTTTAAAAATTAAACTCTTTTGCAGATCTCTTGCTGGTGCCCACATAAACATTACAGGGTAACACTTTACAATAGGGTTCCATTTGTTAACATTTAGTTAACTATATTAGTTAACCCTTAAAAACTGAGACAGCTGCCCGTGGCTAAAAAAAACTTTTGATAAATGTTTAATAATTTAACCGCTAATCCAATCTGTATGCTTGAAGTCTTGTAAAGAGGAGATTCTCAGTTGGACATTCAGAGGCTCCGTAGTGAACGTGATTGAATCAATGCTGATCAATACTTGATGATGTAATGAAACCCATGTGGTCCGGAGAGAAACCCAACCCGTCCGGAGAGAACTGACATAGCCAAGAGTTCCGTTTCGTATATGTTAATACTTATATAGTTTGTGAAAATCAATTGCACTGTTTGTATTTTTGTTGCACATGACAGTTGTCACAGTTGTTTACACTACTCGCTGCACTATTTGTGTTTGTTCATTTGCAGATTTTTGACACTTTGCTTCGGTGTTCTATTAGAATCATTGTTATATAATAATAATAATTTACTTTCTGACTTTTTTGACACATTTACTTTTACTTTTTGGACATATACATTGTCAGTAAATAAACTAGTTTTTCAGTGAAACGCCTATAATAATGTTGTTATAAATGGCTATAACTTGTTAAGGGATTGTTACATGTAGACAATTTAATCTGGAAATCTAGAATATCCAAGTATAACTTTCTAAAGGCAAAAATCCAATCTTCAGGAGGTTCTGTTTGAGTAGAGTAAAAAAAAGAGCATTTTCTGCCGCTTTTCTTAAATCTAGTAAATCTCCTCTATTCCCAGACAAAATTAATGTAAAATTGGGAATTTAAATAAACTAGATTGAAACTTCAAGTTCTCCTGTTTAAAATGATATATGGCACTGACTGCTATAATTGGTTAGAAAAACAGGCGAGTCGGGTGCCCCAAAAATGTTCTAGGTCTTTAAGGGTTAACATGAACTAACAATGAATACCTCTGAAGCATTGATAATCATAGTTAATGTTAATTTCCTCATTTACGAACACATTAGCAGATACAACTTTTGGTTTAAATCATATTTAATGGACCTAAGCTAACCTGATCTAGTTATTTTTATTAACTAATGGTCACAAAGGTTAATATACTGTAACAAATGTATTGCTCATTGTTCGTAAATGCATTAAACAACATTAACTAATGGAACCTTGTTGTAAAGTGTTACCCATTATCAGCAAAGTGCATGCGACATTCAGAAACTTGGCCGAAATTATGACGATTGTCACGGTATAATGCAGAATTTGCGACTAGGCTGATACTGAGGGGGATAAAAACTGTTGGGATTGTTTAATAGAAACATCCTCTTTGCATTGTAGACTAAAGGCACAAGCAGCAAAAGCATCCTGTTTAAAGGGTCAAAGAGAGGGTGGAAAATGGTCGTGAAAATTAATTCTGACTTCTGCATAAATGAGCTTTTATTAGTGGACCGCAGGGGGAAAACACTATTAAAATATGACCCCTTTAATTTGTAAAGCTTGTTGGACATGAACAAAGCTGCTTATGTTCCCTTTTCCTGTTAAGACACTCAGCTTGTCTGCCAGCTTAATCCACATCTCTAATCACTTGTCTTTTTTCCCCCCATTCTTTACTCCCACCTTCATTTTTTTTTTTTTTCTACTTGTGGTTTTGTTTGCTCTGGTCTTCAGGAGCAGGTAGGTTTCTCTGAGCTGCTAGTCTCATCCTAGCTTGTCTTTTAATCTGTCCTGTGGCTAATCACCTGTGCTGTTTTCTAATCCAAGTGACCATTGCTAATCTGTGTTGTGTAGAATAGCCACTCACACGCTCTTAAAATAGCCCTAACCTTGAGGGTTTGATTGTAGATGTAGTACCAGAGTGATCTTCCATTATCATAACATTTATCACCCATAAAACACTATCTGTGAGTAGGGTTGGGAACTATGTACTGGTTCTTATTCAGTAACTGGTTCTATTTAACAACAACAAAATATGGTTCTATTTAACAACAACAAAATATCATTAATTTCATAAAGGCTCTGTCTTCATTCTTCACCAGAACGATGGAAGCGACACTAAAATGTGCTTAACCATTGGTCGTGCACATCCGCCATGTTTGCAGTTTAACACTTTAATCATGTTTGTAGTTCTGAACTTAATCCTCCTCCACAGCACAATGGGTTGTGGGCAATATTAGAGTATGCACAGATCCACACTTCAAAAAAAAAACCTACCAGAAATAGACCATCTGGGGGCTTTTGGCATACCCTTTTCAACATACTATGCTTTGGGTCACACTTATCTCGCATAGTATTTAGGAAACCTTTTCATTCCGTTAACTCTTTTGAAGAAGTTTAACAAAGTTATTCATTATATAGTTTGAGTTTTTAGTACAAATTAATTGTAAACGACTGATCGTTTTACCATAAATTCTAGGATGGATAGCCTGCACATTTGGACGCAGGGTCAATTTATGTTTGAATTGGTCTTGCATTGACTCCCTCAGTGACCGAATTGGTCTGAACGCATCTTGAATTGGGGCCTGTCCCAATACCCACACTTACAGTATTTACACCTCTCTTTGCATGATGCATTTCTGGTATTTGGCCAGTGTTCAAGTGGGTGTGCAGAACTCTTGATTTATCTGATGGGACACTTATAGTGATCAAGTAAAGTTTTTACAGAGCTATATTTACACATTTTGATTTTCAATACTGTAAATATCTGAACAGTCATTAATGGGTAATGGGCAACAGTTTATTAATTGTGGTGCTTTTAAGTTAACAAATCCATTGCAAACAATTTTAAATGCATACTAATCTCTGCACCAATAAAATGTGCAAAACTTTAGGTTTACTACCAAATTAAATGTAATATCTAATTAAAATTACCCTGCAAAGTTTTCCTCACTCACGATATCGGGTCATGTGAGTTCTTAAACATGATGATGCGCTCAGCAGTGGTATTAGATATAGTGTGGTGTTAAGGGCACAGAGTTGAGTTTTATCAGACATGGGACAGTCTTGTGCACTTACTGGTGTGTGCATGTCATCTCAAGTGGCTAAGACCACAAGTGTGGGTGTTGGGAAAGGCCATTGAAGTAAGTTGCGTTTGTGCCGAATTATTAAAAGAATTGTTAACTCAATCATTAGAGAACTGATTAACCGTTATTCACTTAACCACATGAGTTGGATGAACAAGTTGGTTCATCAGATCACACTTGCGCATATGTAAGCGTGGTAGTCCCCAGGCTGGCAGGGTGACTGATGTGGGAGACTGACTAACTGATTACCCATGATCCTGCTCCACCTCATGCCCACAGAGGTGTGTTCCAATGGATGCTGCATGATGCCATCCTGATGTTGTATACGCATATCAGTCAGTGCATGCCTGAGATTTTGCTCATGTTGACCCAACATGGTGACATGTAACTCAATGAATGTGTCTCTACCATTCCTCCAGCAACCCAAGGATATCTGCGCTCGTGCTGGCTTCTGCCCCATTAAGAAGTCCTCTGTGCGCATGGAGAAGCTGATGCCTGCCAAATCCATCACTGCTGTCAAGACGTTTCCTGCAACCAAACTTGAAATGCCTGTCCTAACCAAGCCTGCTAAGGTACAAAATATAGCTTCTGCATTCTTAACAAGAAAGTAGGAAACATCCCCACATATGTTAGCACTTTTTTCAATTTTGATAATGAAAATGAACTGACAAGTTGTTGGCAATAAATGTGAGCTCTAAATATTCAAATCAAACTCAAGTGGGGAAGCTGTGTAAAACTGCAGGATATTTTCTTGATGCACATGCATTTGTTTTGACAGAATCTGGTGCGAGTGCGTGAGTCCCCTCAGTGTGCCCTCTGTGAGTTTGTGATGAAGGAACTTGAGGGCATGATTGAGGGTCAGACATCTGAGGTATGAAGCCAACATTGACAATCTGTTATTTTACGAGTTTAAAAACCCCATTTCGATGCTACAGCAAATAACGAAGAGTACCAGTAGAATGCATGGAAATAAATGTATGAGTTTCTTTCTTCTGCTGAACACAAAGGGAGATATTTTGAAGAACGATTGGAAACAAACAGTTGTTTGGCACCATTGACTTCCATAGTATTTTTTTTTTTCTACTATGGAAGTCAATGGTGCCAAACAACTGTTTGGTTCCAAAAGTTCTTCAAAATATCTCCCTTTGTGTTCAGCAAAAGAAAGACCCTCAAGTTGTTGCAAACCCGTTTGAGTAAATATGACAGAATTTATTTTTGGGTGGAGTATCCCTTTAAGGGTTGATTAAGCCAGCGAGATAACCTTATCAGGAGGTGGGACTGTTGTAATAAGCTCTTCTCCATTCATTGAAGAGAAAGCAGATTTATTAAAGTGTAATGGCATGCATGCTGGTTTTTGCAGTCAGGCAATTAGCCAACAATCCGTTGCAAAAAAAAGTCCAACAAACTAACAAGTTTGGAGACTAACAAAAACCAGTATGAGTAAATTGTGTTTAAAAATATCTTCAAAACAATTGGAAGATATTTTTAAACACAAACGAAAGCAAATTAAGTGACACCTGGGGCCTGTACCATGAAGCTCTGTTACAGGATTGGTATTGATCCTGAGCTCATGGTTGTCAAATAGAAACCAGAGTTGACAAAGTTGATGACCAGCATCCGTGACAAAGCCTGATTGGGTTGATTTGGTTAACTAAGAAGTGTGTGCACATTGACCTCTTACCCAGAACAAAACCTGCCTCCAAACAGGTTAGCCGTGGAGCACAAGTATGGCGTCGAACACTGGTATAAGACTTCATGGTACAGCCCCCTGGATTTGTCCCTCATTGAAAGTCTACCCAAAACATAATTTTTTTTTCTTTTCTTTTTTTGTGCATCAAGCACAGTTGTGCTTCTGTTCAATATTTAATGTGTGTATGTGTCGACCAATGCTTATGTGAAATAAGACCTAAATTAGTTCGATTCAGATTATGACATTTTTGCAGCTGAAAAGTTTTCTGGAATGGATTTTCAATGGAGGGACATCTCATTGAAGCTGACATTTGTTGTGAATTTTTAGGCACAGATTGTGCAGGCTGTGGAGAAAGTCTGCGATATTTTGCCCTCCTCACTCAAGGCTCAGTGCAAGGACCTTATCGAGACCTACGGGCAGGCCATCATTGAGCTGCTTGTGCAGGAGGTGGATCCCAAAACACTCTGCTCTTTACTCGGGCTCTGCAATGGGGTCAGCCATGTCCGTAAGTGATGCGTTTGTTTTCAGCATAATGTTCCATTTTGTTTCTCTGTTGGATGCACTGTATTTACATTATTGCCTTGCTCTTGCTTCTTGTTCCTGTCTCGCAGCTGTAATGGAAAAGGAACAGTTTGAGGCGGGTGGTTTCTGTGACGTGTGTAAGATGGCAGTGCGTTATGTGGACGGGATCCTGGAGCAGAACGCCACTCAGGCAGAGATTGAGGAGGCCGTGATGAAGGTCTGCAGCTTCCTGCCTGAAGCAGTCAGAGATCAGGTACATCAAACCTTTCATGCTTAATCTTACATCCATACTTCACACTTGCAGTACTTCCAACTGAAGAACAAATGATTCAAATTCAGTCAATTTGTGGGTTCCATTTTAATGGTTTAATTAAATAAAAATCCAAAGCATGTCTAATCATCTGAATTCATGAGACTTTAACAATTTAATATATTAATGTTTACTATAATAGGCCCCTTTGAAATGTTTGTTTTTTTCATAAATTGTCTTTAATTTCTGGATTTATGATTTAATGTAAATGATCAAATCTGATTCTATCCGTGCTTTCCACATCACATAAATCATAGGGCTCTAAACATGCAGTCTAACATCTGATTTGCTAAAGCTTGTACTTGTTAGTGGATTGAATTGAACAGCATTGAGAATCAGCCATTATAGATTAGCGTCTGTTTTAGGCTTGTTGTGGTAGTCGGTGTTACACTGTTTGGCCGTACGCTGATTGCAATACTTGCCCACTGTGGCAACGCCCCAACTGTCATTTTGCTTTTTTATAGAAATTAAAATCCATTTAGTTCATTTAGACAACGGACGCTTCAATTTTAAACTGAAAGCGTCTGCTCAGAGTCACAGCAGGAGTCAGATTTCCCTTATGTTAGAGTAAAGAGAGATGACTGAAAAGGATCTGTCGCGGACCAAATCCTCCGCCATCGTCTGAGCGTCATTATAGGCCTATATACAGAGGATTTGCAAATTCAAAAGTGAAATGTATATACTGGCGTGAAAATATCCCTACGGTGTGTGACCGCTCTCCTCTCTGCAGTGTAACCAGCTCATTGAGCAGTACGAGCCTCTGCTGGTGCAGCTGCTGCTCCAGACACTCGACCCTGACTTTGTCTGCATGGTAAGATTTACACTGCACTCTCATGCTGAAGTCATGTGATCAAATGATGAGCCCAGACTGAGCTGTTGTTGTTGTTGGTGAATCCAGAAGCTGGGAGCATGTCCTGAGGCAGTGCAGAGGCTGCTGGGAATGGAGCAGTGCAGCTGGGGACCAGCATACTGGTGTAAGAATGTGGAGAACGCTGCCCGCTGTAACGTGAGTATTGCCTTTCTGCCTCCAGAAGATGCCCAGTCATGTTTGGAGCATATAATGTTCTTACAAACACCGAAGCTTCATGTACATCACAGCCTGTTGTTGTGTGTGTTGTAGGCCATGGACCACTGCAGGCGTCACGTATGGAACTAAAGGATGAGGAGAATGTTCCAGAGCAATCATGGGAAACTAAAGGAGAATTGCTGTAGCGCTGCTTTTCTGTTTTGAAATCAATACTTGGGTTTTCTTTTAATAAGTGACATTTGAAATCGATCTGTCACATCTAATTTAACAGCCTTGTTTCAGGGGGAAGAAAGCTTTTACTGAAAGGACATGTACACTTTTGAGGGGGCAGGGGTTTGGAGGGAGGTGTAGGTATATGAGAAATACTTGCACTGAAACTGGATTTTTTTTTTTTATTGTTTAAGTTGTACAATCCTCCTTTAAATATGCACATAGCATCTAAGTTGCAAGAGAAGTTTATATGGAAATAGATTGTGCCTTTAATGGAAGAGGTGGTCTGAGACCCCTGAGAATAAAGATGAAATGATTTAGGATGCTCTAATATCCCTGCTTCCCTTTTTAACGGCAAATACGCCTGCAAGGCCAGTGATTTAAACTTACTTTTAATGGGTGACATTTTGGTCCTAATATAAGTTGATTCTCTAACTTTGTCATTTTGTGTCTGTTATTAATGAGCTGATGGTGAAAGTGATGTTGACATTCTTCATTTGATCCACTAATCCCTCACCGATTGATCAGTCACTGCTCCCTAAATGTCAGATTTTATCCTCATGCTTCACACTGTTCAGACTGAGCCTTTGTTTTTAAAAAAAATAAAATAAAACCTCAAACCCCTTCTCTGTTTCTTTGGTTTTAAATGCCTTTTCTTTGAAAGTTAAATAGAATTCAGTTCCTCTGTAGAATTTATAAACATTGTAAAAGCTCCAGTCCGTATCTTTTCCTCTTTGTCGCCATCTCTCTGTTCGAAATCTGTAACTGCAGTGATTCGCGGAATTATCATCTTTACGTGGGTTGTAAATCGGCATGAAACAGCGCGGATGAACACAGTGCTTTGAGGCGAGTGCTGCTGTCAGTCACCGCGCTGTGTGGATATAATGTCATACAGAATCACAGATTCACTTTTTGAAAGTTTGACCAACATAAGAATTTTCATAAGAAAATGTCTTCTGAACAAGTAAGTAAAATCCATTTTTGTTCTGACCAACTAAGGGGGAAAAAGCATTCGACATGATAAGCTTCGTTAGATTTAATCAACGTGATTTACAGCAACCGTGCAAATTATAGCCTACTTTGTTCTCAAATTGTTCATGTTAACATCAGCATTGCGTGACTAATGTTAAATTTAATGTGTTTTATGGTTACCTGTGTAGTTCAGAATTCATATTCTCCATAATATAGCAAAACGAGAAAGGCACAACAAAGGAAACTCCATAACTGTGTGAATTAAGAAAACGTTACTGTTACACGATTGAACTATTGAAATGTCTTACTTGTTCAGCAGAAAAAAGCCGTCTCTTCTTCCGTTTTGAACCCCTTCAAAACACGGAGTTCACGCACTTTTCAAAAGCCCCGCCGATGTTTAAATCCTTGTGTTCGCATGAGACGGTTTCTTTCTCTAGCCACCTTAAATCCGAAGTACGAAGTCTTTTGGGTTTTATAACTGCTGAATCTCCAGTTGACACTAATGATTGTTGTTTGGATCTTTCTGGATGCCATAAGTTTAATCATGTAAAGTGCTGCGAGAAAAGCCTATACATCTAAACATCTCGTCACGCGCAGTATAGCCGGCTAGCCGAAACTCCTTCTTTATGTGTACGGGTGTGACGTCATGACGCAAAGACATGCTCGAATTTCCCGCGGAAACCCACCAGTACCACTGGAATTAAAATCATTATTACAAGCTAACCGTTTTGAATCTAGCTATGGCAAGCAGATAGTTTTGACCACTGGCAGAATAAGTTTTTTTTTTATATAATTATTTTGGATTATTTTTAACTTAAAGTTACGGACTGGAGCTTTAATGTAATAACTTGATCTTCCAATGAAAGCATGACTTTTCCAATTTAGTCTGCTTAAACCCAGCTATTTCTTAAGTTGTGGTCATTTACTGTTGATCTGACAAAATTGCTAAAGTTAAATTTCAGTGTTATAAGTTAAATTTCAGTGTTAAAGTTGGTCACACAAATTCACCACGATGAGAAAACCCCAGAAAGCTACTTGTTTTGAGTGTCTGTGTAAGCAGTGCTTCAAGAATTGATACAACACTGACAATAGACCTTTTTATTTTGTCTCTGATTTCTGGTCGAAAGTTTTGTTAATGTGATCACACCTCAAAAGCAAATTTACATTCAGACCTGCCTTTTGAGTGCAACGTCCACATCTCCACCGATGGATAAACTAAGGCTGCGTTTAATGGGCTCTATGCACGGCGGTATTTCCGGTGAAGGTCTAAGGAAGCTGGATTACTTCCGCCGATCGTAGAGTCCAATACTATACCGAGAATTTATATTGGTTTTTATACTCTATTGCTATACTAAAGAAACGTTAGTCACAAAAACAGACAAAACAGACACCCTCATTTTGTTTATGCTTCTGTGTTTATTATATTAAATAAACATAACTATATATAAAATTACATCTAAACGTATTAAAGTTTCGTTTCAAAGACGAGAGGACAGTAAATTTTGAAGACTCTGCCATAATCCCGTTTTCCTCGGTTTTCCTCCGCTTTAAATCTCCCCAACCGGAAACGCAAGAGCATCCTTGCGTCAAACGCGGAAGTTATGCGTGCATATAGCCCATTTCCTCACAAACTTCCATCTCGTTAACTCGGATGTACATCATTGCACGAGTGCCCACTACTGGCTGAACCCAGCAATGTGTTTAAATGGATTGCACTGTACCCTTGATCACCTGGAGTTGGAGCTGATTTATATAATGTTCTTTATAAATTTGTTTAGGCAACCTTCTACAGGCCTGTTTGTATGCTTGGGCTGTTCAATTTAAATATAAAAAAATGCACAAAGGAAAACAAAACAATGAACTAAGAAAACTCAGCTTAAGGTAGCTACAATTATTAATGTGGTTAAGTGTAAAAATAACTAGTTGTGGGGGTAAATTATGGGCAATATGCTATGCTGTGACGTTGCATTGTGGTCTATGGATCTGCCTGAAGTGTACATATCAAGTAGACTTGATCCCTCGGTCAAAATCGAGGGGTCGAGGGTCTGTCAAAATAAACTTCTCTGAATGCACTTCAAAATGGCGGTGGGATTCTCCCGAGGGGAAGTGCTTAGTGAATGTATTTCTAAAAGTGGAGTTAAAAAAGCAGCCTAAGTCCCTGTCTTACTACTATTATTATGTTTTTCCCTCTAAGCCATTTTGCTTAGTTATATGTTTGGAAGAAATAATATGATGTTACTTGCATTTCATTGTGAAGAAAAAAAAAACTAATTAACTTAGCGTCTGTAAAAGCAATAACTCAACCCAACATTCTTGAAATCACATCAGGTTCCCCCTTCACTTTCAATATTTTGCATTGTTTCTAACCAAATCATGTTGGGGCAAAAGTGTATCTAAGGTTTTTACTAATAGTTTTAGTAATTAATAAACCTTGCCAATAGATGCAGCATGTTTCAAAAAGATGAAAACGATACAATTTGGCTTTAAATAATTTACCAAACAAATAAAAGCACATGTAAGGCGTAAAATCGTAATATCCTTTTTCAGGTTCACAGCATCTGTATTCAGTTCGCAACAAATTAAAAATGTACAAATATTCATATAATTTTATACTTCATGCCACGGGTAGTTTCAGAGGTAGAAGATACGAGGTAGTGAGTTAAGTGGACACTGTGTAAGGCTGACATTTCAGTCTTTATGGTTGACAAGCTGAAAAGTATAATTTCCTGATTACAGGGTTCAGAATAAAAAAACACACACAACCAGTGTCATTCCATCACTTCCAGCGATTGATCCGACGCAGCTGCACGTACGCCAGAATCAGACACGTGCTCATAATGCCTGTCAGAGCTACCTGGTTCTGCCAAAAACCCCAAGCGCTGTGGTCGATCTCTTGATGATCCAGGTACATGTCTCCTGTCATCCTGCCGGTCAGAGAAAGAGAGAGAGAGAGTTTCTTAGGTTTGCGTCTAAACACTGGCACTGACCTCTTGTGGCCACTTCGGCTCAACAGATTTGATTGTTCTGCTTATTTCCAGTAGGTGGCGCTGTCGAGCGTGAGCGAGTCCTACCTGGTGTAGTCACTGGTGAAGACTTGATCTTTTAGTTCATTGATGGCAAGTGCCTGAAGAGAGACAGTTTGAGTGAGTTACTGCTGAACTGCAAATTTATATACAGCCTCAAATGTGTTGTAAAATGTTTTATGGTCTTACATTGTAGCCATATCGGAAAATACTGGCCCATTTCAGCCAGGACATCCAGCTCAGCATCGAATTCAGGTTCACCAGGAAACCCCCAAACACCTGAGAAAGCAGGACAGGAAAATCAGAGCTATGACCCCAAAACATTCTGTGCATGAATCCCATGAGGGTTAGACTCTAGACATGACCTTCAGCTCAAAAATTGACATTTACTTCCTATATCTGGAATCTAAGAGCATTTTCACACCTGGCTCGTTTGAAGACTTTAATTTGGAAACTGGCACATTTTCTCTGATAGTTTGTTTCATAGGCATATTGACACAATAGTGCAACAAAATAATCAGATAATGACACCGTAAACCAAATTTGTTTTGATTTAAATAGGCAAATGCTTAAGAGTCTATGATTGGATCATTATTGCCATGATTATTATGTTTCTAGCATGTTATATGTTTGGCAGCAGTTCTTCTAACCATAAATGATGGAGTGTGTAGCTTTTCATTTCTTAAAGAGGCTATGTGTAGGTTTTTACTTAAAAAAATCTTTAAGATAGAGTCTTAATTTGTACATTTATGAGCCAACCATAATGTAATAGAAAGAATGACACCTTGACTGTCCACCACGGTTGCCTCTATCAGCCTGTAGGCTCAATTGTGTGTGGAAGAGTCGGGTCCGAATTGGCATGAAAATTCACAAAATGTGACGTCATGCGCGTTCTTGTCTACTTGGGCTTACATCCGTACGGCAGCCATTAGTAAGCAGCGGCAATCGCTAGCAGTAGTGTTTCAAATGGACTCTGCGGACGGAAAGAAGTGACCAGCCTCCAGCACAATCCAGATACCCACGGAAACTCTTCGTAAGTTTTAAAAAAAATAAGCCTTATCTAGTGCGGCCAACGAGCGTGCGAGCGTCCGCACCGAGAACGAGCATGAGACTGGCTGCAGTTTCTCTAACGGCCACTCTCAGTAACGGTAAGAAATTTCAGAACTTCCGCAATGCTCCTTTAAACATGTACGAAGACACATCATGGCTATATTCCAGAATGACAATGTCCATATTCATCAGGCTCAAATTGTGAAAGAATGGTTGTGAGGAGCATGAAGAATCATTTTTACACATGAATTGTCTCCTCTGAGTCCAGACCTTAAATTTATTGAAAGTCTTCGGGATGTGCTGGAGGAGGCTTTACAGAGGCTGGACTCTTGCATTGTCAATACAAGATCTTGACCCAAAAATGTATGCACCTCTTAAATAGAAAAAAACCATCACAACATGTACACTCACCTAAAGGATTATTAGGAACACCATACTAATACTGTGTTTGACCCCCTTTCGCCTTCAGAACTGCCTTAATTCTACGTGGCATTGATTCAACAAGGTGCTGAAAGCATTCTTTAGAAATGTTGGCCCATAGTGATAGGATAGCATCTTGCAGTTGATGGAGATTTGTGGGATGCACATCCAGGGCACAAAGCTCCCGTTCCACCACATCCCAAAGATGCTCTATTGGGTTGAGATCTGGTGACTGTGGGGGCCATTTTAGTACAGTGAACTCATTGTCATGTTCAAGAAACCAATTTGAAATGATTTGAGCTTTGTGAAATGGTGCATTATCCTGCTTGGAAGTAGCCATCAGAGGATGGGGACATGGTGGCCATAAAGGGATGGACATGGTCAGAAACAATGCTCAGGTAGGCCGTGGCATTTAAACGATGCCCAATTGGCACTAAGGGGCCTAAAGTGTGCCAAGAAAACATCCCCCACACCATTACACCACCACCACCAGCCTGCACAGTGGTAACAAGGCATGATGGATCCATGTTCTCATTCTGTTTACGCCAAATTCTGACTCTGCCATCTGAATGTCTCAACAGAAATCGAGACTCATCAGACCAGGCAACATTTTTCCAGTCTTCAACTGTCCAATTTTGGTGAGCTCTTGCAAATTGTAGCCTCTTTTTCCGATTTGTAGTGGAGATGAGTGGTACCCGGTGGGGTCTTCTGCTGTTGTAGCCCATCCGCCTCAAGGTTGTGCGTGTTGTGGCTTCACAAATGCTTTGCTGCATACCTCGGTTGTAACGAGTGGTTATTTCAGTCAAAGTTGCTCTTCTATCAGCTTGAATCAGTCGGCCCATTCTCCTCTGACCTCTAGCATCAACAAGGCATTTTCACCCACAGGACTGCCGCATACTGGATGTTTTTCCCTTTTCACACCATTCTTTGTAAACCCTAGAAATGGTTGTGCGTGAAAATCCCAGTAACTGAGCAGATTGTGAAATACTCAGACCGGCCCGTCTGGCACCAACAACCATGCCATGCTCAAAATTGCTTAAATCACCTTTCTTTCCCATTCTGACATTCAGTTTGGAGTTCAGGAGATTGTCTCGACCAGGACCACACCCCTAAATGTATTGAAGCAACTGCCATGTGATTGGTTGATTAGATAATTGCATTAATGAGAAATTGAAGAGGAGTTCCTAATAATCCTTAAGGTGAGTGTATATCCCTCAAGAAGTGCATACATTTTTGGTCAAGATCTTGTATATATTTACACTTTGAAATGTTAAAAAGCTAACTAAACCAATGAGAAAGTGCAACATTGTAAGTCTCTGTTTTGTAACATAGGCAAAATCTAAAGTTCTGAAAACACTCTATAAGGAGCCATTCACCCAGAACACATTTTTGCAATTAAAAACGTGAGACGCAGGTTACAGGAACTAAAAAACGAGTGCAACGGTTGATCATGTCCAGTCTAAATTAGTGCTGTATAATGGAAAATTATGGAAAATCATGCTCTGTGTGAACCTGCCCCTAAGTAAATATATTCTGTTCCACCAAACTCACCATCATAAAGACATATGGTAGTGCGATGAGGATGTTAGCCATGGCGAAGGAGCCCACGCTGGCACTGACCAAGAAGGCCAAGCTCACCGCTGACAGACTGACCATGCTCATGGTCAAACAGTACAGGAAGAACGCCTCCACGTCAGGCTTCAGACCTGAGCTCATAAAAAAGGGCCGTTTATGTTCATACGTGTTATTTTAGGAGATGCTATTGCTAATCATTTGTGACACAATGGGATTGCCTTCTTGGAAAAGGATACATGTGACATTTGGCCAGAGAAGGTATCATAGAAGGCAGTGCCACTACTTACCCATCATGAAGTACGGGATGGCAGAAAAGATGAAGACGGGGAGGATGCGGTTTGGAAAGAGGTCAGCAAACACTTTAGACAGGAAGTAGACAGAGGTGCGGTAGAAACCACTCGAGTTCTCATGGCTGAAGACGAGAGGAACATGTGTTGATGGTCTTCATCTAACAGGTTGGAAAGCTCATGTTTAGAGGTTGACTCACATGAAGAGCACTCTCTCGCTGATGAAGAGCTCCACCGCAGACAGGTTGCCAAACACCATGTTGATGACCAGAAAAAAGAAAGCTCCCGTTCTGAAGAGAGAAAAATGAAAAACATTTGTCAATATGTACATATTTTCTAAATAACCTCTGCAATTCGCTCTGCCATGCTGGAAATCAGCTTCTGGGCCAAATCCTAAATGATTGTGAACCATTCTTGCCTTATTTAGTGCTCAGAGTTGATCACAATTTGTGGACTTGTCCACTCACCGTTTGAGGATTGACCACAGGTTCTCTATGGGTTCTCTAAGATCCAGGGAGTTGCCTGGCCATGAATTTAAAATTTGGATACAATGATCTCCGAGCCACTTCATGATCATGATTCACCTTGTGACATGATGTTACATGTGAGGCTTTTGATGCAAAGCAATGATGGCTGCAAGTCTTTCTTTGAAAGTCACCATTGCTAACACAAGCTATATACATTCACCTAAAGGATTATTAGGAACACCATACTAATACTGTGTTTGACCCCCTTTCACTTTCAGAACTGTCTTAATTCTACGTGGCATTGATTCAACAAGGTGCTGAAAGCATTCTTTAGAAATGTTGGCCCATATTGATAGGATAGCATCTTGCAGTTGATGGAGATTTGTGGGATGCACATAAAGGGCACGAAGCTCCCGTTCCACCACATCCCAGAGATGCTCTATTGGGTTGAGATCTGGTGACTGTGGGGGCCATTTTAGTACAGTAATCTCATTGTCATGTTCAAGAAACCAATTTGAAATGATTTGAGCTTTGTGACATGGTGCATTATCCTGCTGTAAGTAGCCATCAGAGGATGGGTACATGGTGGCCATAAAGGGATGGACATGGTCAGAAACAATGCTCAGGTAGGCCGTGGCATTTAAACGATGCCCAATTGGCACTAAGGGGCCTAAAGTGTGCCAAGAAAACATCCCCCACACCATTACACCACCACCACCAGCCTGCACAGTGGTAACAAGGCATGATGGATCCATGTTCTCATTCTGTTTACGCCAAATTCTGACTCTACCATCTGAATGTCTCAACAGAAATCGAGACTCATCAGACCAGGCAACATTTTTCCAGTCTTCAACTGTCCAATTTTGGTGAGCTCTTGCAAATTGTAGCCTCTTTTTCCTATTTGTAGTGGAAATGAGTGGTACCCGGTGGGGTCTTCTGCTGTTGT